>NW_020438869.1:576454-580518 GCF_000699045.2 Agrilus planipennis | reverse complement strand
TGAAAGATTATCTGTGGAATATTACTGCCTCAGCATTTGCCTAGGTGATCCAAGGAAACCACAGAAAAACTTGGACCAAGGCAGACGGTCCCGGAATCGAACCGGCGTCCTCCCGAATGCTAAGCAATGGTCTAAACCTCTATGCCGCTCGGTTTAGGAAGGGAGTCAGACAGGGATGCAAACTGTCATCGCTACTTTTTAATCTATACATCGAAGACGCGATCAGCATCATTAAAGACAATAAAACTGTAGGAATAGATATACAGGGGCAAAAAATTAGTATGCTTAGATTTGCAGATATACGGTATGAAAATAAATAAAAGTAAAACAAAACTACTGGTATGCAAGGAAAGAAATAATAATACATAATAACGGAGACTATACCATTTACTTTGTAATTCAAATATACCAAAATAAAAAACTTTCATACCAGACAAAGAAAGATTCTTGACATTGTAATAACAAAATTAATTATGCAAGAGATGTCATCGGACAGTGATGTCGCATACGCTGTACAAAGATATTTGAAAGGAGATGCTATCGCAGTATCTCCATCAAATCATTCGAAGATGAAGTTCGTCTCATTGCCGAAGATTCAAAACAATTAAAAAGAAATGACATTAAGTAACATTTAACCTTTTACGGTCCCTGTTGTACCTAAAAAAGTTTACAGTTGATTATTATATTCTTCTGCAACTTACATGTATTACAAGTATATGTATGTGATGTCATAACGGATTTTCAGACAATTGTCAGACATTTTAGAAATAAAAATAACATTTACTACAAAGTTAGTAAATCTAAATTATTTTTATTTTATATTGGAAGCCAGTACATGACCTACTAGTCAATAAACGATGGTTCAAATCTTAATAAAAATCATGGAATTCGAATTGCGATTGAAAAATTACGAGAAAAAAGTAAGACTGGGTGGTGAGACGGCGTGTCATTTTTACCTACCCTGTCATCGTATACGTTTCGCCAGTTAATCAATAGATAAGGTAGGTGAACATTACATTACCTTATTTAGTTATTTATTTATTAGTAATAATTTAGCTATATTTATAAAATATTTCCTATTAATTTGCTAGGTTACTGTTTGGATTTTATTGACTGAGAGTTATCTCCATCAATTATTACGAACATTAACCAGTTTTTAAATTTACTAGCCAATTATTCACTTTTAGGTATTAAAGAAACATATCTTCAGTGACTAGTTGGGACTCTTTCTTTGCAACTTTAACATCATTTAAGATCACATTAGTATGTACAAAGTTTCAGAACCGAGTATTTGATGAATATCGCGTAAAAGTGCGTAAACAGCAAAAGAAGACGTGCACTTCGAAACAAACCTGGAAAAGGAAAAATGGCGAAATTGCACTTTCAAGCATTTCTCACTCGTTTTCGCTATTAATTAACAGCTTGTTAGCAAGGCCACTTAACACGAGTACACTAATTAGACAACAAACCGTTTTCAAGAGTCATACCGGGAATGCGCTTTTATTAGAAATTTGAACAGATAATAATGTTGACTTTTAAATGCAAAAAATATCCCTGCCTTCTCAGGTTACATATCTATTAACACTGTTTATTGTTTAAAAACACTTCAAAGAATTCGAACGTTGTTACGTATGCAAAAGCTGAATCAATACTCACTACTATTTCAAGTAACTCCTCCGATTCGAGTATTTCAATAGGAAGTAATTTAAAATCCATTAAATGAACAAACACTCGAACGGAACACTTCAACTGTGCTGCATAGCTAATTAATCTAAATGAACAAAGATGCGATAGGTAACAATTTGATTCCGATATTGTCTAAAAGTAGCACTGTGATATAGCAATTATTAAATGAAGGCTTCTCTAGTTATGGATTATGTGTACAGTAACTGTAGCCTAATTGTGTGATAATAAATTTAAAGACATCATGGAGACCACAGTTTACAAATGACAAAATCCTCTAATTTGACAGAAAAGTAATGAGAATGGTATTACTGACAGCAATATGGCAACACTGTGGGCGTCCCTCATACATATACTTCGTTTACTTTCTGTAGCGATGTGACCTTCCATTTAACCGGTGCAAAGTAGAAAAGAACAGCACTAGGCCAGAAAAGGAAGTAGACAACTCTTGGCCAAACTCTTAACCGGTGAAGAGCGTATAATTCGTACAGTACTGCACGGAAAAATCGACCAATTTAGCCACTACAATTGCATTGCTCAAATGTGCTGTTATTGGTACCATTTACTACTGAAAATATCAACGAGATGCTTATTTATATTTGAAGACATATTAAAGGCTTTAACGCTTGTTTTCGACTCGCACTACTATTCATGATTGAACAAAACTATTGGTAGGTACTGTATGGAAAAGTATGTTTAATGAACAAGAGTCGAGAGTATAATGAGCTTTTTTCTCCCTACGTACGATTTTGCCAGCGCGCATCCAAGACTTTCGAAGGGGCACATCGCTAGAGAAAGTAAAGGAAGTACACCAGCCTTGCAAAATGTAAAACTGTGAAATTGGAGCATTAATGACCATCAAAAATATTGGTGTGCTTGGTGAATCCTCATATTTTCCCTAAGAAATGCTACAACGAGATTATGGAGAACAATCTTTATCCTGGTTCATACAGTAATATGAGTAAATCCTGAATCAAAATTTAACCGAGGTTCAAAAACTTCTTACTGAACGCGGTTTGTCTTCCTAGTCTTAAAAAAATACTTTGTACTAGAGCAGAACTTACGCTCTTGAAGAAAAACGTTCCCCTTGTGCGTAACTTGTGGATTCCCAAGCGTCACACAAATTATGATGGCATATCGTAGCTCCAAATTTCACTGCTCCATTGTTCGCATCGCACTACAAACACTCATTTAGTGACGTTGTTGACACACAAGTTTGAAACTGTTATTACTGAGCGTGCATAAGAAGTTCTAACCTACAGGATGAGTGGAGCTGACATTCAGTGTCATTACCTTTCCGTCACACCTTTACCAGCAGTTCTAAATGAAAATTAAAACACTATAGCAAACATTGTTTGGGAAATGTGATCCCCTCATCTCCTCTTCCTCTCTGTATGTCCTCTCCATGACACATTAACATTAGACTCATTTTGGAGTATATTTTGATGAATTAAAAGTATTTCTGATTAATTAGGTCATTTGTAAATACCAATGATGTGTCTCTCCTTTTTCACCGGCAAATCCTCCCATACAATTTCAAGAATATAAATTAATCTAGTGGAGGAACGCTTCAGAATATTTACTAAATAGGATTTCGTATTTCAGAAATCTCGAATTAGCAAACAGCGAAACAATCAGGATGATAAATTATGCGTAATGGTTGCTTCAAACTTTTCCCTAAATTGCTAGCTACACAGATATTAAACGACAGACACAAATCGGGATGAAAAATGTAAATGACGTCAGCCATCTGCTTCCAAAATTTACCTACCGGCGAAAACGATTCGACAAAATGAAAAAACTTCGCCCAGATATTGCCCCGATGATTGAAGAGAAACCGCACTAACGAGCCATTCAATTATATCTGATAAATTTCGTTCGCTATGCAGAAAAACGGTTTTAAGCGAATGTCTGGACAAGTTTTTATTCCAATCAGGTCTCAAAAATTCTGCATAATTTTGCATGTGAAATATACAGTCAACTGTTTTTCTTCAAAATGATTCCAATAATATCAATGAGTCGAAACAAAATCTTTGGTTACTTCCCCATCTCAATAACTTGGTGGAACAGAAAAGAAACTCAACTGCATAATGTAAGACTAGCCAGGACTCAAAAACTTTTAGGTGTTTCATTCCCACCAGCCAATAATGCTGGTGGGCGGGCAGTCCCTCCGGACTATGCAGGAAGGTAGGGCGGAAGGCCCTCTTCAGCCTGCTTTCAGGAATCGTGGGAATAGGTGGGTGCTGGTTCGGGTGAGAAAGATGAGACGGACGAAATGAAGACAGAAGATAATGAAAGATTATCTGTGGAATATTACTGCCTCAGCATTTGCCTAAGTGATCCAAGGAAACCACAGAAAAACTTGGACCAAGGCAGACGGA
>NW_020438869.1:540605-576292 GCF_000699045.2 Agrilus planipennis | reverse complement strand
CCCCTCTGGCGGTCATATATTTTGCAAAATACTTTTTTTTTTATTAGGTACTTCCTTACTTTTTTTTTTTAGTTTTAAAAACTTCCGCGCCCGCCCCTTTTTAACCTTGCGCCCCTAGGCATATGCCTAGTTTGCCTTATGGATAATCCGCCACTGCCCCCATCCCCTGTACTCATTCCTTGGGAATCTCAAATGGCCATCTTATAGATTCTGCAAATCTGGGGATTACTTTTAAGGACCAATAGGAAATTTAAAAAAGAAGTTTTGCAAACTGTACCGTGTTACATATCAAATAAAAGAGCTTGTTGTAAGGGTCTCAAGTAAATTTGTTTTATAATTTTAAAATAAATAGTTTTAAAGCTATCTAAGAAAATAGGTGAAAATTGACCACTACTCCTACCCCTTATCCCCGAAACTACTGAACCTAAAATTTTGAAAAAAATATAGAAATAGTTCTTCACTTATAGATTACAGGAGTCTATGGTCTGAAGATAACGTGATAAATCATTCAGCAAAATAATATTGTACGTACAAATTTACATTTGCAGTTTGAATGTATGGAAGAACATTTTTTTTTCAACTACAATGTCAAGTTGGTCCTATAAGGGTTCCGTACATCCGGAACCCTTATAAGATCATTCGTGTGTCTGCCTGTCCCTTTTTCTTCTTCGATTGGCTTAAAACGAAGGATGCAAAATATTTCAGCCATTTTGCAATCTTCTGGAAGCCGAATGGACATTTTTGTATCTTGACGAAATAGCGAAGAAAACCATTTATAGAGTTGAATCGTCGCTTTCATTATCTGTAAAAGCCCGTTCTTTTGTTCAAACGATTTAAGGGTTTCCTTTTCGAGAGCGTGGTCCGATAAAAACATCCACTTTATTTTTCTGACATCGGATCAACATAAATGACTTGAAGGTCGTGCTTAAAGACAACATTTGTCGCTTTTTACGGCTTCCACAACTATACTAACGTGACAAAACGTCCTGCGTGCCAAATGAAATTCGGAAACGGATAGGAGATCTCGTCACAAAAAAAAAGGGAAAGGAATCTGTTCGGGAAGATTAAGGAGAAGATTGCAAGAGCGAGAAAACCAACGACAATATTGCAGCTTCTGTATGAAATAAGCCTCATTAAGTTTCTCACGACGAAAAAGTTCATTTCACCTGATGGTTTTTGTTACGTTGATACGTAAAATGAATGACTGAAGAAAAACGCCACGAGATTTGTTCGATAAAATTAACAAGGAACCCAGTGGAAACACAGAACTGACGATAATCTGATTTTCTCATGACAAAAAAGAGTCATTAACTATAATACCCTTCTATGCTCCAAGGAGAATCTAAACAAAAAATTAATAAAGAAGACATTGGAAAATTATACGCTTACTTATAATTGAAACTGAAATTAGGTTATAGGAAAAAGACAACCGAAGCGCATTATTTCATCTTTTTCTCGTGTTGTTGGGAATCATTTATTACAGACACCCACAATTACAGTTACTTCTTAAAGGAATTTAATCAACAGTTTGGATTTAGATTGAACTAAGTTATAATTAAAAATGGAATGTGTGCTGAGACGCATAGAAGAAGTGAAACTTCAACGAACAAAACGAAAAACGAATCGCAACAAAATTTTTACTTTAAGTTTTATGGGCAGATTGTTTATGTACTTGTCCAATTTGAAAACCTGCCAGTAAACTCCAAGTAAAAATTGTTTGATTGTTGCGATTCGTTTTTCTACTTGTCCGTTGCCTTTCGTTTTTCCACTTGACCGTTGAAGTTTCATTTCTACTATGTGTCCCACCACACATTTCGTTTTCACAGGTTTACTACAAATTATGATTTGGTTTTTACACATACCGTAAATAGAGGTAATTATGCCCAGCCACGTGGACAGCAGAGGTAAGAAAACAACAGCTGAGTACAGCACACGCCGTCGGGACTCCAGCGGACTCCACGTTCTCCGCGCGGCTGCGCATTATATCCATCTAATACAGCCGTTACCCTCTCTCCTTCGCCGCCAGCCTTTCTCTCCCTCTGCCACTGCCGCCTCTCTCCGAGCGATATACCGTCTACCCCTTCCACGCGGTCATAACGCTTTTTCGTGACAGAAAAAATCGTAATACCCCGTGTCCAAAAAATTGTGTAGGAGAAGATAATACTTGGTGGATGAAAGTAGGATACCAACAAAATAGTAACAAGATTGGAAAGTTCTGAAGATAAGAAATACTAAGAAATAGAACGTAGAAGAAAACCCATCGTAAAA
The DNA here is from genome assembly GCF_000699045.2 of Agrilus planipennis. NCBI lineage: Eukaryota > Metazoa > Arthropoda > Insecta > Coleoptera > Buprestidae > Agrilus > Agrilus planipennis. The sequence continues at coordinate 574,024 of NW_020438869.1, read as the reverse complement.
TTGTAATTAGGAAGGGATGCTAACTACAGACTGAAACGTTAACAGGGATTAGCGGAAAGTACAAGTAATAAAAGTTATTGATATTGACAGAATTGAATACAAAAGAATTTGAAAAGACTGTTCGAAATATTTACACAAGCTCAGAGACACAAAGAAATATAGTACAAAAGAATTTAGACACCAGACTTTAGATACACAATTTGGAACGGATATTTACAATGATATACAATGACAAAAGGGTTGATCGTAGAAATATGTACAAGGATTTGCATATGTAAAAGTATTTGCATGAATATTTACAATTTATCGAATATTGGGTGTTTGCAGATGTTAAGTGTTGTACTAAAGTTACTTTTCTTTCACATTTTTGGCTTTTTTTCTGTAATTGAAACTACTCAATCTCAAGAATTTTTGAATTACTTTATAAAGTATAACTATAAGTACGTTTTTGGTATACGTACACACAAGTGTTGCACTAAAAACATTCGTAACAAAAAGGGGGACAATTGGAGGGATGATAACAAAGGGGGTTATTATGGAGAAGCTACGCATTAGTGCTTTATTGTATGTGTCCCCTATAACGAAGTCGAAAGAGGTTTTAAATACACCTACGTACATACACAGCTGGCGCATGGAGGGCTGACATTATCGATTCCATCATTTATTCCATAATGGCAGATTAATGATTGAAATGCAAGATGAATAAACCTTGTCATTTGAAAGTTTACAGAAGGAGATTGGACACATGATGCCTGTTTTCTTAATTTACGAAAAAATTGACTTGAAAAATCTGCTTTAACAATTTCAATAATAGAAATCAATGTATGTATAAAACAACACATTTATGTTATGTGGCTAAGTAAGAATAACTATAAATTTGTGATTTCAGAAACTGTCAAAGAATACAGGGCTTGCTTGCCCTTCGTACTGATTGTTTGTAATATTTTTGTTCATAACAAAGGCTTTTCGAATTTCTAGATTTTCTAACAAATTTGATCTTTAAATCATTAAACTATCTTCACAAAAATTATGATTATTAACAGTTAGAGAGAATGCCGCATTGTTTTTTATCGGCAATAAATTTTATGTTCTTTAAAACTAATTTTATAGGATCTGCCGGTCTGTCCAATATAAATGGCATTACTCGAACGGTAGCTCTATATTTTTGTACTGTTTCTGAAATGTCTCATTTGTTGTTACCTCCACTTACTAATAGTATAAGTAATAACTTTCCTTTATATTTAGTTTAGTTTTTACCCAACTCTTTAGTAACGGTGTAATAAGCCAAAACATTCCCCGAGATAAAAATGTTCACTCTCAGAGTCTCTGAAAGCGAAACTCGAGTCACCGTCTCTCATCGAGTCTCTCTGGTGTCGCTGAGAGAGACTGTTAAAAAAACTGTTTAGCGTCTCGGAACGAGAAACTCAAGTCTCTCATAGAGAGATCATCCTCATTTCGTATCCAGTCTCTGAACGAGAGACTCAAATCTGTCAATAAGTGATGTCTCGATACACATGGTTAAAATTTGCTAAGTTCAACATATTTCAGAGATCCCAGTCTTTCTACGAGAGACTCAAGTCTCTCAATTTTTCAGTTTTATTCATTCAGTCTCTCTGTGAGAGACTCGAATCTCTAAATTAACAATTTTATCGTTCGTCTCTCATACAGAGATTGTGAGAGATCTACACAAACACCTAGGCAATAACTGAGAGACTGTGATAGACTGTGAGAGACGCTCTCAGGGACGCTGAAAGACTCTTAGAAACTGGAAAGAGACTGAAAATTTTTGTCTAGGGTCATTGTAAGAGAATTCTTATTAAAACTTTTGTAAAACCTTTTAACATCCTTACTGAATTTATAAGAAAATTATTGGTTTAGCGATTTTTTGAACTAAACAGATAGAGACTAATTATATTTTCACAACCAACATTTAGAGATAAATAGGGACTGTTTACCACTTTCTTTTGGATTTACGTATCTACTTATTCTTTCTGATTGTGAGTCACTGTGACTGATCTACTACTTCACTTCGTTCGACTGAATGTGTTTTACGATTAATTCTGTTTTCGACGTCTTCCAGTTTCTTTTCTTTTTCCTTCCTTTTGGAGTCTTTAATTTGTACGCTCGAGTCGCCATCCCTACATAAATCTCATCTAATAAACGTCATAGTGGGTGAGAGATAAAAGGCAAGTTTTTCGATCGGCGGAAACTTTCAGCTGATTAGATTAAGGCAGCACCCACCTGATTAATAAGGTTCGCCATGACTTCAAACAGCCATAATGTAAACCAGAAGATTTTCTCTCTGCCCACTCTTTCGCTCTTAGTCACTTGTTTCCCCTTAATGCTGTTGGAAGCTATCTAGAGCGACCTTTAATTTATTTTTATTGAATGCCGTCGGCAAAAATACGCAGGTGGGAATTGATAGTTTCCGAAGTTCGATTTTGTGAGTTTAATAAGTCGAATATACCTACATATAGAAGGACGAGAACTAATCCCATTCATCCATTACCTGGCAAATTGGACCATTTAATTGTTCGAACTTCATTCTACAAATGTACGTATACGAGTCGGAGTACAACTGATAACAACAATTTAATTAAAGACATCCAACAGCCCATTTACTAATCAGCACATGCCAAATTTCTACTAGTAGGTAGCAAAATAAACAAAAAGTTCTGTAAGACTTAAATCATGAGTACCAACATAACGCCACAAGAAAAATCCAAAATCGAATGTATACTTCGTTTACTTTCTCTAGCGATGTTCCCCTTCCAATGTCTTGGATGCGCGCTGGCAAAATCGTAAGTAGGGAGAGAAAAAAGCTCATTATACTCTCGACTTTTATTCATTAAACATACTTTTTCATACAGTACCTGCCAAAAGTTTTGCTCATCATGAATAGTAGTGCGAGTCGAAAACAAGCGTTAAAGCCTTTAATATGTCTTCAAATATAAATAAACATCTCGTTGATATTTTCAGTAGTAAATGGTACCAATAACAGCACATTTGAGCAATGCAATTGTAGTGGATAAAATGGTCAATTTTTCCGTGCAGTACTGTACGGATTATACGCTCCTCACCGGTTAAGAGTTTGACCGAGAGTTGTCTCCTTCCTTTTCTGGCCTAGTGCTGTTCTTTTCTACTTAGCGCCGGTCAAACTAAAGGTCACATCGCTAGAGAAACTAAACGAAGTATACGTAACCCGCGGAAATTCAAAATTCGAAATACTTTTTGAACAAATCTCGTGCAACAGCCTAGTATTATTTGTCTAAATTATGAAAGAAATCATTACACCCATTCAATTATATCGTATATTCTATGTGTATTAAAAGCGAACATAATACCTACGCCGTTTTCACTATGACGATGACGTAAAAATAATTTTCGAGAATGAAGCGATACACGATTCTATAGCGGACGATTTCATAATCAAAATCATCTGCATGCAAAGAAATGTTCACAAAATGGCATTCGATTTGTGCATTTTGATGGAACTTTAGAATCCTTCCTAACGGTTGATTGACACATAATTTTCCATCACAAAGGATATAGAGGAAATGCAGCAGCGGCATAACTGAATTACTAGCTTGCCTAAATTGAATATTGAATGGCCGATTATTTTTTACAAGTTAGAAAAAAATAATAATTTATATACAGCGGATAAAATAATAATGGGCCACCAATAAAAATTATTTAATTAATCCTGAATGTGCTGTCGAAATAAATAAGGCGACTTTCTCATCTTGTGATTATTATTTAATCTATCGGCTATTAACGAATGCTTAGGAAAACGTGAAAAGGTTTTTATTACATAAATCGACAAATGATTAATAACCAATTAATAGAGTTCTGACGTTTTTATAAATAATTAATTTGATCATTATGGAGAACATCAGTAATATACTTAATTTACTTTTTCTAGCGATGTGCCCATTCCAATGTCTTGGATGCGCCCTGGCAAAATCGTAGGTAGGGAGAAAAAAGCTCATTATACTCTCGACTCTTGTTCATTAAACATACTTTTTCATACAGTACCTGCCAAAAGTTTTGTTCAATTATGAATAGTAGTGCGAGTCGAAAACAAGCGTTAATGCCTTTAGTATGTCTTCAAATATAAATAAACATCTCGTTGATATTTTCAGTAGTAAATGGTACCAATAACAGTACATTTGAGCAATGCAATTGTAGTGGATAAAATGGTCAATTTTTCCGTGCAGTACTGTACGGATTATACGCTCCTCACCGGTTAAGAGTTTGGCCGAGAGTTGTCTCCTTCCTTTTCTGGCCTAGTGCTGTTCTTTTCTACTTCGCGCCGGTCATTCTGAAGGTCACATCGCTACAGAAACTAAACGAAGTATACATAATAGGACTAACTTAACCTAGCATTTTTTCTAATTACAATTTACTAAACGATAAGATATCTAAAAATTAAAACTTCCTTTTAATGGTTCTGTTAATACACACATTGAACGTGTATAATGTTATGACAAAGTCATATTCCTTGTGTTTTCTAATTGATTATTACGAGGTGTTTTTACAGTATCCCAACAATCATCAATTAACCCGCTTTTTGAAAACAACCGACCGCATCTCCGCGTCGGGTCTACTTCGACCCCCCGTAAAAAAGAACAACGACGTTAATTACCACGATAATCCGTAAATTTTAATACACATTTAAGAAGAATGACGGTAATAAATCTTCGGTCGTGAGTGCATTCTGCAGTTCGTAGCGGCGATGACGATGGCTGCGGTTCAGGCCGTTCGTTCCACTGAATTTTATTGTTATATAAATGTATAAAGTGCCTCTTCGCTAAATTGATAAAGCAGGACATAAATCAGCGAGGTAATTGACTAGTTGCTAGTGCCGCTTTGTGCCTATTTATTGTCAGATAACTTAATGAAGACAATATCGGCAATTGTTATCGCCGATTAAAACCGTTCTTTAGTTTAATTAATTGTCCTTCTCCTTAATGACCAACAACTAGAAAATACTTTTTTGTTAATTAACTTAATACAGGAACTTTGTACAACAGCACTTCCTTAATATCTTATCTACTTATTTTTAATTTTTACTCTGTATTATTGTGAAAACCTAATTGGATAAAGTGGGAGACCACAGGACGCTGTGTAAGTCAATAAAGAGAAGAAAGGGAATTTGTAGTGTTTTAGGAGGAATATCAAAATATCGTCCTCTGTTTTCCTACTATTTCTAATGCCTCCTCAGGTCATTAAGGAAAAGCACACAAAAGTATCCAAATTATCAGTGAATCTGCCCGTATCTACTTCCTTGTTTCCATTTCGAACTGTAGTCATTTGTTGCATTTCTTTGTTCCATGTTCAGTTAGGAAATGCTTCATGAGTAGTACAGACAAAGTGAAAAAAGATAACCGAATAACAGTAAGCGATGCAGCGGTTAGAGATTGCTTAAGTTAATTTATTTCTAATCTCGCTCGGCGATCGTCTCTTCCTTTAAATACTCTTTTGTTTCCTTTCTGGAACCCTCTAGAAACATCCGGATCGTCTCGTTTTTCTTTGAACTGTTTAATTGCTTTCCCAGAACGCAGGTACGACACACACATTTACAAATACGGCGCACATGAAGAAAGTCGCCCGCGGCTAGTCGGCGAATCGATAAGCCGCTCACACACATGTATGCCCGATCGCACACAAACACGCTTGTGCTCGCTACAATATCTTTAAACAGGCGTCTTTGCTTTCCTGAATTCCTAAGAATGTTGAACTTTCATTAAAGTCCGATGCCGGCAACATCAAAACTACTTGAATTCACCTCTTTCTGTTACACATCACTTAATGTCATGTTATTCTTTTTCCTTTATTAGTGTCCGCTGCAATTCCTACCTGACATCTCTTTTCTGTGTTTACGATATTCCTTATATATAAAGTCTGTTGTGAAAAAAGTAGGCGTTCTGTCAGAAACCGCTTTTGTCTAATTGGAAGACTTGAAAGTGACAGTTTTATTGCGAACTATGCCATTTTGAACGTCCCAACTACAGAACACTTTACGCGACATGATGATCTAGGCAGAGACATAGCTTCTTGAACCAGAAACAGAAGTAGAGAAAAACAAAAGAAAAGACCTAGATTAGAATATTATTTGTAAATAGTTAGAGATGTATGAAACACAAAAATCGACTCAAGATAAGAACGAAATCGAGCCTGATTTCCAACCAGCTTTTGGACTATCGAACCTTGTTGTAACACATATTATTTGTGTTAATGTTTTCTAGCTTTTTGGAGTGAAAAATTCGTAACACATATACAGTGCAATACTTGGATCTAAATCCATTTTTTCAATATTCCCCCAGTGCCAGGACAAACACAAAATACCACAATAAGAATTGAGGAATCAGAAGCTGTTGTACGCATTATTTTGCCTACAGATGGTAAATTTCTACAAAATCCGAAATAATAATGAATACTTCAGATAGCTAATAAACGAAAGAAAAATTTGAACTACACTCATCCTTTGCATTTCCACAGACCGATGCACTCCAACGAATCGCTCGCTAAGTGTGGAGAGCCCTTAAGGGTATGTTTTTATTTAGTCTACTTCTTGAAAAATCTCTTATGCACTCTGCGAGTGGAAGTTCGAGTCAGTCGGCCGTCATAAATCGGGGTCTTGTGACGTTACGTCGCTATTGAATACCATAAATTTAGATACAAACTAGAACCACTTGATTCGTCGTCGTGTTTTGTCTGACTTTCTGTCTGTCCTTTTATTTTGAAGGCATTCGGTCCGTGCATGCATGTGTTGTTTCTAAACAAGCCGTGACGTACGTCAAACAAACAACCCTCTGTTTAATGTTATTTACACATCTGCAAAACGTGCCCTCAATAAATAGACGAATTCAACTTTTGTTAGTAATCCGTATCTCCTCTGGGATTATTAAAGGTCAGCCAATGGTTTAAGAAGAAAATATTGGGTTGTTTTCTTAAAAAAAAAAGAGGCGCTATTATTTCGGTCAATAAAAATTGTAGAAAACATTAAACTTGTTCGATATGGCGGTATCCCGCCGGTTTACTAATTTGGTGAAATCACTTCGAAGAAGTAATGGACTGTAGATTTGTTTTATATACAATTTTATTTACACAATACACAATATATACAATGTCGGTTAGTGATATGGTACACAAATCACAAGCAATAACTTGTTTTTCGGTTAATTTGATAATTTTTTGGTTTTAAATTGATTGATTGGAATGAGATTTGGATCTGTTTAAAATCTTACAAGAACACTCATTTATAACTTACTCCACCCCCACGATGATGATGGAAAAAGTCGAAATGGATTATACCTGAAAGTACATCTGGTGGTGAAATTACCCAGTCAGGTACCAACCCTCCGAGAAATGATATCTGGGCAAACCAGATAATAAACTTAGTTTAGCTGGTCGTAAGAATTGCATTTACGACCAGGGAAGAACATCTATTTACAAAATATACAAATGAAAGGAGATGAATAACCTAATAAACCTAAGAATTATACCAAAAATAATATAACTAAGAAATGTCTTTGTAACACCGAACAAAACTCATGGTCAGAAAATTCATAGAAATCACAAGACTTTGATGATTTCAGACTTCAACACTTTAAAATACTTCAGTAGTTCGTTAACGTTCTGTAGCGATGTGACCTTCAGTTTGACCGGCGTAAATTAGAAAAGAACAGCACTAGGCCAGAAAAGGAAGGAGACAGCTCTCGGCCAAACTCTTAACCGATGAGGAGCGTATAATCCGTACAGTACTGCACGGAAAAATTGACCATTTTATCAACTACAATTGCATTGCTCAAATGTACTGTTATTGGTACCATTTACTACTGAAAATATCAACGAGATGTTTATTTATATTTGAAGACATGTTAAAGGCTTTAACGTTTGTTTTCGACTAGCACTACTATTCATGATTGAACAAAACTTTTGACCGGTACTGTATGAAAAAGTATGTTTAATGAACAAGAGTCGAAAGTATAATGAGCCTTTTTTCTCCCTACCTACGATTTTGTCAGCGCGCATCCAAGACATTGGAAGGAGCACGTCGCTAGAGAAAGTAAATGAAGTATAACAATATGGTATACCGATCTACAGATCACAATGTACTACATACTTGAAAATAATAATTGGACTGCCAGACATTACTCAACGTACCGAAGGACATGGCCTAGAGGTTTAGACCATTGAATAGCATTCCAGGTCCATCCGCCCTGATCCAAGTTTTTCTGTGGTTTTATTGGATTACTTAGGCAAATGTTGAAGTAGTATTAACGATACTATTCCACAGATAAACTTTCACTTCTCTTATGTCTTCATTGCGTCCGTCTTATCTTTCTCATATCAACCAGGAAGCTGAAGAGGACCTTCCACCCACGGACTGCCCGACCACCAGCATTAGCAGCTGATGGAAATGAAATACAGAAAACTTTCTTTACACAGCAAGGAAAGTAATCTAATAGGTGTAAAAAAAATGGCGGTACTCAGTGATGGCTCCTGACGAAAAAAGGGTGTGCTGCAGACATTAACCCATCTTTTCCAATCATTTGAATCTTAATCAAACTTGACTATAACCTTTACGTTGAAGTTATCAATTTTTTGATAAGGTAAGTGATTTTTCACTGGAAAGCACATTAGAACGAGGCTTAATGATTACTTTGGGACGACGGTGAAGGTGGTATTTAATGGAAAGCTTACTAGAACGAAGATATGAACCATTAATCGCAGTGGTTATGCGGGGTTACGGCAGGGTGCCGGCACAGCTGATATGTAGGGTACGGGTACGCGGTGTATTTCTAGCGTAAACCTTCTGTAACGAAACTCAAGATATTGCTGCAAAGTATTTGATTGCAGAGAGTGTACATTTACTTATGTAAATATAGGAGAGGCCTGGAAATTCTTAAAATTCGCTGTCCGAAATACATACTTAAATATCTTTGGTTACCTAGTTGTTCCCCATCTGGATGAAGTTATCCATATTTGTTTTTGAAATATTGGATGTTAACACACTACGTGAGCAGCGTGTGCATGAAAAATTGGCCTCCAAAAAGACGTCCGCGCGTATAAGCTTCGCAGACAGCTCCAATGAAAAATGGTAATTTAGTTTTCAGTTACGCCGTCTCTTCGCACTTTCGAAAACCTCCTCGCTCTCTCTCTCTCTCCGAGCTCACCTCCTCTCGTGGAAAGCAGATGCTTTAAAGTGACAAAGTTTCGAGGCAATATTTTAGACTATGACAACGAACTTGTTATTCTCGCTTGTGTTCCTCCTGAATATAAATCACGCCATTATCGGTCCAATCTAAAAGACTATTAACACATTTTCGCTGCCTAACAGGCCAGCACAAATTGAAAAGCCACATAGTTCTTCCCATCCAACATCTAAACCAAGATTTCGTAAACAAATGGAAATTTAAATCATCGGCGCAACTTTTAATAACTCGCTCCCAGCTTTGTTTAAATTTACTTAAAGCTTGCAACAAGATAAACATACATATCCTTTCAGATAACGAACAACACACACTTCCATTTTAAGCCACGTCTGAATTTATGATGAATGATGGACTGATGGAGAATAAGTACCATGAAGACATTAACGATAGTTAACTATAAGTAGTAATAAATCGTTTATTCCGTTTGCCTCTTGGCATTGGTAATATAAGACGCTCCTTTTTATCACAAACTTGAAGTTACTATAGATAATACCCCATCATTACCATCATCATAGTCCCTTCAGTTCTAAAACTTGTTGGACACGCACCTATCCTCAGCTAGTATTCGCACTTCCTTAAAACTAGAACATCCCAGATCCTTAACTACTTGGGAACAGTAATCTAATCTAGGTCTACCATAGAGCCCTTTGTTCTCTTATTCTTTGTAATACTTCCTCATTTCTATCCTTCTCTGATTATTTGCCTGTAACACCATATTTCGAACGCTTCTAACCTTTTTTTCCACGTTTCGCAGTAGCACAGAGCTGTACTCCAGGCATACACCTTCAACATTGCTCTTAGAATTTCTAAATTAACCGTTCGCAAACATATAGGGTGTCCCAGTTATAATAATTAATATTTATACCACAGATTCCTACGGACATTTGGAACATAAAATGTTATAACACTTTTGACTTTTGAAACAAAATAAAAAATTATAAAATTATAACAGTTTCGATGCCGGCCCTGCACAATCGCAAATTAATTACGATTGCCAGCTGATCGTAGAAAAATTCACCTTCAGTAGGCCGGAATCAGCTGGTTTTTGGGGTGATGTTATTGTTTATGTTTGGTATTAAGTTACGGATCAGCCGAAGAAAATGCACTCGCGTTAAGGTCCATTAGATGACTGAAACACGTTAGAAAAACTATGTACCTATCACAATCGAAAATCCCATGATCGTAAACTGAAGTGGACCTAATGTAGTCCATGACGTCGAGTATTAAGTATGTTATTTTAAATACAAAAGAAATTTTAACAACTACGGAATAGTTAGAAGCGGTGCACAAACAACCCTCACCACCCAGCGTTTGGTAAAGGTTTGTAACATAACGTACTTGTGTACGAAAACAAATGTATGTGTTATGGTTGTAAAAGTTGAGACAAGATGCAGACCTACTTTGACCATTCACATGTGTTAAACGTTATTTTTGCCTGGCAGGGCTCATTAACCCCACGTGGGGTAATACAAGGGTGTGTCTAGTTATTTTGTTTTCATTAAATGTAAAAAGCTAAGTATTGATATAACCTCGTATAATTACACTGCTGGAAATGACTGGAAAACAAGGCACATAATGTTGTAGATTCTAACAGGTTGTTCAGTTCGCTTTGGATTGTTGTGGAATTTACTTGTTTGTTAGTGTTAGTTTATTTATTTAGTGGTCATTTCATAAAAGACTATTACAATAAGGACAGTTAGTAGTGTGATAGTGCATTCTAGTAGGGTTCTTATTCAACCGTCGGTTGGTGGTGAGTTACATTACCAATGCCTATCGGATAATTCGAAATATTCCCGGTATCTGAGCCAAAATTCGCAGCAACTGGGTACGTCGCTGTCAGTGTTGCATTGAAGCGAATGGCGGACAATTTAAACATTTTTTAAAAAAGGTACGTATTTCTTTTTCACTTTTACCTTTTTTTTAAAAGGTGGAAGTGCATTCGGCTTCTTCCCAGTAGGTATTTGTTACATCCACACTAGATCAGCTGAGCGACGTTGGTCGCCTAGATCCAGGCCCGTAATGAAACAAATTGTACGTTCAAATTTACAACAAAGACGATTTGCGAGCTGAATTGTCACTGGATTGAAAAATTGTATAACACTTTTTTGTTGTATTTTGTGTCAGGAAGCCATGTTTTTTTTTAATTATTATAACTGGGACACCCTGTATATGTGACTTCTTTGTGTTGAGAGCAACTTGACCCTGCGTTATATCCTTTGCATTATATTTCCACTGTCTTCCTAGATATCGAAAATGAGCGACCTTCTTCTACCTTTTCTTCCTTTGTATACCAATATAGTGTCAACTCTTTAAAACGTCACTAGATTTAACGACAAACTCCTTAAAACGTCGAAATTGCTTAACTTTGGTTTGGTAACCTTGTTTTCTATACAATTATACTCTCACTCTACATAGAGTTACGCTCACTCTACTTAGCGACAACAATACGACATTATAAATCATGTTTCATTTTTTAATCATGCCCGACTTTGTATCTCTTCTACCACTGACAAAGTAAAAAAAAAACAGAGTTTGAAAGTGTAGATGACTTCCATTAACTCAGTGTGTTAAGCAGTTCAACGTGCCAAATAATTTGACTGAAAATCTACAAACCTACATAGAAGTTGACGACAACCTGGCTACTTCACTGACAGATTAGGAAATTCTGGATTCGGTGAGAAACACTGAGGAACAACAAGTGGGTGAAGAAGATGAAGCAGACGATCCTGTCCCTTCACCAAGCATTAAACAAGCACTTGATGCAGCAAAACTATTAGAAAAATACTTTTTTATAATCAAGTTGATCAAACAAATATGAGTAAAATATATAAGAAAATACAATTAAAATATTGGAGCAGCAAAAAACATCAGACGAAGATAACAGACTGTAGGCAATGTATCAATAATAATGTCAGTGTATAAAATGTGTACTATATTAGTAAATACATATTATTACAGGATAGTAAAATAATATTTTTTATTTCTCTCCATTTAACGACCACTCTCTATAAAACCGAAAAATGCTCAGTTCGTTAAGTGTCGTTATATACAGTTTACACTGTATTTATTTTTATATCATACTCTTTTATCAGCACAGCTTCTGTTTTTTTAAGGCTATCTCTAACTCTTCCTTGACAGATGCTAATGCTACTGTATCATCTTCAAATCTAAGCATATTTAATAATATTTGTCCCTGAATATCTATCCCAAAGGTTTTCCTGTTACACATACAATTCGAAAAACATTAGCATCAAGAATGTATACTATCGCACGCAGTGAATAAAAAATTATCTTAAAAAGCTCTAAAGCTGTAGTAAACAATTGGAAATCCATTAATTATAGTTGTACTATCAAAGGTTGTGTATACACATAAATTAAATTCAATGTTTAAGTAATAAAGATTTACATTTTATAGAATGTTATCATAAAGCCTACTACTCCCAATAATTTATTACATTGATAACTTATTAACCAATAATCTGTTTTAATTACAATTAGTCGTCCAAGGTCAGGAAAACAAACTATTGGATGTCAAATGACAATTATCATTGGAATGTGTTACATTATAAGTACAGTTAAAATAGCATCATTCCCAATTTTATTACAGAACAAAAGTTAACGAGATTATTGCTTATCTTGTCTGGATGTTCTTAGAAATAACATCAAAAGAAAAATGAAATAATAAAACGCTCAATCTAACGATAAGTAGATATTTTATATTCATGTTTTTCGCGAATAATTTTTGAACATAAAGCAAAATATTTTCGGTTCATCATCATCATGAGATCGTCAGTCCTAAGACTGATTGGACACGCACCTCCACTCCTTCCTATACTGAGCTAATTTTCGCATTTCCCTATAACTAAAACATCCTACATCCTCCTCTATTGTCCTATTCTTTCTACCTTTTCATTTCTAACCTTCTCTTATTCACGATATCCTACAATCGCTTCTAACCCTTTCTCGAAGTGACTTCTTTTTATTGAAGACAACTCGAGTCTGCACTATTCTCTGCTTTATTTTCCTACTACTACTTCCTTCCTGACTTATTCGACTTCTTAGATACCTAAAATCAGCCACTTCTTCTAATCTTTCGTCTCCTATCACAAAATATACGATAAAATAAAATCGACAGGGCTATTATCACTTGCGTTAGTATTATTTTTACCCTAACTTCCCTTTCGTCAATGGTATCTGTAAACAAAATGGACCACCTATGCTTTTACATAATTGTACGGAAACATTTCGACTGTAAGGGTTCTTCTTTATGATATGGCTACGAAATCCTTTAATCGGATTGGTTTAGGTACCTTCAGTTGTATAGGAAAACTTCCACTAAATAAATCTGACAAGTTAATTATAACTAATTATAGAGTTTTCGGTCATAAAATTTCACCAAGCGCTATGTTTATGTGCAACTAACTTGTAGCAGCGGGTTGTAGCTAATTGACCTTAATTTGCTTTCTGCTGTGTTCTAGCACCTACAAAGTATGTTCTTACATACACACTATAGGTGTAAAGTTAGAGAACGTTCATCTAATTCAAACGGTACAAGGCATCGTAAGTACATGCATACAATACCTAACGAACGCACCTGTTCTAATGCCTCAGGTAAAATGTAAATGAAATTTCATTCTCTTGTGATTTCCTTTTATTAAGACACCACCATTTTACAATAACTTAAACGTACGGAGCGAACGAAATTTTAGACGCCAACGACATCTACATTTTAGAAATAATAGGAGAACAGAGGACTCTACGGAAGTCAACAAGAAATAGGCGAGATAGGTTAGTAGGACACCTCCTCAGGCATGAAGGTTTAGCCAGAGACATATTAAGAGGCAGAAACAAGAGTTAAGAGGAATAGGGGTACACCTTGATTAGATTACTGTTCGTAAATACTTTTGTAGCGAGCACGAGCGTGTTTGTGTGCGATCGGGCATACGTGTGTGTGACTGGCTTATCGATTCGCCGACTAGCCGCGGGCGATTTTCTTCATGTGCGCCGTATCTGTAAACGTGTGTGTCGTACCTGCGTTCCGGGAAAGCAATTAAACAGTTCGAAGAAAACGAAACTTTTCCGGACGGCTCGAGAATGTTCCCGAAAGAAGTCAAGGGAGTATAAAAAGGAAGAGACGATCGCCGAAGTAGAGTAGAAATAAATTGACCGTTGCAGAAGTGAATCTAGAAATAAATTGACAGAGCAGTGAATAGTGATTTAGTAACAGTACTGTAAATAAATAGAGTAATTTGTCACCTAAGTTAGTAATAATTTAATAGTGTTCAATAATAATCCTTAGATTATAATTAGTTTTTGTCGTTGTGAGTCTTTAAAAAGCAGAAACCCTTTCNAGAGTAGAAATAAATTGACCGTTGCAGAAGCGAATCTAGAAATAAATTGACAGCGCAGTGAATAGTGACTTAGCAACAGTACTGTAAATAAATAGAGTAATTTGTCACCTAAGTTAGTAATAATTTAATAGTGTTCAATAATAATCCTTAGATTATAATTAGTTTTTGTCGTTGTGAGTCTTTAAAAAGCAGAAACCCTTTCAGGAAACATTTCGAATAAAATCATCGAGCGCCAGTCTCTCCTTTTGTTCTTATTCTCTCTTTACTGTCAACTACCTACACCGTGGTGGTGTAATGTAAATGAGAAATTTTAGTCAGCAGAGTTCACAGCTTCTTTAACTCTTTGCTTTCAAACTTCACCACAAACTGTAACGAAGAACAGAGAGACAAAGTTGCATAAAGTTTGAGTTAGTTGAGCAGGGGGTGACTCATAAAGTCCGATTTTTCGTTCGTACCTCGGCTCTGCAGACTTTGACTTTCATGAAATAATCAGCGAAAGAGGAGGCAGGAGTCATTAGACGGCTTGTTCACGAGTTGCTTGTGTTCGTTCCATGGATAGGCCGACGCGACAGTGTATCAGTCGACTTTAAGAGTGGCGGAGGAGAGGCGCTTCCCCATGCATTATTCAAGAACAGCAGCCGAAGATAGTCAGACGCGAAATTGTTATTGACTTTACGTGCAAATAACCATCGTTGTCGTCGTCACAGTCTCACTAAACTCCGGTCGTACTAACGCCGCTCCCTTTATGTATAATTCCACCCTCTGAAAACCGCACACATCCTGTTCCAATCGTTTTTAAACGACTATCCGAGATGGGATGATATCGTATGAATATTTTAATGAAGACACCAACAATACCGCCGCGTATGTTTCCCTTTAAACCTGGGGAATATTTTTTTTTTTAATTCAGTTGAACAAAACCGATCACATTACATATTTTAATTGGACTAGTTCTTCCCCCCTGTCAGTCACTATGAGCCCGAAACTGTCAGCACCATTGCTTCGAGTGGTCGAAATTCACTTTTGTGAGAAATTTGTTTAATCACTTTCTTCGTGTTTTGAAAAATTAAATTAAATAAAATAAAAATAGCAATTGTTTGTAAATAGGTATGCAACACATCGTACACTTCAGCATAAGAAATTGCTGATACTAACTATGTAATACTACATTGCCCTCTGCTGACAGCACTCATAATTTCTTTTATATAATTGCATTCAGAAAATTCGTGGCAATTGAATTAGTCTAATAGGATGTATAGTCCTTACGTAAAAACAGAGGCGACGCTATGGAAATCAGAAGTTTTAAGTTGACAGGATACGTTCTCAAACATAAAAAGTTAGCTTGAGACATATTCCAAGCAGAAACAGGAGTGAGAGGCAGATGTAGACCTAGATTTGATTATTTATTATTCGTAAATAGTTGAGACTGGATAAAGACAGGAAGTGGAAGTGCGTGTCCAATTCGTCGTAGGACTGACGACTCTATGACGATATTGATGGTAGGTCAGAGTCTACAACTGCATCACAAACCCCAATTATCAGTGGGGACTGCCCTACAAGGATTTGTTTTAGGTCCACTAGGGTTCACAATCTAATACAAAACATCATCATCATAAGGTTGTCAATTCTACGACTGGTTGGAATCCAATTGGCCTCCAATTTTTGTTTTATCCTGAGCTAATCTTCTAATACAGTATAGTATGAAAATAAAAAAGTAAAACAAAAATACGTAGGGAAAGAAAGAAAAATTAGAAGAAGTGGCTGATTTTAGGTACCTAGGAAGTCAGGATATAAAGCAGAGAATAGCGCAGGGTTGAGTCGCTGCCTTCAATAAAAAGAAGTCACTTCTATGCTCGTGGACGGTTAATTTTGTGGGAACACTCGGTATAGCAGTAAACAATTCAAATGTGTAATAATTAAAGTTCATCATTTCTGCCGACTTAGTAAAATCGCGGTACAGTGCGGTCATAGACATTTACACACACATATGTAAACTGCTGAACTGAGTATTGCCATTAAATTAATGTAAATAATTTTTGTATAAATAGCTTGTAAAGAATTGAATAAGATTAGTCTAACACCAGGCTCATTATCATTCGGATGCTGATAAAGTGTCAACCCTTGGAATCATCACTGATGCAGATAATGTGTCCAACGATATTATAATCGGTTCTTCTCAGAACCACAACTTTGATAGTCACATCTCACACCTCTTACTACTGAGAGTGGCTACAATTTAGAAATTCCAAGAAGATTGCTAAATGTGTATGTTTGAAGCGAGGCGCTGTATGGGTGCGACACAGAGGCGGAAAAGAAAAGGTTAGCACCGTGTTACAAGCGAATGATCAGGATAACATGGGTAGAAAAGGTTAAAAATGAAGAGGTATTAGAAAGAATAGGAGAACAGAGGACTCTATGGATGTGAATAAGAAATAGGGTAAGATAGGCCGGTAGAACTCTTTAGGCATAAAGGTCTAGTCAGAGACATATTAGAGGCATAAACAGGGTTTAAGAGGAGTAGAGGTAGACATAGATTAGATTACTGTTCGCAAATAGTTCAGGATGTGGTTTTTTCTAGTTTTAGGGAAATGCGAAGATTACTTCAGGATAGAAAAGAGTGAATGTACGTGTCCAAGCACTCTTAGGACTTTATGATGATGACCTAATCTTCGTATTTCCTCAAAACTGTAACATCCCACGCCCTTAGCTGTTTGTGAACAGCAATCTAATCTAGGTTTCCTTCTACTCTTCTTAACTCTTGTTTCTGCTTCTAATACGTCCCTAGCTAGCCCTTTATGTTTGAGAAGAGGCTTTTGGAAACAGAACTATCTTCACAAACACCTAGACAAAACTGAAAGTAAGATAATTCGCAATGACTTCGAATATAATATGTATCCTATGTAGTCAGTAGCAACAGTTTAAATTTAAATTGGAACGAACACGTATTCACACGTATCTGATAACAAGTAATACTCCATAAATCGCGCAGAAGACTTTAAACAATGAGGACAGGAGCGAGGAGAACGAAACATCCGATTAAGTAAATTGAGATAATACAGTCTTGAATATTCAAGTTGGGGCTCAATAAATATTCCGGATGGGTCCGATGGGTCTCGTTAGGGCACTAAGTCCCGCTTTTATACAGAGAGCGCGAGATGTGTTGTAAATCTCATCTTTGTTTTAGGTGTAATGACTTAAAGAGGTATATTGTGTAAGCGTCGCCGTTCGCTTTTTAAAAAGGGAATAGTCCTTATACATAACCAACGATCTGCAATTTTAAAAAGAGCACTTTATACAAAATTTCTTTCTACTTCCAGTTGTTAGCTTCTGTATGCACATAACTCTGTCGGTCGTGGCTCAGTTCACAAATTTGATAACAAAGATTTGAAAAAAAACATCGAAGTGTACCTAGTTGTTATGACGGAAGTTCGACAAATAATATCAAAAGTATATTTCTTGTTACAATGATGCATATACCGGGGAGAGATAAATTAGAAAATATGAAATTTGGGGTCTTCACTACATAGTATAAAACAAAGTCGCTTTCCGGCTGTCTGTCCCTATGTATGCTTCAATCTTTAAAACTACGCAACGGATTTTGACGCGGTTTTTTTTAAAAGATAGACTGATTCAAGAGGAAGGTTTATATGTATAATACATGCATAATATACTAGAGAAACACTGATAATTTTAGAGGTTTCTAATGTGATGTCGTAAATAAACACATTTTTTGTGCTTACATTGCAAACGCTGGCTGAACCCTACGAGATAGATCAAAATAATGTACTACAATATTGTACATCTTAAAGGGGTCTACAAAAAAGCCCGGGATGGTATATGTCTATCTCTTAGGGATAACCCACAATAACCATTTTTATCTTTACTTTTTATGAGAAATAATGACTTATTTACGAAGGGATTGTAGGCAATACAGCATTAATTCTTATCCAATCAAGTACTTTTAAATACATTGTATATTTAATATAGATCAATATGGCCCTTTACAGCATGTAATTTAAATGAATATTTTCGAAGATATTACAGATTTAAAATTCAGGGACATAGCGGTTGCGGCGGTACCGGCCGGTTTGTATTGTCTAATGACAAAAAAAACTGTGAATGTTGTATATAAAGACATTCTGTAGTATATTTAGTATGTTCAGGGGGTATCTTTTGAAGATTTCCCTTTTAGATAATAATCTAAACAAAAAGAATTTATATTTAGTATCAGCATTGCACCAGTGCGAAGCTGGGGCGGGTCACTAGTTTTGTTATAATAACCCAATTCAATTCAAACAGCAAAAACTTATTTATTGTACAGTACTGTTGCAACAAACTAGTTCAACGATATAAAGAATTGCTGATAATAAAGGAAAAGAAATAACATTACACGAATTGATGTGTAACAGATAGAGATGCAGACAACAGAATTTAAGCATCGGACTTTAAAGAATGTTCAACATTCTTAGGAATTTAGGAACCCAAAGACGATTGTTTAAAGATATAATTCTAACCAAGCAGTTATCTTTTGGGTACCTAAGAAACCTCTAACCGCTGCACCGATTACTATTATTCGTTTATCCCTTTTCACTTTGTACTACTCATGTATGAAGTACTTCCTAACTTAACAATGGCGTGTTCAAAACGCAGTAAATGACTACAGTCGCAAACGGGAACAAGAAATAAGATACGTCCGTTATCACTGATTATTTCTTGTGGACTTTGCCAATTTTAATCGTCCCAACTATATAAAATTCGCATTCACAAGATGAGAACGTGAATTTGTAAGAGAGATAGGAAGAGAGATGACGGTAGCTGTCAGTTTTCCGTGGAACGAAAGAACGACAAACGTAAAGTGTAAGCACCTCCGAAACAACAGAGAGCAGATGTGAGAAGAAGTCGTATATCACGTGTTCAGAGACCGTGAAGTAACAACTGCTGCCTACCATTCTGAACCAGGAGACCAAAAATAATCGATTTTTTCACATCTGCAATTTTTCGACGAGTCATCTTTTTGTTGCTTCCCGACGAAAGAGTAGGTAGGCATATAATGAAAAATGCATAGGAATCGCGGAATGAGGATGTTTTTGTAAAATGTTTGTTCGGTTAAAGGCATAGTGAAAAGGCGGATTTTCATTCAAAATGATCAGCGTGCTGTAAACGCCGTTTCAAAAAAACAAAAAAGAGAGAATAGGAAAGAGAAGAGAGCTTTCGCTCTGGCTTAGGATAAGTGGATACGCTGCTTCTGCTGCTGCTGCTGATGCTGTTGTAGCCACGTTTCAATACAGGCAGACGGAAGAAAAAAGGAAAAATAATCGGGAGGCAGGTAGCACCAGCTACCTAGTACTATGCATTTCAGGAGATTCAGGAGATCTACAAAACCGCAACGCTTTGAATTTATACTTCCTACCCATGGCGATTAAGTTTCTTTATTTTATTTTTAAAGCAAGACTTTACCTGATGCGAATTAAACGACTACACGAACATTTAACTGCACTGACTTCCACTCAGCCTCGCACCTTTCATATCATATCACAATTTTCCCTATACTGTTTCTTTTAGTTATAATGTTGGTTTGAATGCACCCATGAAATTTTATGCCTTTAGTATGTTAACGTTTGTTTATAACATCGTCTATAAAACAAACCTAAATCTTGATGGATCGCTGTCAGTTCTATACAATGTGTCAAATCATTTTATATCGTTTAGGGTTTCCATAATCAAAGACTATCATAATCGATATCATTTGGAGATCGATACATTAGCAGAATATCCACAGCCTAAATACAAAGCATGCACTAAGACTTCGCTTTGGTTCGTTTTATTTTATTATTGTAGGAAGATTGCATATTTGCTTAATCAGCATCATAAGGTTATCAAGCCTAAGACACTCACTCACTTCCATGCTTTCCTATCCTGGGCTAAACTTAGATTACAACATCCTACCTCCTTAACTATTTATCAACAGTAATCTAATCCATGTCTACCTCCACCCATCGTAACTCCTGTTTCTGCTTCTAATATGTCCCTAACTAGTCCTTCATGTCTGAGAAGGTACCCTACCGTTCTATCTCGACTATTTCTTATTGACTTCCATACAGTCCTCTGTTCTCTTAGTCATTTCTAACCTTTTCTATCCACGGTATCCTCATCATTCACCTGTAACTCCACATTTCAAACCCTGCTATCATTTTCCTTTTCATACACATACACCTTTAACGAATTCTAAGCTATTATATTTTCGAATTTTTAAATTAAAATGTTCGCAAGCATAGAAGTGGCATCCATTTGTTAAAGGTGACTTTACTCTGCGCTATCCTCTGAAATAAATAATTTGCTGCAAAATATATCCAAAATGTTTGAGTACTATAGGTTCTTATAGGTACCAACACTGAACAACAGAAATAGTATACTACTTAATACAGAAATTCTACCAACTCCTGAATATAAATAAGGATTATTAAGTGCCATTGTCGCCATTTTATGATCCCTTTACCGGACTTTAATGCGGGTTTGGAAGGTTGACATTTTCAAAGTGTTTTCCACGAAAAAAAAAATGAGAAGAATGTAGTCGATGTAAGGGTGAATTTATTGTTGGAGGTTCTGTGGCAGTAAAACGTGTGAAATTGTAAAGTTGACACAAACGGGACCAATAAACGCCTTTGTCGAAAGCGTAAGCTTTTTATGTCTCGTAAATCCTGACCTACTCTGCCTTGGAAGGCAAACAGATCATAAAACTTACAACTATTATAAACTTCAGCTTGAGTGCAAATAAAACGAAAAGATGAGCCGACCTTAGTGACAGGGCGGACACAGACAGACCTCCTATTATAAGACTTATCTTCTATTACAAAATTTCATTGGAAAGTCAACGAGAAATAAGTACCTGTCTACATCTAGGGCTTAGTTATCAAAATTAAGTTGGAGTAACTGCAATTAACTACAGATACATAGGACAGACAGGGAAAGAATAAACGAACATGTAAAAAACTGTAACCGAATGTAAACAGAGCTTTAACAAAGGATGTTATGTAAAAATTTCACATACGTAATCTGAATACATCATTGTTAAGCAAAACGGTACTGTTAAGCAGAAATGCTTTTGTGAAAGTTTGATTATTAAGTAAATTCTTGAGTCAAAAGGCTTTATAATATGTTTATTTTATAGGTCCCAGTGCTTTACACCTAAATTAAATACATACGTAATATCTTTAGGTACTTACTCAGAAGATACTGGAAAATTTAGTAAAGTTGAACTTACCTGAAAAAGAAAATTTATTGTTAGAAAGTCGCACAAAGATTGTATGTAATAAATAATGAAAAATAATTAATAAAAATAATTACATTTTGGCCCCGATCTGGTTTTACAATTTTAATTATACACAGACAGATATTGTTTGGTATTTTGGAAAACAATTTCATATTTCCATATTAATTTTTATTCAAGACCTAGCAATTTTAAATTAAATTTAGATTTTAATAATGCAGTCTTCATCAATTTGAAAAACACTTTTCTAACAAAACGAAGAACCAAATTGAAATTTTGTGTAAGTACTTATAAACCAATATCACAAAATCTTGGAAAAAGCTTACACCACCGTACTTAAAAGAAACATCAAAAGGAGTTTTATACTTACTGTAATGGAAAATTAAACGAAAAGGAGAAGGAAATAACCGAAAAAATATTTATATTACGCAGCGTCTCAAGGAATTTATAATAAGGCCTTTTTTTGCAAAATTTTCAAGAACAATTTCCTTTGGAGCAACATAGAATTTCCCTTTTGCTTACATATATCACGACGAAAAAAAGAATTACCTTTATTTTAATATAAATTTTCTAACAAAAAAATGAAACAATGCCTTTCCCAGGAATGGAATTATTGATGTGTGACAAAAAAAGATTCAGACAAGCAGTATTTGAGCATGTTGCTAGCATCGGACTCCAATCGAATTCCAATCAGGCAGTTATAAAGCCGACCCTGGTCTTCTGCGTACCTAAGCAATCACAAACCGCTGCACGGCTTACTATTATTCGTTTATCCCTTTTTAACTTTGTACTAGTCATGAAGTATTTCCGAACTTAATAAGGACGTGTTCAGAACGCAGCATATGACTACAGTCCTAAGTGAAAACAAAAAAGAAGATACGTCCATTCTCACAGATAATTTCTTGTGGACTTTGTCAATTTTGATTGTCCCAACTATATAATAACTACAGTTAAGATAGTTTTGAAAAAAAAGTTTCGGATGCTCCATTCCCATCAGTTACTAATGCTGATGGGCGAACGGGTAGTCTCTCCAGACTACACCGGAGGGTAGGCCTGAAAGCTCTCTTTAGCCTCCTTTTAGGAATCATGGGATTGGGTACAGGGTGGTTGAGGTGAGAAAGATGAGACAGACGAAATGAAGACAGAAGGGAATGAAAGATTATAAGTGGAATGGGTACGTGGTGGTTAAGGTGAAAAAGATGAGACAGACGAAATGAAGACAGAAGAGAATGAAAGATTATCTGTGGAATATTTTACTCTCCCAGCATTACCCTAAGTAATTCAAAGAAGCTATAAAAAGATTGGACCAACCAAACCGAAGTAAGACGATAGTAATATCAAGTAACAGGCAGGATGATATCGCCAATTATTATTACAACATTTACTGCTAGTTACTGTAATATTTTTTAGTGTTGGGCAAGTTATCAACTTGTTAAAGTGAAACTACAACGCTATTTATAGTTATTTCTGATAAGAGATGTATGTACCGCGAATTGTATGATTTGCTCGTATATATAGGTGGTTCCGAATACGATGGACCTTCAGATGCGTAATAGGTGGGCAAGGTTTGACTCATATTGTAGACTTGGAAAACATTGACTGGGCTGTTGTTCTATCGATTCTAACAGTATGCGTCGCTATACAACCGGGGGTGAAGTAAAAGGTGTCAGTAAAAATGTAGAAATCAATTAACAGGAGTTTTGTCACTTCTCATCCCAAGGTCAAAATGAATGGCGAATTTTGGTTAATAATAAACGCTATTTATCTCCTCAAGGGCTAAACTAAAATTTTAAGTTCTTTGTACACCTTTTCACCGCAATTCCGACCAATTTAAGTACAAGATCTTACATAATTATAAAAATAACAAGGGCGTCAAATTTAGACTTCGCCCCGGGTGGCAGAAATTCACGCCACGCCACTGTACGTAGGTATCACATAAAGGATATGTAACGTTTTATCTTTAGTAAAACCAAAATGTACGGATTAAAGTAAAAAGTATTTCTTGCATTGCCCATACAGACGTACAGTTCGACGACAGAAACCATTCGAGTAATCGATTTCGATATTAAGAAAAGTGTTTGTTGTACCTAAGCAGGGTCTAGCTTGGCTTCGATCGTTCTCATTGGCTCCAGACGAAGTTGCAGTAGTCATAAAAGTTTTGCTTTCGAGAATAAAAGAGAAAGTCGATTTCCCTTAATGGTCCACCATAAATTTACCTTTGGATTTGTAAAGAATTCAATAGAAAAGCAAAAATTTCAACTTCCTCTTCTGTTTTATAACATTTTTAGTTCTTCTTAGTTTGCAAATAACTGTGTACGGTAAGTAAATACGATAAATGTGTGAGGCTAAGTCTACCATAATCGGTTTTTGTAATTTTCAAATAGAAATTAGTACCTATAACTTTATTTACCAGAAGATTTTTCACATCAACAAGTTTTGACATACACCATAAACTATAGGTGGGTCAGGCACCCGATTTTGACCCGGATCCGACACCTTTTTAAGATCCGGCCGGACACCGGATATTGACGCTGCGTAATTATACCAGAGAAGAAATAACAACACCAGGAATAATAATTTAAGAAGTACAGTAAAAGCCTACTTAACAAAAACTAGTAATGAAAATTGTATCGGGATAAGTCATTTGTACTAATTTATATTATTTATTATTACTATATTAACAATTTGTTATTCCGATATAGTTCTTTTGTTTCCTTTTCCTCCTAGACATGAATACATCAGTATGGCCGAACTGTAACAATTTCTGTCGCTTGTTGGTGTACCAGGTTTTGATTAACAATAACTTACAGGTATGATTTTGTCACGTCGCAGATTTTTAGTGTTAAGTGACGATGACAACTGTCAAAGATGGCTGACGATGACAGCTGTCATAGATGACTGACTATGACAGCAGTCAATGATGGCTAACGATGACAGCTGTCATAGATGACTGACTATGACAGTTGTCAATGATGGCTGACGATGACAGCTGTCATAGATGACTGACTATGACAGCAGTCAATGATGGCTGACGATGACATCTGTCAAAGATGACTGACTATGACAGCTGTCAATGATGGCTGACGATTACACCTGTCAAAGATGACTGACGATGACAGCTGTCAAATACACAGGATTTTGAGGCCGAACGAAGGTAGCCGATCTATTAACACTATAAGCTCGTTTAAACGGTTTTAACTCAACCCTCTCGTCAAAAATTCGCCTAGAAAGGATTAAAATTCGATTGATTTGAGTGTTTAAAACGACTTTTGAAAGGGGCTTATTGAATGCTTTGTGTAGTGGCTCATCACAATCTGGTGCATCTCCTTTAAAGAAACAAACCACCTACTGACATATTTAATGTGTTTTCCCTTTCTGAAAAGTTTATCATAAAGCAGCAGGGTGCGCGAATTAATTTTCGACCAACCGCCTAACTGTAATGAGGTCATCGAGGTATTAATCGAATTTTGTTGGCCCTAATTCGAAATGATTCATTCAACCTCTGGTCCGAATAGGAATCGATAGGTCATCAGGACAGCCGACCGTACATTATGTAACTACCTGGCCAAAATTTCCCTAATAGAATGAAACAGCGGTACTTGTAATTTGAAAGTTTCAATTCCCATTTCAATTATTCCAAAACGAGCCCTGTCCAAAGTGACACACTAAAATGATGGACGAGCGCACGGTCGAGAGAAAAAGATCCCGCCCCCAATTCGTAAATGATCGATTGTTAAAACAAATTTCGACGAACGAGAACCACTGCAAGCGAAATATCATTAGATGATTGGGAAACAATGCCGGTACATTATTTACATTCATATCGATTACGTCCACGACTAGTACGCTCATTTGACGAACTGATTCTTACATAAATCATCATCAGAACGAAATCATACATCAACAATGACAGCAAACACAATTGCGCAAATTCGTTTACAATTATTATAAAGTTCATTAATAGAGATGGGTCAGGCACCCGGTTTCGATCCAGTACCTAGTAGTTCAGGCAATATGGACGGGTGAGTGGGAAAAATTTTCGGATTAAATTTTTTTACGGAAGATTCTGAATATAACGATGTAGGTTACCGGTTGGGTATTGTTTAAATCATGATTGTTTAAACAAACGGCAAAAAACAACTTTTTTGGTCGGAACAATTTTTTTTATATGCTTTGGTTTGACCTCAACGGTTTCAACTCAAAGATATCGTTGAAAATACACCAACCAAGAATTAAAATTTTATTGGTTTTGTCCCGACTAGAATTTATAGGGCGCGGCGGAAAAGAAAAGTTAGAAGCGTTCGAAATGTGGTGTTACAGGCGAATGATAAGGATACCGTGGATAGAAAAGGTTGCAAAAGAAGAGGAATTAGAAAGAATGGAAGAACAGAGGACTCTATGAAAATCAATAAGAAATAGGCAAGGTAGGTTGGTAGGACACCTTCTCATGCATGAAGGTTTAGTCAGAGACATATTAGAAACACAGAAACGGGAGTTAGGAGGGATAGAGGTAGACCTTGATTAGATTACTGTTCGCAAATAGTTAAGGATGCAGGATGTTCTAGTGTTAGGCAAATGCGAAGATTAGCTCAGGATGGGAAACAGTGGAGGTGCGTGTCCAACCAGTCTTAGGACTGACGACCTCATGTAGCTAATGAAGGGCATCCCCGTAGATTCCTCATGAATATCCCACCAAAACAAAATGGTGATACTAAAATGAGGATAGCCTTATGGGTTTTTCATTTGAGTCATAAGGGGAACCTATCACATGTATAAACATACAATTAAATCTACCTTATGGGGGCTCAATGAGGCAAAACCGTTTGAAAATATTCTTGGTAAAATGAAGAAACGTATACTAATAATTCCCTTGCCCAACCAACAATTGTACTTCCTGATATTTTTATTATAAGACAAATGAAACCAGGCGCATATGCCCCTTCCTTGCCCTAGGGGGCAACCTCATGGGGCCCACAAGAGGTAGTGTGGCTACCCACTTCAGAACTCTACCTGCACCCCCCTAAAAATTATAGTCGGGGTGTTTAAAGGACATTTTGAATGGGACTTGATAAGGGATGTTGGTGAATAGGGTATTTAATAGAAAGCCCTAGATGAAAGTCATGAACCACTAACTTTGGTGATTTTGCATTCCAAATTAATGTTTAGTTCAATGATGCTCTGATTTTATTTACAGCTGTCTAGAATATAGTTAAGAGATGATAATAAATGGACTTGTGTAATAAATATCCTTTTAATTTTCGTATATTAAAAACCGGCGTTCTGTTACTGCCCAAGATTTAGGTTTCTTATTTCACGATTGATTTTATGTTTAGACATATGCTTCTTGAACAATAACCAGAACAATTTCAGTCTTAATTAGCAATAACTTTGGATTTTATGGCGGAAGCAAGATATTTCGGAACGTTGTGATCAGTAGACAAAGAACGTTAAAATGCCTCCGCCAATAACAATCATCTCAAAATATTAATAGAGTGAAAAGCCGAGTAGAAGATTATGTAACTGCTACACGATCGTTAAAACATTAATGGCTCAACGTACTAGAGCAGTCGTTAAACTAATTATAATCTATTACGGAGTAATTTTGCTAAATTTAAAGCCAGTTTTAGCGGAACAGTCAGTGACTAGTTAGTTTTATAAACCAGCACGTACAACTTCATTACAGACCTGACTCTTAAGAGCCTGTTAATTGCGTTCGATCTTGAAACGTATTTACTATACCACAACATAGTAACCCAAAAAAAAAACATTTATTCACAACATGCTTTATGATGGTGTCTGTGCGGAGAACTATAAAATGAAGGTAGATGCTCACATAATAGACCGAGCGGCATGGCCTACAGGTTTAGACAATTGCTTAGCATTCGGGAGGACGCCGGTTCGATTCCCGGTCTGTCTGCCTTGGTCCATGTTTTTCTGTGGTCTCCTTGGATCACTTAGGCAAATGCTGAGGAAGTAATATTCCGCAGATAATCTTCCATTGTCTTCCGTCTTCAGTTCGTCCATCTCACCTTTATCACCCGAACCACCACCACCCACAATTCCTAAAAGGAGGCTGAGGAGGGCCTTCCGCCTTACCTTCCTGCGTAGTCCGGAGGGACTGCCCGCCCACCAGCATTACTGGCTGGTGGGAATGAAACACCCAAAAGTTTTTTTCACATAATGACGTTAGGACATTTCTCGATGCTACAATGATTTTGAAATAATCCTAGTCGTTTATCATTTCCAAGTAACTCAAGTTTAGGAATATAAATCACGATTTAACCTCTTCAAAAAAATTTTGATGGCTGAACTGTGGAGTATCAATGAGAGAATGTGCGTCATCAATGACAGACCTAAAGGCAAAGCATACCCAACAATCCTCTGAAAAACTAGATGAGGTTAGTAGGAACTTACCTTTTTATAAATTATTTTACTTATTATGTAACGAATAACATAAATAATTCGCATAACACATTGCAACAATAAAATGTATAATGTAAATTATTTATTTTACATTAATATTTACGTAAACCCGACACTGACAGGTGAACTCAAGCCTTCAAATATATCACTTCAATTCATTCACACGTTGCCGTAACAATTTTCCTGGTGAAGATTCTTCTCCTTCTAAAGAGAAGGCTGTACATGGAGTAACAAGTCCTTCCTACTTCTTACGGTTTCATTTTTTTTATCGTTTCGAATTCAATCCGAGCGCTACTGTAAGTAATTCTGAGTAAGCCAACCACGATCTCATTGAATCCACGTAATATTCCAATCAGAGAAGTGGTATTCGCTGACGAGGAATTACAACTGAAAATGAATGCGAAGAACACCATCATCAATAGCACAAAGTTGCTTTATGACGGACAGACCTCTTTCGTTAATTACTGCTTTAATTGCAACGCAGCACTAGAACCATCTTTTTTTATTTTTTTCGAATAATAATTATAACAGCCGGGAGCAATATTCGAAGTGAATTTATTTTTCCTTTCGTTATGCCTCGCAGCATCTACTCAAAAACTCTTAGTTAAAATTGAAATTAATTGCTGCTGTTTGAATATTCCGCCCCGAAGGACGATCCTGAACAAGTTAATAAATATGTATAAAGTGAAAAAGATGTAAAATAAAATTCTGTTAGACAATCTCTAACTTTTGTAAGAGGAAGTCATTTTGTTACCGAAAAAATTAATCCTTCACAAAATTTTAAAAAGCATCTTTTCATTCAGTGTTCGAGTAGGTAAAGTAAAACAAAAATATTGGTATGCAAGGGAAGAAAATGTAGGGAAAGAGCGAATATAAAGATAGCAGACGAAAAATTAGAAAAGGTGGAAGAAGAAGTAGAGATATAAGACAGAGAATAGCGCAGGATCGAGTTGCCTTCAACAAAAAGATGATGTAAAAGAAAAAGTTAGAAACATTCGAAATGTGGAGTTACCTACGAAAAATGAGGATACCGTGAATAGAGGTTAGAAATGAGGAGGTATAAGAAGAAGTAGGAGAACAGAAGGGGCTATGGAAGTCAATAGAAAAAGTTGGTAGGACATCTTCTTGGACATAAAGAGCTAGTCAGAGATATACTGGAAGAAGAAACAGGAGTGAGAGAAACGTTAAGGCTAGAAGCGTTCGAACTGAAGTGTTACAGGCGAATGATGGGGATACCGTAGATACAGGTTATAAATGAGAAGGTATTAGAAAGAATAGGAGAACAAAAATCACCATGAAAGTTAATAAGAAGTAGGCGAGATAGGTTGGTGGGATACCTTCTCAGGCATGAAGGACTACTTAGGCATATTAAAAGCAGAAACAACAGTAGAGGTAGATCAAGATTAGATTTTGATCATAAATAGTTAAGGATGTGAGATATTTTAGTTGAAGGAAAATGCGATAGGTTAGTAGGACACCTTCTCAGGCATGGGCTAGTCAGAGACATATTAGAGGCAGAAACGGAAGTTAGGAGGGGTAGAGGTAGACCTAGATTAGATTACTGTTCGCAAATAGTTAAGGATGTGGGATGTTCTAATTTTAGGGAAATGCGAAGATTAGCGCAGCATAGGAAAGAGTGGAGGTACGTGTCCAACCAGTCTTAGGACTGACAACCTTATGATGATGACGGAACGTATTTAATTGTAAATTAAAGTATTATGAAAAATAAATGATGGCAGATGATGCTGACGACAATTTTCGAAACTGAAAATGGCCCTGGCACTTCATCATGAACGATGGGATTAAGACGAAAAGGATGAGATAAATAAGTTTACCAGTTTACCCTTCTAACGTAAAATGTTTCGGCTGCGGACCTAATAGAGCTATAAATTATTTAAATGTGGAAGCTTGTAGTTTAGGGGTGGCATCTTCCATCGCTACTGGAGGCCCATACAGAAATTGTGATTTAGCTCAGAAGCATTTTACCCCAGCAGGTAGCGTCGAAATCTACCCCTCACTGTGATAAAAGTAGATATCGCAGTGAAGGACGTGGAACATAATTTCGTATACAGGCAGGTAGGTCTACTGTTTTCCTCCAAATAGCTAGCATCGACTAAATAAATGAGATACTTTCCGAAATTCGGTAATATATAAACCGATGATCGATAATGAATTAGGTAGGTACATTTTTCATGTCAGATTATTAACTGAAAATGTATACGCGTCTAAAATGCGTTACCTTAACAAATACATTGCTAAATACAGGGTGCTTTTGAAATAATTAGCAAGCTTTTGAGGGTGTTATCTGGATGTAATAGGGAATTACATATTGAATAAAGCAGCATAATTAAACGAAAAAACAAATTTGTAAGAAAACCAGACGAAGATGCAACCTGAAGCCTACCCTGGGCGTGATTTGGCAAAGTATAGAGGAATTGCGATAACAACTATGTAACATCGAAGAAAAATGTAAACAGTGATGGTTGTGAAACGACTAATAAAGTAAATATCAAAAGTTTGCTAATAACAAGCTTTAGACGCCTGTTGTAATAACAAATTAATTAAATAACTACTTTGTTCATCGCTGATAGTATGCAGTACTATTTAAAGGAAACCATAACATGGTATTCGGAACACAAAATATAGAAGAAATACTCATAGAACACGAACGCTGCAGCTGATGGAATGCGGCGTAGCAATGTTGTCTTCCTGCGTGACCCTACCAGGGCCGGACTGTACTTTTAAATACGTTTTTCTCGAAAACGGTGGTTTCAGACCATTAAACATTCACCTAATTTTCTTGCACTTCCTGCTAGTTGCTACTTATTTGAAAATTAATAGTTAATGGAGTTTATATCAATGCAACTGATACGAGTCGATACCACCTAGAAATCCATATTTAAAAAGCCTGCTAATTTCAAAAGAGGTTAACTAACATTTAGACGCAGTGAGCCTTTAGATTGTGAACTGTAATTTTCAATAAATAGGTTAAGGGTGTTTCACTGCCTGGTTTAATTAAACCATCAGTTCACTAGAAGAAATATAACAGCAGTGTTAGTCCAAAGTAACGACTATTAGTATATACTATAAAGAAATGTGGTGGCACTTTTATAAAAGATATTCTACACAGTATGAATTCCGTTATCATCTAGCCACGTGCATACATACATAATTAATGGTATTCAGCAGCACCGCATCCAATGAATAGAATTAATTACAAGATGATTTATTTCCAAGTCTATTCTTTAAGTTGCCTGGTAATTTTTAGTTCTTCATTCTGCAAGTTGTATGCGTATATGTATTTTAACACCGTAGTAGCATGTAACCGTATTGTTCACTCACAGATGCCTCTCTAAACTACGCTACACTCTATTATAGGATAGTTTCTCTATCCACATGCATAATATATCGGTTCTTATTGTTACGCTTCTTGAAAGGGGTTGCTATAAATCAATTCGCGTAACAAAACTTTCCTTGGGGAGCAGCCAACGACATCACATTCGCTGATTTTAACTATCGACTTTCAATCTACTTACAATAAAATTTCTATTTACAGACCGTAACCGTTGATGGTAATTTATTACTTTGCAAAACGCTTTCTGTGTTGGTTGTGTGGGTGGTGTTAGAATTTAGTGCTGTAATTATTAATTTTTTTGTTACATGCCAACGACACTTGAGGCATTGTCGAACGGCATTTGTAATTGTGAATAATTGATAATTACAAAACGCCTTCCTGAAGATTTACTATTACCTTAAGTTAACTATCCATTAGCAATACTATTTACTTTTATGACTTCTGACACGTTTTAGCTGCAAACGCAACAAACTGTTATGAATACAGTTACAATGAATAATATAATGGTACACGAACATGTTTTTATGAATGTATGAATGTATCAATGCTAAATACATGAACAATAACTTTTCTTACATCTACAGTAAAACCGGTTAATAACGGCTAGTAAAAATTGTATGAAAATGTAGCCGCTAGAGAGAAACGACAGATTTACTACATGCATTTAATAATTAGGTATATAATTTACTTGAATATTAAAATATGTAAAATACACCTTACAATTTTTGAAGAAATTAAGGTCGACTCCCACTACACATTCCGTTTCCATTCCGCATTCATTCCGTAAACGTTCAGTACAATTATAGACTATAGAATCAGTTTATGCGAAACTGAACACAAATATGCATATGTGGTCCGACGAAAATTTAATGATTGTAGCTATTATTTGGATACACAATATACTGACAGCAAGAAAAATTGATGAATGGATTTATCGATTTATTACGCATTTAATAAAGCTAATGCAATGAATAATCTCGGGGATAGTGGCTGATTAATTAAGTAATTAAATACCACCCTTACCAATGTCTGAAAACAATAACTAAGTTACATTCAAAAATCAACCAATCTGTAATTTTTGATTAACGAATTTTTTATCGACAGTTGAAACCCTTGAAACAAACAACAGTTGATGAAACCGATTACAACAGAAAGTACAGCATCAACCCTACAATATTTTACGTCAAAAATGCGTTTTCTTTGAACGTATAGAGAACAGAAGGTAGACGGTAATGGAACGGGACGGATAAAATATATACAGACGCGCTCGCGTCTGGATGCCGCACACTCATGTATCTCTACGGTTTTACGGAACGTTACGGTGCAGATACGGAATGGAAACGGAATATAAAGTAGGAATCGACTTTTATTAAACTCACTCATGCATTTTATAAGCAGGCGCGTGCGTAATTAAATCAAATCATAGGAATGAGTTATTTTTCGTGAAAATTTTCCTCTGAAATGAGTTTCATGGTCTATGCATGTACAGACAACTTAAAAACAGGGTAAATGTCTAGATGATGACCGGCGGTCTTACCCCCATAAAAAGTTATGGGGGTTAGATGGGGGTGGGGGTAGGGGGGATCGAAAGTGGTCACCTGAGTAAAACCCCATTAAAAATTTACGGCGGTCTATTTTTCCATTAGTTTTACCTTTGAATATTGTTTAAGAATGACTATATAAATATTTACATGCCTAGAAATGTATAAAAATTGGCGTATTTATTAACTTTGAACCCCCATAACTTTTTATGGGGGTGAGACCGCCACGAACTTTTTATGGTACAGTGGTGGGGGAGACCT
>NW_020438869.1:518978-540248 GCF_000699045.2 Agrilus planipennis | reverse complement strand
GTTTATTATTACTGCGTTTTAGATAAACTTTCGTTTGCTGTGTAAATCGAATAAATAAAACAGAATCGCAACAATATGATGGGAAAACAGTCACTTATTATACACGAACATGCATTACATGTGTGTATCCAGTATTTTATATTATTATTATAATACATGTGTATTAACAAAGGAGTGTTTTGTTTACATGACACTCCTCGCCGCTTAAAAAGTGTCAAGATGTAATCTTCCGACCACGAAGGTTATCTTGCATAAAACAAATAATAAAAGTCGCTGTGCATTCCTCCAAGAAACACAAAGTTTCATAAAACCGTTTTTATTTTTTTAGAGATGGCAAGGTGTCAACATATAAGCGTAAATAATAAATACTATATGTATTGTACCACATATGTGTACCGTATACGTACATATAGGGGTACGGCAGAACGTTTACAGAACACAGAAATTGTCTACACATATTTTTGTCGGCATTTTTTTTTTTATAATACACGAGCGAAAATACATAATTTCATGAACATGTGGAATAAAAATGAGCCGAGTATCCGATTTGGATCCGATACTTGGCGAATCCGGCGCTTTTTTTCAAGGTCCAGCCGGTATCGGATAATGACGCCGGTACCCGACGACAGTGCCGGGTGTTTCAGTTTTCTAAAGTTGCCATGACCATATTGGCCTAGACTAAAAATTAAACATTCTATAATTTTCCGTAAATTATCGGTGAAAAAAAAAATTTGCCGTGATCCCAGATCATAAGATTTCATGGGTTCCTCTAACTCTATATAAATTTAGCATGACCAGTCGCGTATCCCATGATAAGTGGCACCAAGTGGCACCCACAATCATCTACTTAGGCGTAAAATTTGCCGTGAATTATCCGCGGAAAGTCTGTCAAAATTGTGTATTCCTGTGATTTTTTTTCTAATTTAGTTTGGCTAGCTGGATTGGAAACTAACATGATTATAGTACAAGGCTCTACTTAGGCTTAATTTGCCGTAAATTATCTGCTAATTATCTGTCCACTTGGCTAATTTGCCGAGAATTCTTATTTTTCCAAAAAGTTTTTCTAACTAGACTGAAAGATAGCATGACCAGGGGCGTATCTCGCGATAGAAGGGACGTACAAGGCTCTACTTGGGCTTAAAATTTACCGTAGATTAATATCCGCTAATTATTTGTCCACTTGGTTAGTCGAGAATTACTAGCAATAATAATTTAACAAGTA
Source organism: Agrilus planipennis (assembly GCF_000699045.2). NCBI lineage: Eukaryota > Metazoa > Arthropoda > Insecta > Coleoptera > Buprestidae > Agrilus > Agrilus planipennis. The sequence goes on along the minus strand of NW_020438869.1, from coordinate 539,026 downwards.
TAACAAAAAATCTACCTAATGAAAATTCGTTATTAAGATTGTTTGTCTTAATTTGTATTATTATTGATTTGGATTCTCTAGTCAGTCTTATGTTTTTGAACATCTAAAAACATTATTTCGTTTGTTGCAATTTCTTTTACTCTTACAAAAATCGGACGAAAATTTGAAAACGTTAACAACTTTTCATTCAGTAAGGTTAGGTACATAAATACGTTCATATAAAATGTATAACCTATGATGAGAAAAGCAAAATAAATCTGCCTTATCGCAGTAATTGAAATGTCTTATCTCGTTTTATTAGCTGCTATAAAAGTTGCAAATAAAATCCAAATGTAATAAATATTTTGCTGCCGGACAGAGGGTGATTACGATAGCGTTTAATAACCCGTAACTGATGTTTTAATTAAAATCAATATTTTATTTAGTTTAATGTCACTATAAAAGAAGTTTTAGCAAAACAAATCGTAATCGTAACAACAGAGAACAATTTTTTATCAAACCTTTGTATTTTCCTTAAGTAAAACATGTAAATAAATGCATTATCGTTATTTAATCATTTAAGGTGTAGTCTGTACGTCTGTAGTACATATAAATTTTATAGTTTATTTTGTTTTTAATATCAACACATACCACAAAAATAAATGCATAATGTACGTTATCATGACATGATTATTGTTCTCACTATCGTTACTTTACTATTGTTCGATAAATAATTTGATACAGGCAGCTATAATACTGCCGATGATACCACCATTGATGGTGCTTGAATATACGAAATTTTCTGCAAACTCACTGGCGCAAACTTTGCGACTAAACAAATTCAATTGCATTTAAAATCGTACCTACAGTTAGTTAAAGTCTACGAGATTATTCAGCCAGCTCCTTATCTTATTTTCGTTAAAAAACTGAAGAAATTCGTCACATTTAAAAGGATATTTGAAACGCCATATATGTTGTGTACATACGAGGGTGGATTGATAAGTTTCCGGCCTAACCAAGAGATGACGCCACTAGGCCTACCTTGAGGTGACATTCTATAGTACCATCCNTTTTGTAAGAGGAAGTCATTTTGTTACCGAAAAAATTAATCCTTCACAAAATTTTAAAAAGCATCTTTTCATTCAGTGTTCGAGTAGGTAAAGTAAAACAAAAATATTGGTATGCAAGGGAAGAAAATGTAGGGAAAGAGCGAATATAAAGATAGCAGACGAAAAATTAGAAAAGGTGGAAGAAGAAGTAGAGATATAAGACAGAGAATAGCGCAGGATCGAGTTGCCTTCAACAAAAAGATGATGTAAAAGAAAAAGTTAGAAACATTCGAAATGTGGAGTTACCTACGAAAAATGAGGATACCGTGAATAGAGGTTAGAAATGAGGAGGTATAAGAAGAAGTAGGAGAACAGAAGGGGCTATGGAAGTCAATAGAAAAAGTTGGTAGGACATCTTCTTGGACATAAAGAGCTAGTCAGAGATATACTGGAAGAAGAAACAGGAGTGAGAGAAACGTTAAGGCTAGAAGCGTTCGAACTGAAGTGTTACAGGCGAATGATGGGGATACCGTAGATACAGGTTATAAATGAGAAGGTATTAGAAAGAATAGGAGAACAAAAATCACCATGAAAGTTAATAAGAAGTAGGCGAGATAGGTTGGTGGGATACCTTCTCAGGCATGAAGGACTACTTAGGCATATTAAAAGCAGAAACAACAGTAGAGGTAGATCAAGATTAGATTTTGATCATAAATAGTTAAGGATGTGAGATATTTTAGTTGAAGGAAAATGCGATAGGTTAGTAGGACACCTTCTCAGGCATGGGCTAGTCAGAGACATATTAGAGGCAGAAACGGAAGTTAGGAGGGGTAGAGGTAGACCTAGATTAGATTACTGTTCGCAAATAGTTAAGGATGTGGGATGTTCTAATTTTAGGGAAATGCGAAGATTAGCGCAGCATAGGAAAGAGTGGAGGTACGTGTCCAACCAGTCTTAGGACTGACAACCTTATGATGATGACGGAACGTATTTAATTGTAAATTAAAGTATTATGAAAAATAAATGATGGCAGATGATGCTGACGACAATTTTCGAAACTGAAAATGGCCCTGGCACTTCATCATGAACGATGGGATTAAGACGAAAAGGATGAGATAAATAAGTTTACCAGTTTACCCTTCTAACGTAAAATGTTTCGGCTGCGGACCTAATAGAGCTATAAATTATTTAAATGTGGAAGCTTGTAGTTTAGGGGTGGCATCTTCCATCGCTACTGGAGGCCCATACAGAAATTGTGATTTAGCTCAGAAGCATTTTACCCCAGCAGGTAGCGTCGAAATCTACCCCTCACTGTGATAAAAGTAGATATCGCAGTGAAGGACGTGGAACATAATTTCGTATACAGGCAGGTAGGTCTACTGTTTTCCTCCAAATAGCTAGCATCGACTAAATAAATGAGATACTTTCCGAAATTCGGTAATATATAAACCGATGATCGATAATGAATTAGGTAGGTACATTTTTCATGTCAGATTATTAACTGAAAATGTATACGCGTCTAAAATGCGTTACCTTAACAAATACATTGCTAAATACAGGGTGCTTTTGAAATAATTAGCAAGCTTTTGAGGGTGTTATCTGGATGTAATAGGGAATTACATATTGAATAAAGCAGCATAATTAAACGAAAAAACAAATTTGTAAGAAAACCAGACGAAGATGCAACCTGAAGCCTACCCTGGGCGTGATTTGGCAAAGTATAGAGGAATTGCGATAACAACTATGTAACATCGAAGAAAAATGTAAACAGTGATGGTTGTGAAACGACTAATAAAGTAAATATCAAAAGTTTGCTAATAACAAGCTTTAGACGCCTGTTGTAATAACAAATTAATTAAATAACTACTTTGTTCATCGCTGATAGTATGCAGTACTATTTAAAGGAAACCATAACATGGTATTCGGAACACAAAATATAGAAGAAATACTCATAGAACACGAACGCTGCAGCTGATGGAATGCGGCGTAGCAATGTTGTCTTCCTGCGTGACCCTACCAGGGCCGGACTGTACTTTTAAATACGTTTTTCTCGAAAACGGTGGTTTCAGACCATTAAACATTCACCTAATTTTCTTGCACTTCCTGCTAGTTGCTACTTATTTGAAAATTAATAGTTAATGGAGTTTATATCAATGCAACTGATACGAGTCGATACCACCTAGAAATCCATATTTAAAAAGCCTGCTAATTTCAAAAGAGGTTAACTAACATTTAGACGCAGTGAGCCTTTAGATTGTGAACTGTAATTTTCAATAAATAGGTTAAGGGTGTTTCACTGCCTGGTTTAATTAAACCATCAGTTCACTAGAAGAAATATAACAGCAGTGTTAGTCCAAAGTAACGACTATTAGTATATACTATAAAGAAATGTGGTGGCACTTTTATAAAAGATATTCTACACAGTATGAATTCCGTTATCATCTAGCCACGTGCATACATACATAATTAATGGTATTCAGCAGCACCGCATCCAATGAATAGAATTAATTACAAGATGATTTATTTCCAAGTCTATTCTTTAAGTTGCCTGGTAATTTTTAGTTCTTCATTCTGCAAGTTGTATGCGTATATGTATTTTAACACCGTAGTAGCATGTAACCGTATTGTTCACTCACAGATGCCTCTCTAAACTACGCTACACTCTATTATAGGATAGTTTCTCTATCCACATGCATAATATATCGGTTCTTATTGTTACGCTTCTTGAAAGGGGTTGCTATAAATCAATTCGCGTAACAAAACTTTCCTTGGGGAGCAGCCAACGACATCACATTCGCTGATTTTAACTATCGACTTTCAATCTACTTACAATAAAATTTCTATTTACAGACCGTAACCGTTGATGGTAATTTATTACTTTGCAAAACGCTTTCTGTGTTGGTTGTGTGGGTGGTGTTAGAATTTAGTGCTGTAATTATTAATTTTTTTGTTACATGCCAACGACACTTGAGGCATTGTCGAACGGCATTTGTAATTGTGAATAATTGATAATTACAAAACGCCTTCCTGAAGATTTACTATTACCTTAAGTTAACTATCCATTAGCAATACTATTTACTTTTATGACTTCTGACACGTTTTAGCTGCAAACGCAACAAACTGTTATGAATACAGTTACAATGAATAATATAATGGTACACGAACATGTTTTTATGAATGTATGAATGTATCAATGCTAAATACATGAACAATAACTTTTCTTACATCTACAGTAAAACCGGTTAATAACGGCTAGTAAAAATTGTATGAAAATGTAGCCGCTAGAGAGAAACGACAGATTTACTACATGCATTTAATAATTAGGTATATAATTTACTTGAATATTAAAATATGTAAAATACACCTTACAATTTTTGAAGAAATTAAGGTCGACTCCCACTACACATTCCGTTTCCATTCCGCATTCATTCCGTAAACGTTCAGTACAATTATAGACTATAGAATCAGTTTATGCGAAACTGAACACAAATATGCATATGTGGTCCGACGAAAATTTAATGATTGTAGCTATTATTTGGATACACAATATACTGACAGCAAGAAAAATTGATGAATGGATTTATCGATTTATTACGCATTTAATAAAGCTAATGCAATGAATAATCTCGGGGATAGTGGCTGATTAATTAAGTAATTAAATACCACCCTTACCAATGTCTGAAAACAATAACTAAGTTACATTCAAAAATCAACCAATCTGTAATTTTTGATTAACGAATTTTTTATCGACAGTTGAAACCCTTGAAACAAACAACAGTTGATGAAACCGATTACAACAGAAAGTACAGCATCAACCCTACAATATTTTACGTCAAAAATGCGTTTTCTTTGAACGTATAGAGAACAGAAGGTAGACGGTAATGGAACGGGACGGATAAAATATATACAGACGCGCTCGCGTCTGGATGCCGCACACTCATGTATCTCTACGGTTTTACGGAACGTTACGGTGCAGATACGGAATGGAAACGGAATATAAAGTAGGAATCGACTTTTATTAAACTCACTCATGCATTTTATAAGCAGGCGCGTGCGTAATTAAATCAAATCATAGGAATGAGTTATTTTTCGTGAAAATTTTCCTCTGAAATGAGTTTCATGGTCTATGCATGTACAGACAACTTAAAAACAGGGTAAATGTCTAGATGATGACCGGCGGTCTTACCCCCATAAAAAGTTATGGGGGTTAGATGGGGGTGGGGGTAGGGGGGATCGAAAGTGGTCACCTGAGTAAAACCCCATTAAAAATTTACGGCGGTCTATTTTTCCATTAGTTTTACCTTTGAATATTGTTTAAGAATGACTATATACAAATATTTACATGCCTAGAAATGTATAAAAATTGGCATTTATATTAACTTTGAATCATAATTTTTTATGGAAGTGAGACCGCCACGAACTTTTTATGGTACAGTGGTGGGAGAGACCTCTTTCGATCCCCCCCACCTTCACCCCCTTCGGGGGTGGGGGCCATCACCTGGACCTTTTCCAAAAACAGTATTATAAGACTCTTTGTTAGACAAATTTCGGAGATGTTTTCCAAGAAACTGAACCCTGGCCGTTGAGAGGAAAGGTCACTTTGAAGAGGTAACCAAATTTCATTATGTTTAAGATATTATTACTGCGTTTTAGATAAACTTTCGTTTGCTGTGTAAATCGAATAAATAAAACAGAATCGCAACAATATGATGGGAAAACAGTCACTTATTATACACGAACATGCATTACATGTGTGTATCCAGTATTTTATATTATTATTATAATACATGTGTATTAACAAAGGAGTGTTTTGTTTACATGACACTCCTCGCCGCTTAAAAAGTGTCAAGATGTAATCTTCCGACCACGAAGGTTATCTTGCATAAAACAAATAATAAAAGTCGCTGTGCATTCCTCCAAGAAACACAAAGTTTCATAAAACCGTTTTTATTTTTTTAGAGATGGCAAGGTGTCAACATATAAGCGTAAATAATAAATACTATATGTATTGTACCACATATGTGTACCGTATACGTACATATAGGGGTACGGCAGAACGTTTACAGAACACAGAAATTGTCTACACATATTTTTGTCGGCATTTTTTTTTTTATAATACACGAGCGAAAATACATAATTTCATGAACATGTGGAATAAAAATGAGCCGAGTATCCGATTTGGATCCGATACTTGGCGAATCCGGCGCTTTTTTTCAAGGTCCAGCCGGTATCGGATAATGACGCCGGTACCCGACGACAGTGCCGGGTGTTTCAGTTTTCTAAAGTTGCCATGACCATATTGGCCTAGACTAAAAATTAAACATTCTATAATTTTCCGTAAATTATCGGTGAAAAAAAAAATTTGCCGTGATCCCAGATCATAAGATTTCATGGGTTCCTCTAACTCTATATAAATTTAGCATGACCAGTCGCGTATCCCATGATAAGTGGCACCAAGTGGCACCCACAATCATCTACTTAGGCGTAAAATTTGCCGTGAATTATCCGCGGAAAGTCTGTCAAAATTGTGTATTCCTGTGATTTTTTTTCTAATTTAGTTTGGCTAGCTGGATTGGAAACTAACATGATTATAGTACAAGGCTCTACTTAGGCTTAATTTGCCGTAAATTATCTGCTAATTATCTGTCCACTTGGCTAATTTGCCGAGAATTCTTATTTTTCCAAAAAGTTTTTCTAACTAGACTGAAAGATAGCATGACCAGGGGCGTATCTCGCGATAGAAGGGACGTACAAGGCTCTACTTGGGCTTAAAATTTACCGTAGATTAATATCCGCTAATTATTTGTCCACTTGGTTAGTCGAGAATTACTAGCAATAATAATTTAACAAGTATAACAAAAAATCTACCTAATGAAAATTCGTTATTAAGATTGTTTGTCTTAATTTGTATTATTATTGATTTGGATTCTCTAGTCAGTCTTATGTTTTTGAACATCTAAAAACATTATTTCGTTTGTTGCAATTTCTTTTACTCTTACAAAAATCGGACGAAAATTTGAAAACGTTAACAACTTTTCATTCAGTAAGGTTAGGTACATAAATACGTTCATATAAAATGTATAACCTATGATGAGAAAAGCAAAATAAATCTGCCTTATCGCAGTAATTGAAATGTCTTATCTCGTTTTATTAGCTGCTATAAAAGTTGCAAATAAAATCCAAATGTAATAAATATTTTGCTGCCGGACAGAGGGTGATTACGATAGCGTTTAATAACCCGTAACTGATGTTTTAATTAAAATCAATATTTTATTTAGTTTAATGTCACTATAAAAGAAGTTTTAGCAAAACAAATCGTAATCGTAACAACAGAGAACAATTTTTTATCAAACCTTTGTATTTTCCTTAAGTAAAACATGTAAATAAATGCATTATCGTTATTTAATCATTTAAGGTGTAGTCTGTACGTCTGTAGTACATATAAATTTTATAGTTTATTTTGTTTTTAATATCAACACATACCACAAAAATAAATGCATAATGTACGTTATCATGACATGATTATTGTTCTCACTATCGTTACTTTACTATTGTTCGATAAATAATTTGATACAGGCAGCTATAATACTGCCGATGATACCACCATTGATGGTGCTTGAATATACGAAATTTTCTGCAAACTCACTGGCGCAAACTTTGCGACTAAACAAATTCAATTGCATTTAAAATCGTACCTACAGTTAGTTAAAGTCTACGAGATTATTCAGCCAGCTCCTTATCTTATTTTCGTTAAAAAACTGAAGAAATTCGTCACATTTAAAAGGATATTTGAAACGCCATATATGTTGTGTACATACGAGGGTGGATTGATAAGTTTCCGGCCTAACCAAGAGATGACGCCACTAGGCCTACCTTGAGGTGACATTCTATAGTACCATCCTTGGATAGCTTGTAGCTATAGTTTCAGCCCGATCTCCTTGCTAGTGTAGGTTTGACAGCACGCTGAACAAGACGCCTCTGTGGTTTTCGTAAAAATGGAAAAGCAGGAAAATCGTGCTGTCATCAAATACTTTTATTTGAAGGGGTTAACGCCGAAGGAAATTAAAAAAGAGATGGACTCAACACTGGGGACATCCTCCCCGTCATATTCAACCGTTAAGCAGTGGGTTTCCGAGTTTAAAAAGGGTCGTGTGAGCACCTCTGATGGGCCTCGCTCAGGACGCCCCGTTGAGGTCACAACTCCAGATATGATCGAAAAAATTCATCAAATAGTGCTGGGAGACCGCAGATTGAAAGTGCGTGAGATAGCTGAGACCTGTAAGATGTCATATGAACGTGTGCAACATATTTTGCACCAACATTTGCATATGGAAAAGCTCTGTGCAAGATGGGTGCCGCGTTTGCTAACAGTCGACCAAAAATTGATTCGAAAAAACATTTCTACCGCAAATTTGTCATTGTATAAGCGTAATCCAAGCGAATTTTTGCGTCGATTCGTAACCGTTGACGAAACGTGGGTCCACCACTACACTCCTGAAACCAAAGAACAGTCTAAACAGTGGATTGGACCAGGGGAACCAACTCCAAAGAAGGCAAAAACAATTTTTTCGGCGAACAAGGTTATGGCTACTGTTTTTTGGGATGCAAGAGGTATTATATACATTGATTACCTTGCAAAGGGTAATACTATCACTGGTCAATACTACGCAGACTTATTGCAACGTTTGAGCCACGAGGTGAAAATTAAACGACCTCATCTGGCGAAGAAAAAAATCTTGTTTCATCACGATAACGCACCAGCGCACACGTCAATCGTTGCGACGGCTAAAATCAACGATCTAAAGTTTGAATTGATGCCGCACCCTCCTTACTCTCCAGACCTAGCCCCGAGTGACTATTTTCTGTTCCCTAATCTCAAAAAATGGCTTGGCGGTAAGAGATTTGCGGACAATGAAGAAGTAATCGAAGCTGTAAATGGTTATTTTGAGGAGCTTGACGAATCAGTCTATAGAGATGGCATTAATAGACTGGAACACCGCTATGAGAAATGTATCAGCCTTGGAGGAGATTATGTTGAGAAATAAAAAAAAAAAATTTTTAAAAACCTTGTTTTTCTTGGTCAGGCCGGAAACTTATCAATCTACCCTCGTATATTCAACTCAAGGTCATAAAAAACACGATTATCATCAAACAATTTGCTCCAGATTCCTGCTTTTTGCAGAGATGCTGCAATGACCTTTTTTTTTTCTTTTAAAGCTACCGCTTTTGTCTCTCCTTCTTTTTGTTTTACTGTCGGCAAAAGTACGTTGAAATTCCATTGTCGAACATCATATCTCGCAACATCTATCTTGTACACTTCACACACATCTGAACCGCTTAAACCAGTGTAATCGCTTTGAAACGTGAAGATGCGTATCGCGAGCTGGCCGAAAAAAGAGAGTCAGCAATAATTCTCCCATTCAAAAGAAAAGGGGGTATTTCTCTTATCATCTGGGGAATGGTTTAATTAATTGTATCCTCAAGAAATGGCAGGTCAAGAAAGGCGCCAGGCAGTTAAACGATAATGATGGGCAGTCTGATTCGAGATAGATAAAAGAACTAAGTGACAGATTTCTCTGAAAGTCTGATGCCGTTTTCGGACACTCCACTGTAATATATTAACATCAGTCAGGACAAGAAGTAATTAACAATCAATTAACAGCTTTTACTCGCCTATGAAAGTATTTAAAAATCGAAAATAATATTTAAATTATTACATTTTAGGTATGTATAATATTAGCAATAAAGGCATATTCCTTTGGATTTATCAAATTCTCTTACTTATGCGAGGAGATCGAGTTGATATACCGGACGACAACATACAACCCATTTTAAACGGCTAGAGATTTACCCCTTCCCTTTACCTGGACGTGGCATGACAAAATTCATACTGTCTGTCTTGCTCGCACCTAGTGTATTCACTCTATTCGCACAGGTTTCCTCAAGGTCACATCTCTACCCGTTTGAAATGAGTCGTAAAACTAATTTCTTTTATCCCTTGAGAACAGTATGTTTTCTGGATAAAAGGTACCCTATGTCATTTTCTGTACCCGTGACAACGTGTGTACAAAATTTCATAATGGTCGGTTGGGTGATTAAGGGGTGAAATGGTAACAAACAATATTAGTTAGGACGATACAGGAATTGGCGAAATCGGGTTTTCTTTAATTTCCGGACGCCTTTTAGTTTCAGTTGTTATCCCCGGCGCTTCTTCCGGTAAGGTAGGTATTCCAGAGATCTATTTGGAGATACTTTAGGAGAACATTTGCTACAGAAAATACGAACGGAATGAATAAAGATGTAGTTGAGAAGAAATAATGGCAGATAAATACACTGCCACCAGAGCTTAACATCATGCGCGCTTCTCAAGTGGCCGATCTGTGATTTTATCTATCGTTGACGCACACTTGTAATTCGTTTCGATCCCAGATGCGAATTAAGCCGATCTAAAGCGATTTACGAATATAAAATTACGGTTTGTAGCAAGTATATCGCTTGCAAGGGTCATAGTCAGCCCCAAACGTGTCAACCAATTTGGATTTAAAATTTTACTTAAAATTAGGAAACAACACCTAAATATAACGGAATTACTATTAAATTTCAGCAATTTTTCTAACTCTGTCAGCAAAACAAGTATTTCTTAATAATGTAATAAACAAAAATTAAAATGGGAAACAGCTTACTAAAAGGTAGGATACGTATAAATATACATACCACGATTCCTTCCAAAAGCTTGAAAAACTTTAATACACATGTAATTATTCAAACATTCTTATTGGCAAGTGGTTACATTTGTATTTTCATGCAAGAACGATTACCAAAAGTTATTTTCGACCGAACTATCATCAGATCTTTTTATTATGTCTTATGAATAATACATTAATTTGTTGGATAGATTCCATGAGAAATAAGAATGTAAACGGTGACCGCAATATCAAGGGAAAGAAAAATTAGTGACATTAATGCTTCATAAGAAATCGTCTATTTGATTTCCTGTAATGCGTGACAAAATGTTTTATTCATTTGCCTAAATTGAAACATCGCGTTTTAGCTTCAAAAAGCCACAAATTTAATCAGAACGAATCAAGCGTACATGTGTGGAATTACCTACACAAATTGTTGCCCATGTTAAATTCAACAGGTAGGTGGATTAAAGAAAGAAAATAAAAATTAGAAATTGGTATCTGCTCAGTTTAGACAGATAAATCAATTTCCCCTTAGAATGTCAATGAACACCAAGTGATTAGCATATTTAATGCAGAATTATTCCGAAATGTTATGTAAAGATATGTAGAAAGGCCTGAGGTTTTATAAAATTTCAGTTTGCAGCCCCTCTGGACTACACCTGCAGGTAGGGCGGAAGGCCCCCTTCAGCCTCCTTTCAGGAATCGTGGGACTGGGTGGGTGGTACTTCGGGTGAGAAAGATGAGACGGACGAAATGAAGAAGAAAGATTATCTGTGGAATATGACTGTCCCAGAATTTTCTAAGTAATCTAAGGAAAGCACAGAAAAACTTGGACCAAGGCAGACGGAACCGGAATCGAACCGGCGTCCTCCCGAATGCTAAGCAATGGACTAAACCTCTACGCCGTACCAGTATAAATAATAAACACTCGAAAAACTGTATATACGGATGAATCCAATATAAAATAAGGGCCGCAAAAATGGTGAAAACATGAGCCGATAACTAGAAAAAGAAAATTTGCTGGAGCATACGTAATCCTAAAATGCAGCATCGTACTACAGATGGCGCTCAGGTAAAGGTTGGTCTGTGTTCTGTCGGAGCTGCCTGCGATGCGCTGATGAGATCCAAAAAGATCGAAATCGCGATCCACTTCGAATTATTCAATATATAATGTATTTGTAACATAATAGATATAGCGAACGAGACGACTGAAACTACCTTAATTTGGAAAAGCCAGATGACGGTTGCGAATTGAATTGTAAAATGACCCAAATGGTCGAACATGACTATGAATAACTTAAATTAAAAGTGACAAATTTGCAAACTAAAATAAAATTTTATATCTAACTATACTTGTTGTAAAAGTCTTTGATAAAACCGAACAGATTGGAACAAACATATTCAGAAACTGAAAAAAAAAATTAAGAAAAGAAATAATTATAGTTTGTAGTGTCCACCACTCACTACACGACAACTTTTGTATTAAACTATTTTCCTACTACTATAATAACAGAGTTATTGTACTTAAACGTATTAATAGACCACCATGTAAGTTCTCTTTTATTTGGAATGTTATAATAAGCGTTTCGTTATAAAAACCTTACTGACTCCCCCTATTTAATACAATAGTACTATTAAACTAAGATAAACGAGTATTCATTCTGTTTAGGTCAGTGATTTAATTTGGAAAAAAATCATTAGCATAAAGTGACTCATTGTGAGTTATTCTAGTTTAAAATAACAAACGTTCCATTTTAGCGTCGATTTACTGATAGTTTCCTCATATGAGAGCAATAAAGATACTTTTATCGGTCTCTAAATGTCGAATGTCATACTACAAACAAACAAATTTCAACTTTATAAAAATTTATTAATGAATCTGTCCTGTAGTTTTTATAGGTCCGGAAATCTAACCAAACAGATAACGTCGCCCACCGAATTATACACAATTTGAATAACTTTTTCATTGAAAATTATCATTTACCGATAAGAAAAAGCAATCAAACGTTCAGTTCCAAATCAATAATACAATCTAGAGTGTACGGTTGATTATCGGATACCAGTCGGTGGTAATTTCGTATTCAAAACAATAAAGAAATCGATCTAAAAGCTCCAGAGTGTAATGTCTTAAAGTTCACCTGCTGTGAAAATGAACCGATTAAAATGCAGAGCTCGGGCGACGGCAGCGTTAAAATACGAGGCGCTGCACTTCATTACCGTCCGTTATGGTGAAACAGGCTCAAAAATTGTCGTAAATATGACACCGCGAGCGCCTCGGTTTCGGTAACAGTTTAGGTTCATGTCCAGAGGGTCATTTAATTAAATTATTAATCCAGCCGACAGCACCGATACAATCTCTAATGCTACCACATGAACTGCGGACTTTTGAAATAGATGATAGATAAAACTAAACTAATCGTAAAACCAACCACGTCGTATAAAAACATCGCAAAACAAATCAAAATAATATTGTAGTGTTGTTTATATTGAACATAATTTTTCAATTGTACTTCAAATTACTTACGTACGTATAATATATTTTAATTGGTTAATTGTTCTGTGTACTAAAAGGGTGAGATTTCAGAAACAGTTAGGTAAAGGTGTAGATGATAACCCCCATGGGGGAATTAAAAGGGGAGGTCTCCCCCACTACTGTACCATAAAAAGTTCGTGGCGGTCTCACCCCCATAAAAAGTTATGCGGGTTCAAAGTTAATAAATATGCCAATTTTTATACATTTCTAGGCATGTAAATATTTATATAGTCATTCTTAAACAATATTCAAAGGTAAAACAAGTAGAAAAATACATAAAAATATTGAGAAAGTTATATAAAACATTATTTAAATATCTTTATCAATAGGGTAGGTTAGGTTAGGTTATCGGGTTTTGTTCAAGTGACCACCCTCTTTCGATCCCCCACCTCCACCCGCTTGAAAATATTTTTTTTATTGAATTTTATTTGAATTATAGTGTATGGAAATTGTCAAAGTAATCAACTTTCAACCCTCATAACTTTTTATGGGGGTGAGACCGCCGCAAATTTTTTATGGAGTTTTACTCAGATGATCATCCTCTTTCAATCCCCCCTTCCCTCCCCCTCCCGAACCCCTATAACTTTTTGTGGGGGTGAGACCGCCACGAACTTTTTATGGTAGTGTTGGGGGAAACCTCCTCTTTCGATCCCACCCACCCCCACCCCCTTCGGGGGACATTTACCAACAGTTATGTTTGGGTTCAGGTTAGAACTGGCCTCAATCGATGAGTTACAGTGATTTAGGTACTATATGTGCTAAAAGATTTTAAAATCGATGTAAAGAAGAAATGAAGACAGAAAACAGTGGAAGATCATCTGTGTAATATTACTGCCCCAGCATTTGTCTAAATGATCCAAGGAAACCGTAAAAAAACTTGGACCAAGTAGATAAACCAGAAATCAAGCCGAATGGAAATAATCTTGTTACATTACCATCATCATCATCACCATAAGGCCGTCAGTCCTAAGACTGGTTGGACACGTACCTCCACTCTTTCCTATCCTGAGCTAATCTTCGCAATTAATTCTTAAAACTAGAACATCCCACATCCTTAACTATTTGCGGTTTAGGTTCATGTCCAGAGGGTCATTTAATTAAATTATTAATCCAGCCGACAGCACCGATACAATCTCTAATGCTACCACATGAAATGCGTTTCTTTGAAAAACATGATAGATAAAACTAAACTAATCGTAAAACCAACCACGTCGTATAAAAACATCGCAAAACAAATCAAAATAATATTGTAGTGTTGTTTATATTGAACATAATTTTTCAATTGTACTTCAAATTACTTACGTACGTATAATATATTTTNACTAGAACAGCCCACATCCTTAACTATTTGCGAACAGTAATCTAATCTAGGTCTACCTCTACCCCTCCTAACTCCTGTTTCTGCCTCTAATATGTCTCTGAATAGACCTTCATGCCTGACAAGGTGTCCTAGTGACCTATCTCACCCATTTCTTTCTTGACTTGACCATACACTATACTGAAACCAATTCCTTGAATCCAATTATTACTCCTTGGTACAACGATTTTGCCTGCATTTAACCCTGCGCCTACTTGGGCCCCGAATTCGCCGACCTCGTTGACTACTGGTTTTCCCCATGACAACACATCTTAATTTCCTTGTCCAACTACCTGAACCACCCCTTGCTACAACCCAAGTTGTACACAACAACTCTCTTCTACCTATTTTAACTTTTCGCTAATTTACTTATTTTATTTTCCTCTTTGTATTATTATTTCTTTATTCCACTTCCTTATTCGGTTGTAGTTGCCCTGTGACGATCCCCTCTTCTCTTTCTTTTTATCGTTTTCCTTAACGTTTTTATTTTCTATTTTATTAATTTTTATCACAGAAACATGCTTCTTTTTTCTAATCCTGTTTTTATTTTAATCAATTTTAAAAAACCAAATATGGATGGCTGAGTGTCTTTTGAAAATTTACCCTCTTCCACGAAAACAAAGAAAAAACAGTACCGACACATTCAGACATTTCACCTACCCAGGCAACAAAGCATTTTTAACTCTTATACTTTGATCGTTAGTTTTAAGTGTTATTATATATTTTTACTCTTGGTCGATATTTTTTTATGTTATTAGGTTTTTTCATATATACTTAAGGTAAAATTGTAAATAAATGTGTAAATAATTGAGAGGTGTATTAATCTAAACCCCTAAACCTTTAGGCCATGCTACTCGGTGATTAAGTCAAGTAGGCTTTCTCCTTTGGCAATTAGGTCCATATTTGCTCCATTTAGCTAATGAGATGTGATGAATAATGGTAGATAAAAACGCTTGGTACAGTTCCACAAATACAAAATAAAGTGTATACAAAAAAACTTGCTCCAGAATATTTAGGAGAAGAAAAAGAAGAAAACGATTACCCTTAAGGTTAAAAAACGAACACCTTCTTTTCCTTGAAAAGGGCATAATGAATTTTAAAAGCAGTAAAAATTCTTCGCCGGCTAAATGAGAAATTATGGTAATAAGTTGCGTAATTGTACATTAATTACCCCGTCCGCTGAAAGAATGAGATAATTCCGTCGCCGTAAATAATGACTCCAAGTATGACAACGCAAATGTATTCAGTTTTTTTTAAAGCTGCTCTGACACGAATCCATCCAAATAAAGAAATATTTAAATTATTTAAGCGCTAAGTCGTGTAACAATTTTTCATTTTAGAACGGAGAATGGGGCATGTAAATCATCGACTTCCTAAATGGATCACGCTCTTGAACAACGAGGCCTTTCTTCATTATTATTTCAAAGGCCTATGTATGAGTTATTAATTTACTGGTTTAAATTGAAACCTTCACGATGTGTAACTGCTTTTGACTGAAAATAAAATATTTGGCCCAAAGGTTGCATTGGTTTATAAACAAAAAAATCGTTTCTTTAATAATCAGTTTCGGAACGTAATGTTCTAATCGTAAATTAGTATATACATAGACACAATTTTTTGGTTTATCTATAATGTCTTCTGAATGCGTCGCTCCTTCACTGAAAATTTATAGGGCTTCGGTCCGGACGATTGGACGCGGATCAGAAATATAACGCCTTAGAATATTTGGGGTAATATGGTTACTAATTCTTCCCCATCATCATCATAAGATCGTCAGTCCTAAGGCTGATTGGACATGCACCACCACTCTTTCCTATCCTGAGCTAATCTTCGCATTTCCCTAAAACTAAAACAACCCACATCCTTAACTATTTGCGAATAGTAATCTAATCTAGGTCTATCCTCTACCCCTCCTAACTTCCGTTTCTGCCTCTAATAAGCCTTTGACTTTATGCCTGAGAAGGTGTCCTACCAACCTATCTCGCCTATTTCTTATTGACTTCCATAGAGTCCTCTGTTCTCTTACTCTTTCTAATACCTCTTCATTTCTAACCTTCTCTATCCATGGTATCCTCATCATTCACCTGTAACACCACATTTCGAAACCTTTTCTTTTCCGCCGCGGTCACTGTCCATGTTCCGCACCTGTACATCGTCGTGCTCGGAACATACACCTTTAACAATATTTTTCTAATTCTTCCCCAATATTGAAAAAAAAAAACAAGTAATTTTGTTTTTTCTTCATTTAGGGCAAGTCATGCAATCAACTTGGTATATGAGATTACCCTGGCTTATATCATTTTTTCAGTAATCCAGTTATCTTATTTGGACCTGATCATACTGAACTTCCTATAACATTAGGGCCTAATCAGGTAACTAGATTTGATCCGGAGAGGGTGCTGTGTTGTCCTGATTTGGCCCAGATCAAGTAATCTGATTAGTCTATATACTATATGATAAGTTGGGGTAATTCTGTACAACACGCCAAATAGGAGATGCCCTAGTAAAGCCGGATTCGACCTGATAGGGCCTGCTCTAGCAAATTACCGGTGATGAAATTATCCAATGGTAAAACAGTTGAAACAATTTCGCCAACTATTCTTCTTTCGACTATGGACCACCTGAAATAACTTATGATTGTTCCTCTCCCGTCTTTCTCCTCTTCCAGTAGTCTTTCATTCTTTTTGCATGTTGTTTCTTTCTTTCCTGTATCCACATAGCTCCAGTCTCCTTTTTTGGCTTTTCTTGAAAACTCTTGAATTTTCTCTCCGAATTCTTGTCTTCTCTCCACATCCTCTGCAACAATTTTCATTTCTTCCACGTCTCTTCTGACCTCCTTGATCCATGCCAACTGTGTCTTGGTATTTCTGTCGAAATAGTTGAATATTCTTTTCGTCAGTCTTTCTTCATCCGTTCTCTTAATGTGTCCGTAGAACGTCACTCTTCTTCTCCTCATTGTTGTGTCTGTTATTCGTTCTGATCTCTTTGTTGCTTCTCAGTTTCCATTTTCCATCTTCATGCCTTAGTCCTAGGATTTTCCGTATAATTTTTCTCTCCTTTTTTTCCACCTTGTGTAACTGTTTGGCCGTGTTTAGTGCAAGGCATTCTGAGACGTAGAGGCCCTCTGGCTTAATAACAGTATCGTAGTGCATTAGCTTTGCATTTATAGACACAGACTTCTTATTATATAGATTTTTGTCAACTGAAATGCCAACTATGCCATTTTCTAATAAAACTTTCTGTAAAATAAGCATCACTAGACATATTTACACATTCCTGGCTTGCCATGTCATCTCTTAATATTGACACGGAAGCAACACTAACGAACCAATCTCCATGTCGCTAATATGGGAATTTAGAAATTCTCTTTGCGAGTCCATTACCTACTAAACACTTGGTAATCTGTTTTTATAATTCGTATCTTTAAATCTTTAATTTTAATCCGCTTTTACTAAAAGTATTTTCGATATTTTTCCGGCGATGACGTTATTAGGTAAAGCAGCTTATGTAAGATGTAAGGGACATTGATACAGAAGAGTAAGAGCCTTTCTATACGACATGTCATACATCGGCAACGAGACAACCAACGGTAACATTCGTATCTTCCCCGATAGCCACATTTACTTCATATTTACGAAAAATTTACTATTCGTATCATCACGACATGTGTAAAGGTTGCTCACCTTGTGAACGTAAAAATTTGTAACATATTGTCTGCATTTCATGAGTCAAACGAATACTAAACACGAAGACAACTTTTCGTAAATTGAATTACTTTCGTAATTTACGTAAAATAGACATACCATTTAAGACATTGAAATGAAGAAACCTATGAGGCACATATGAGGGCAAGATTTACTGTACTACATGCAGCAATGTTTCTCATCATATTTAGATAAATTTTAACTCATGATATGATGGTAAATAATTGACGGTAAAAAAATTGAAAGGTATATACATATTTGAAAATAATTAATTAATATTTTTTAATCGTACACATCATTTTGCTAAAATGCTTATTTCAAAGTATTTATAATGAATTGTATTTACAATTGTATGTAATATTTTATACAATTCATTATATATTGTTTGAAATAAATTAGCAAACTGTATACAATTAAAATATTTTAATCAATTATTTTCGTATTTATTAGTATTACGTTATACAGTAGCTACATACATATACAAAAAAAATATTGTAGAATTAATGTTTTATATAAATTCCTTTTACATTTTTAAAGTATATTATGAAATTATATGAAACATATTATACCTATGGTTTTAACAAAAAGAATATAAAAATGATTAATTTATAAAAAATATGTTTATATAAATCTATGTATATATATAAAGGTTATATATTAATTTTTGGTATATCATATTCACTGTCACTGTTTTTCTGTGTTCATTTTCTTTGAAGTGATATAAAATTGCCCAAATCTTCTGACAAAACTTACTCCATGTTTGACAATGATTTTAACATCTTCTCTTCAAAAGTACGAGGATGTTGTATTATTATTAATGTTTTCCTGGATTCTGGATTATATGTGGTTGATAATATCCAGCTTCTCTACTGAATATATATTTGTTAGATCTTCATAGACTAGGTCTTGATTACTTGAATTATTAGCTTGCATTAGTGATGCTTTTGAAAAGCTATACTAACGCTTTAACAAAATTCCAGAGTCTTATGTTTAATAATAACTAAAAGAAAAGATTATTTTATAACATGAAGTTATTATTGAGACGATATACCTAATGTATGTATTTTGTAACTCACATTTTTGAAAACTGTAACTTATTGGATAACAACCAACACTTTTTAAATTTCCGTGACAACTTATTGCGTTAAAGTGTAACCGAAAACTGATGACTGAAGAACAAAATTGTCTTTATGTCTGTAAATTCGAGAAATTAACCCGGCGGTCTGTCTGTCGGTTGTTCAAGTCAGACGTTTTATTTTATTTAATTTACCAAAAGTTTACAACAAATTTACAATTTATGTGATGTAAATTTGGTGTAAAGATTTAATAATTAAAATCACTTTTTTTTCTTCATAAATATTATGGCATGTTTATGCAATTTTGTGT
The DNA here is from genome assembly GCF_000699045.2 of Agrilus planipennis. Lineage (NCBI taxonomy): Eukaryota > Metazoa > Arthropoda > Insecta > Coleoptera > Buprestidae > Agrilus > Agrilus planipennis. The sequence continues at coordinate 519,332 of NW_020438869.1, read as the reverse complement.
ATAATCGTAATAATTCATTTTTTTGCATAAACTTTTCTTCATGTAATGTCGTCATAAAATTACAGATAATTTTTGTAAATGTATGAATACATGAAATATCGTTCATATGACGTTATATTGCGCTCATACTTATTTAGAAAGAAATTTAGTAAATATGACAGCTATTTTACGTAAATAGTTTGTCGCAAAAATTCAACAACTGGTTTACTGATTTTTAATTCCTAAATTTGATCATTTATTTACTAGTATATATTTTTATTCATTGAATGTAGAACATATGTTTCAAATTTGATCCAAATTTGTTTTCAAAATCGTCTGATCCATTCATGATCATCACGAGTGGCTATCGGGGTT
>NW_020438869.1:376318-518842 GCF_000699045.2 Agrilus planipennis | reverse complement strand
ATATATATGTATAACACCGAATTATTTTTGCAACATAGCCATTATTTTCATAACTTATTCAAATGTCTGAACGCACATAATATGTGTAGGTGTTGAAGTCTGTTACACTCTAAGATCTATCTATTTAATAGATTTCTTGAGGACATTCATGTCAATGTGTAAATGTAATCAGCCAAGTGTGAGTCAAGACAGATATATGTAATTATGTCTTTAATTGACTGCATCAAAAATTATTTCAATTTTTGGAATTCCTGTGACGCCTCTTATTCCTATATCTATAGGAAACAGCGGAAGGGCAATTAAAAAACGCCTTTCCGAACATGTTCATTCTATTAATAAATACTTGCGTTTAGATAAGATAAAGAAAATTTTGGATAAGTCCTTGATTTATATTTAAGATGTAGAGATCAAAATACAGAATAAGGAATAGACCCATCGGGCTTACTACCGCCGAAGATGCAGCTAACAGTAGGGAAGATGTTATCCATGTTTAAGGACTCTGAAGAAAAGGGTCACAATTACAGGTGCTTATTATGCCTATTTAATTACGATAATTGATAAAAGAAAACGTCGAGGAAGTTACTCATAGATGTTCTCTTGAATCAGGTTAATAACGTATGTTAATGCAAATGCTACAGTGGATAAGGTGGGCATCGAATTAATTCAGCATCCGCCATGTTCAACAGATTTGGCTCCTACGGACTACCCATTGCTTTCAAAATTTAAAATCCTTGTATAGTAAACGATTTTCGCCAAATCAAGCGGCGATACGTGCGGTAAAAGAGTGGTTTTCAGAGACTGAAGAATATTCTTTGAAAGAGACGTTAGAACCGCTAAAACATCGATAGTGAAAAAGCGTAATACAAATAAAAAACAAAGTGATTACTTTATAATGCCAGCACTAATTCTAAACCGATTATTATCAAGTATACAAAACTTCTCTAACCGAAACAACTGCTAATTTCTGACCGCGCTATTTCACTCTTCAAAAAAGCGTTTTTGGTACACTTGTCCGATAGTTAATGCAATAATTTGTCAAAAATAAAATGAGCGCGCGGCAGATGTTGCTTTGCTGTTTTATTTATACCAGATGTGTGTCGGTATACACAAACGTATTTACACATATAACAAATATTGACTCTAAATGTGTTATCCCATCGGTTTACAGACGTTACATCATACCTTAAAACTTAAGCTAAAATAAAAAGTCATACAACAGAAGATGATAAAGATTAATGTGCTTAAACTAAAAGCTTTTTAATATTAAGCGGAACGGATTTTCATCATAACATTAGCAATTTTAATATGAATTCAGTCCGCTAAAATATTGCTGCATTAAATCGTTGGAAGGGTTTTAGTTGATAGATAGGATGACTGAAATACAAAATGTCAAAAGAAATTACGGATAGACCAAGACATCTTCAAACCAGTAAACTATAGACAGAGACTTTCTTATTGAAAGTTAAATTAAAACAGTGGAATCCGAGAAACAACGTTTATGCTTTGAATTTCTGTTTATTTTTCCTTTTATTCGCTTATAATTTAACATCTGTTGGATGAATTTCGATGCGGCATAAAATATATACAGTGGTATTTGTGTGTACTTAAGTTTTCGAGAAATGGATTGAATCAAAACAGGAAGATGTGGAGGTGCGTGTCCAACCAGTTTTCAGGATAAGGATTCCTTAATATGATAGTAATAGCGAATAATTCAATACAAAATACTGTGATTTTCATGTAGGAATCCATATAAAGAAAACCCTCGACGCAAAACGAAAGAAATAGCTCAGTCCTTTAAGAGTTTGTTTACGGAGTTTAGACTGAACTTACACCACAATATAGAATTTCACTTATAACTAAAGATTTCGTTATTTACTAAAATGTAATGTACGATTTAGATACATCTGTTCAATTTTGTAGTTTCACGCGCCTAACATCTCCTGAATAACTGTCTCATTTATTAACTACAGTGAACAATGCTAAGGCAAATGTAACGGAAGGTAACATATTCGGTAAGTACTAAAATGTATCTGCCCTTAAAAGGGTAAAGGTTGTTACAGATAATATGACCGAAGAGTAAACCAGATCTATCTAGTATCTGTATTATTAGCAAGCCAGCAAGCAAAACGAGGAGGCATCTGGAGAGCGGCAAGAATTCTCGGAATGATCGCAGTGACTAATTGCTAAAGTAACGGTAGCCAATATTGATTTTGATCCTTAAAAGGGACCGGTGTAGTTTTAGAGCAAACAGACTGTCGATTTAAGACATTTCAAACAAAACATTAAAACTTTTATTTCATCGGCAAACTATAGTCAGGCGTAGGTAGCCCCTGTTTGTGAATGTGGTTAGTACATCAATGTAAATGGTTTTACAGGTCGTTGGAAGCAGATTGAATCAGTCGCAAAATTAAACAGTTTTGTTTGCTGATAGAAAACCGTCATTTAAAAAAAAGTCTGTAACTATAACTTACCGATTTTCTCTAAGTCTTTTTTTACAATCCCACTTGCAAATAAAACCAACTCATTAACGAATTTTAGACGGTAACTACTTATTTTGCTTTTGAAGCAGCGAAGATTACTTACAGGTGCCTACCTAACAAGTAAAATAACGCCCGCTATAAATGCGGCATTTGATATCGACGAAATTCCACCCTGAATGCCCTTCGGGGAAAGAATTTATGAAGCAGGAATGCCAATTCTAACAGAGTAACAGGAAATTACCTTTCCTGACTAATATATGTAGGTTTGAGGACATAATATCAACATAAACTCTGAATTAGATAGGTACTTATTGATTTTGATCAAACAAGTTTCGTTCTACCCAAAAACCCAAGCGGATAGTCTATATATTTCACTAATCCAATCCACTTTCTAGGAATAGTATCTAACACTAATTTTGTGGTGTGGTGGTTCAGGTGAGAAAGATGAGACGGACGAAATGAAGACGGAAAAGAATGAAATATTATCTATAGGGTATTTACCTAAGTGATCCAAGGAAACCACAGAAAAGCTTGGATCAAGGCAGACGAACCTGGAATCGAACCGACGTCCTCCCGAATGCTATGCAATGGTCTAAACCTCTAGGTCATGTCACTCGGTCCCAAGTTGAAACAAGAAAGATGATACGTCCATTCTCACAGATAATTTATTGTGGACTTAACCAATTTTGATTGTCCCAACTATAAACCCTATATCTTTGAAATTAAACCCTGAAGCTGAAAACAGAAAACTTCCTCATTGACGGGGAAAGGCTTGCATAGATACCACCCACATAACCCTTATGAGCCTGGGGGATTCAGTTGAGGAGCTTTAACAGCACGTGTGAAGAAACTACACTTACTTTCATTATGCATATATAATGATTTCTTAATATTGATTGTGTTTACATAGGTATGTGAAATTACAACGTCTTCCATTTTTTTGGTTAATCACCAAAAAGAACCAAAGAGATCGGCCCTGTCGTTCAAGGTAATTACAAGAATTACACAATTTATATTAAACACTAATCATGAGTTAGGACCAAAGGAATGCAGAAATGACTGAAGAAGATTGTCATATCAAATTATTTCAATGTACTTATGCTTTAGATTTTGATAAGAATACGAAGAGAAACACTTGATGATAGGTTTTAGGTAGGTAGGTAGGTACTATTTGTATTCGTTTTACTATCAAAATGCAAAGATCAAGTACCTCCTATTAATTTTGTGAAATGCTGATAAGTAAATGAGAGTATTTCGTAAGAGGTATTCCGGCAATATGAAATGCTTCAAGTGGCCTGCTGGCAAGACGTTAGCACAAAAGTGTGAAAATACTTATATGCGGTCCTTCAAGAGAAAAACGAAAGCGGAAGCATTGGATTCCTTGTGATATTTTGCATGTATGATGTGCAAACCTCATCTCTCTGGGTCTAGCGCTAGAGAAATTACAACAGGAAACATTTGTTACATCTCGAATCCTTCCTGGTCATAGACGCAATCGTATAGAATAGAAAAAAAAACAGTAACAATTCATGGAGTGTTAGTGTTTTTGGGGAAACGTTATTTTTCTTACCAAACACCATAGAATTTTTCTACAATAAAAACGACATCTTGCTCTAAAAAAGCCATCAACACGCAAATGAGCCAATCCTACAAGAATCGGTATGGTTCTTCCAGCAAGACAGTCACCGTGTCCAGCTGTCCTTTTGAAAGCTCCTTCCAGCAGGACAAATAAATGAACCTTCTATCATTAAAATGCAGTTATAGGTATATGTTTCATCTACAGCTAACTACGGTCGTCAAACCCTTCAAACATGTTTTAAATCAAGTAGTTCATTTAATTCAGATAGGAGATCGGTATCTTTTCTCATTATCAGTTTCAACCTTTTTGAAAAAAAGAATATTGTTGCGGCAAGGCAAGGCTTCAAATATGAAACAAATGGGCATTGTATAATAACACCATGAGATCAATTCAAGAAGTGGGCATGGATAGAGAGAAGGATTGTTGGATGGATGGATACCTTTCCGCATATCTACCCAAGGGGATCGTCTTAATTTGAATAACAAAATATCGAATGAATAATCAACGTACCATTTGCGTTCCAAGTGAAAAGTTGCAAGAGCAGAGCAAAAAAGACACGGGCCGCAGATAGATCCATCATTAATGCAATGGCGGGCGAACGGGCGGCGCAAACACATTCAATTCAAATCACAACGATCGCGGCGGACGCATTATTTCACACATCGTTGTTACGCCGGCACTTCTTCTTCTTCACACACTCATTGTTGACGGTCCGTTTTTTTCATCGTTGCGAATATCTTGGAGAAGAAATGCTAATGAGTCGGACGAAACGACGCGCCGCCTTCCTCGATCGTCGTCGGCCCGCTTTGAAACTTTTACTACCTTATCACAAGCATTAATCGCAAGTTTTATTATTGTACCCGCAGCACAAAAGACAACAATTAAACGATAGCCAAACTTGTCCAAAGTCTAATTAATTATTCACGTCGAACATCGCCATCCGTTTTCATGTAATAAATAATCAACTGTTAGATCACGCCTGCAAGAAAGAAGGAAAGAATCTCGACTCCGTTACTATTACACTCGAAGTCTGTCGTTCGTATTGTTTGTTGTTGCATGTGGAATATCACAGCACGCTCAGCACGCGATGCCAACTGCGATCGTATTCGACGACGAGTCGTGTGTAAGAATTGGAAATCTGGACGCGAGAGTTGGAGATACTCACGACAGTGCGGCCTGCATGCGACTGATAGTGGGACGGAGCTTCTGTCGCTTGTTGGAGCCGAAACTCACTCCTTGCGCCTGTCTGCCTGCCAGCCTACTCTCTACCTCCTTTCGCGGAGCGCACAAAATCCTGATGAGAGTCCTCACCAATGACCGTTTAGAAAACAAAAAATTAAATGCGAACACATCGCGGTGATTATTTTGTCGTTATCGCTGATGGAGTTCCGAGGAGCATACGTTCCATTTCCTTTCACCTCCTTCTGGGGCTTAACTTCAGCACATGGACTTCTGGACCAAAAGGTGTTATCTATTAGTATTGTATAGAGTCTTAGCCAATATATACGACTCAAATGTGGTTATTGAAGGAGAATTTACAATTTCAAATAAATTTTTTGAAATTATTGCATACCATTAAAACTGAATTAAAATTTTTAATATTGCACTTCTTAGGATCATAAGAAGGTTTTGACCTATCTCGCCTATTTCTTATTGACTTCCGTAGAGTCCTCTGTTCTCCTATTCTTTCTAATACCTCTTCATTTCTAACCTTCTCTATCCACATTTTCCTCATAATTCGCCGGTGACACCACATTTCGAACGCTTCCAATCTTTTCTTTTACTCCGCGTCCACCTTCCACGTTTCGTACACGTACAGCGGCGCGCTCCATACACTTTTTTTCAAAATAATTACCCACTGTTTGCAGGTATATCTAGAACATCACCACCAATACAAACTACCATTTGGTCACATTTTAAATCCAATGAAGATGTCCGCGATAGTGTCCAATGTCACACATGAGGAAATAGTTTCCCAAGATCAAACAACCACGTTTTTAAAGAATCTCTAAAAACCCATGCACCTGGGATATTTTAGTCCGTTCCACATTTTTGATGATTAAATATCTACATAATTATAAATACTGATTTCCTCATTTGCATCCATGGATTCCGTAAATATTGTATCTACAGCATTCCCAGTTTTAGCACAAAACGACAATCCAACAATGTTTTAAAGCGTACACGACGGATTAGGGTGTGCATCGATCCCATTCACCGAGCGGCATGGCCTAGAAGTTTAGACCTTTGCTTAGCTTTCGGGAGGACGCCGGTTCGATTCCGGGTCCGTCTGCCTTGGTCCAGGTTTTTCTGTGGTTTCCTTGGACCACTTAGGCAAATGCTGAGGCAGTAATATTCCACAGATAATCTCTCATTCTCCTCTGTCTTCATTTCGTCCGTCTCAACTTTCTCACCCGAACCACCACCCACCCATTCCCACGATTCCTGAAAGCAGGCTGAAGAGGGCCTTCCGCCCTACCTTCCGGCGTAGTCCGGAGGGACTGCCGGCCCACCAGCAATACTGGCTGGTGGGAATGAAACACCCAAAAGTTTTTTTTTCTTCCCATTCAAACGTTGACGTAGAACAGTTTTAATTAAAAACTAAAACTGTTTTACTTTTTCTCTACATGGATGTATGTAGTCGGCCTGGGTAAGTAAGAAACGGACCACACGATGCAGAGGTTACGTGGGAGTTTGAAAAGATCCCAATCTCGCGATCAAGTTTGCTTTGAACGCGTCTCACATACAGGTAGATCTATATGTATGTATGTTTGTATGTAATGTTTTGCAGTACGTAAGTACAATCGGGCGAGACTGATACCTCGCAATAAGCCTGCGGGATATTCATTTAGCAGAACAGCTTATTCGTACCTTAAAATTTAATGTAATGAGTACCCGACGTTCGTACAGCCATTGCTGTATGCAAATATATGCTCTTAATGAAGTTATACAATTAAGAAAGACAACTCCGCAGAGATGTATATTACTTCTGTTCCAGACAGTTAATCGTTACTTCGTTGTAAACCGCTGCTAAAATAAGAAATAAACTCTTTTTACGGGCTTGCCTTTATCTACACGAACAGGACACCGGAGCTCTGATAGGAATTTTATGCAAACATTGATTTTAATTACTTACACGTTTATTAAAGGCATTTATTAAATTTATGAAGTAATAAAATTACTTGTACGTATTCCCCAATTTCTTTTCACATTATTTTCGAGGTTTATATTCATGTCGGAGCGTATACTACTGTGAACTGAAGCATCAAGTTTTCGGAACGACCAGTGTCACTACCGGCGGTTTCCGGCATTTTCGTGGGTCAACAGGCGATTAAAGCCTATACTGCCAAGCAATAGATGATATTCTTTGAAACGCCTTTTGACCGTCCGTTTTCTTGCTTACTTCTTAAAAACACAATCAAAAATGAATTTAATCCTTAAAAATATGGTTTCCATGAAATAAAATCCAGAATGTACGATAAGGATCGAAAACTGTCGTTTTCACATCATAAACCTCATGATTTTCATCAAAGAAACTGTTTTGCGAGAGACTTCTGTTGATTGTTTTCTCGTTCCGGTGCTGTTGTTGAATGCTTTCCGGCCATAAATCTTCTGAGAAATTAGAGTATCAAAAGCAATTGGTTTCTCGTGGATCTTAGTTGGTTATTAGGGTTTACCAGTATCACTAAAACAAAAAATCCCAAGTAGGACTTTCCTGTAGCCGCTGTTTTTCTTATGGCTTCTTTGGAAAACCATAAAAACTGAAGTGAGGAATTTTAGCCCTTCGTCGGTTGCAATTCACTCCCGCTATGTCGTCTTTCTTCGAGTTGTTACTTTTACCGGAAGTATCAACTAATACAAGAAGTATTGACCAAAATCTGCGTCCATTTGACGGAAGCGACCAATATTCTAACATCCCTAACCACGGAGTGTCGTCAACAGATGAGACGTTTATTCATTTCTATAGATATACTTATTTTAAGTGTGTCTTGAGAATGATAAGGAGCCATGTTTTTTCTTTAATTTAAAAGTGATGTGTGTGAAACAGGGTGTCGACTGGGGAGTATACCAAGTGGGAAGTAGGTTTGTGCAGGGCTGGCACATCATAAGCAAGTATACTTCGTTTACTTTCTGTAGCGATGTGACCTTCAGTTTGACCGGCGCAAGGTAGAAAAGAACAGCACTAGGCCAGAAAAGGAAGGAGACAACTCTCGGCCAAACCCTTAACCGGTGAGGAGCGTACAATCCGAACAGTACTGCACGGAAAAATTGACCATTTTATCCACTACAATTGCATTGCTCAAATGTGCTGTTATTGGTACCATTTACTACTGAAAATATCAACTAGATGTTTATTTATATTTGAAGATATATTAAAGGCTTTAATGCTTGCTTTCGACTCGCACTACTATTTATGATTGAACAAAACTTTTGGCAGGTGCTGTATGAAAAAGTATGTTTAATGAACAAGAGTCGAGAGTATAATGAGCTTTTTTCTCCCTACCTACGATTTTGCCAGCGCGAATCCAATACATTGAAAGGGGCACATCGCTAGAGAAAGTAAATGAAGTATAGCAATATACCATATCGAAGAGAATTGTCAAACTATTGTACATATATAGCAAGTAGAAATGACATATGTCGATATCAGCCTGTTTTTATTGTAAAATGAAATGAAGTGTGCTAGTGGACTGCCATTTGATGATTTATCAGCACTGGGAGCGTTAAAATCGTTTAACGACTATGTCTCCTACTCACTTCTGAAAACGACCAGTTGCGCGATTAATATTTTTTCATAAACCGTATCAAGCCAGGACCGGGGCAGTTTTTCATCTGGTGCTGGTGTAATTAGGTATCGGCGATAACGGGTTGGATGACGTGGGGGCGTCAGACGAGGTGAGAGAACTGACGGAGGCGCTGGCGGTGAAGGCGGCGCCGATAGCGCCCACTTGTGTGCATCAGGTGTCAGCTTACATGTCGCGGACGTGGTGTCAAAACAGGCCTGTTCTTCTCCTTCGTCGCTTCGCAGGACCGACCAGGTTTGTCGTCTGATTGTAAAAATTAACGTTCTCAAGTGAATTTAATTATCACCCCGTTTCGAAAAATTGCAATATCGGATTAAACAGGATTACGCCCATATGCAAAACAACACTAAAAGTTTTGCCAAGTAAATACATCCAGTCAGTTTCCTTTTGCGCTACATAATAGCACCACCAGGAAAAAAGGAAGTGCTGTTTCTTCTGTTTAAACGAAGTAGCCAAGAGACACTAACTAAATCACTTTTTTGCCTTAACACCTATCATTTTTTAACCAACACTGAACATTTTAATCATGATTATCAATCCCAGTTTAATAAAGGCAAATCATTTAGATTGTTGGTCCTACTTTTGATTAAGATTAGTACTCACAAGAGTATTAAATTCAATCGTAAATTAAAAGCACGTTGCTCCTATGAAGATTTAGAAATGATTGCAATCCCGTAGTGCATGTTTACAACAAAAATTTTAGGAAGTTTCTTCGGTTGGTTCACACAGATCATGTCGATGACATAAAGACTTAATAATTTGAGAGTACTTTGCAGCGCAAGGAACATAAACCAATTAAGTATATAACGATGAAATCCTGATATGCAATTTACTTTTAATGAACCTAGTGTTTACTTTCACCTTCAAGCATCTCTTTGAATTCATAAATCGTAGATTATTAAGTAAGAGTATCCTTTAAAATCACTTAAGTAATAGAGAGAATAATTTTGGTCGAGAAACTTCAAGTATTCATAATAGCTTACAAATCCACGAATTAACTGCTACACTACAACTTGGCATAGTTTCACTTCAAAAGAATATGCTAATATGTAAAGGTAATCGATTCTCTATAACGATAATATCGAGTAGATAAATATAATAAATCAACAGAGTTTTAGTGCGTCCGAATTGCAAACAAGTGAATGTGTGTCATGTTTTTGCATCAATACTTTGCAGTATTCGTAAGTAGTATTTTTAGTAAGAAGTATAATCCATGACAGTGACACATTGACTGCCAGATTATGGAAAATCTTTGGTATTTCCAACGGAACCAGAGAGTTCTTTCCCAGAATGTGGGAACATTTTTATTTTTTGGACTGTTTTGCCATGGTCGATAGCAAAATTAACTATTTCAAACATTGGGCTTCTCGAAGCTAGCAGTCTCTTCAGTAGAGGTTTGGGTGAGAAAGATGAGAGGGACGAAACGAAGACAGAAGTTAATGAAGGATTTTCTGTGGAATATTACTGCCACAGCATTTGCCTAAGTGATCCAAGGAAACCACAGAAAAACTTGGCCTAGAGGTCTAGACCATTGCTTAGCATTCGGGAGGACGCCGGTTCGATTCCGGGTCCGTCTGCCTTGGTCCAAGTTTTTCTGTGGTTTCCTTGGATCACTTAGGGAAATGCTGAGGCAGTAATATTCCACAGATAATCTTTCATTCTCTTCTGTCTTCATTTCGTCCGTCTCATCTTTCTCACCCGAACCACCACCCACCCATTCCCACGATTCCTGAAAGCAGGCTGAAGAGGGCCTTCCGCCGGCATAGTCCGGAGGGACTGCCCGCCCACCAGCATTACTGGCTGATGGGAATGAAACACCCAAAAGTTTTTTTTTTTTTGGTGGTGTGATCAGAACTTTAGTAGTAACTGAATACTCCAAGTCAGATAAAAGCATTGTTTAGCGAAATAGGAGTCTTGTTTATATGGCAAAACTTTTCCGTTTTAGATTTCAGAGAGAGACTCCTGCTTCCGAAGGATTGCGAATTTCCGAACCGAAAGCAAACCAAGTTGTGTCTCCAGTTTATATCGTCAGTCGTGGAATCAAAAATAACTTCTTAACTATCGTTCGAGATTTAAAAGGACTTGTTGCTGTACGTGAGCGCACCGCAAGTCTCATGATGCGTTCATCCATATACATAAACATAGACGTATGTAGGTACACATGCATATATTTAGGTGCCTACCTATCCACATAAATGTTTACATACACGTACAATGCACACATACATGTAATGCATGCATGCGGTTTGTTGGTGAGCGCGAGTTTAACTTGTCGATCTCTCCACCTTCGGTGTGGTCCCATGGCAGAGGCCTTCTTTAAACAAATAAACTCTGAACGGAACGGCTTGAAATTATTCATGAGCCAGTTTCTTTAAGAGAGAGCAGCGATATTCGATTTCAATCTCGGGGTGCGCTCTACTCGTATAATTTCGGGTTCCTTTCACGACCGACAAAAACAAAAGCGGCTCTCGAGAATTAAAAATGCAGGGGGATGTCGAAGGAATTCATAAGTAGCGATTGTTCCGCGTCCTGCTGTAGTGATTTCAAGATAACGATTTCAGTCGACAACTTCACCAAGTTCCCACAGAACTGCGAGACATGCCACCGAAAGAGATTTTCTAAATGAAGGAAAAGATATGAGAATGGAAAGGAATGCCTGAACCTACAATCTATTGCAATCCGTATGGTGATAGGGTTATTTAGATGTAGGCATTGTTATAGAGTATGACATTAAAAAAAAGCTTGAGAAAGACCAACACATTTAAGAGTGCATAAGAAATTTGTTTATAATAAATCATTCGTTCATGTTTGTAGAAAGACAGGATAACTTCGAGTAGATACTACTTGGACATGTTTCTTCAGGAAGTAAAATTCAATTAAAGAGTAGAGAATTGTATCGTTTGTAAGCCCATCATTCCGTCACTATTTTTGTTAGGTGAATTATCAGATCCTTATTATTAAGAAAAACTTAATTTGCCAAACTTCCCTTTATTTACATTTACATATTTACGGTTAGTAACCAATTCGAGAAAGGTCGAGTCCTAAACTAACCTTCTTGCAGGGTGGACCTGAATTTAATTTCATAATCAAGTAGCAGCAAGATTAATAATCAAATTTCCAGAACCCTAGATAACTTCATGATAATTAGGTTATCTACTGATAAAAGATCAGACTGTAAATTGCTAATAAATAAGCATATCATTGCCTGTTATATAAAATCATTAAACGTATATGGAGTCGTTTTTCTGGAATATGAACTACACATGGAAACATATATTCCTGTGTTACTATAATTTGGGTAGGTAATTTCATAAGATCCCTTTGCATATCTTGGTAATTGGATTCGACGGGCAATATACACGATGTTAGATCAGTACTACGGAAAAATAAATAGAATGATCCATCTTGCATCACTCAGTAGCTTTGCCAATCAAAAAGTAACTACTTCGTTACACGTGCAATTGACCTGTCTGTGCATCAGCAGTTGCGAAGGTCACGAGTAAGCATGACTGTTTCGTCACTTGGGCGATATGATAATGCGGCTAATAAACTGACAACTGCTCTCAATCATTAACGGCTCGTTGACTGGGGTACTTTCTGTGCATATTTTTTACATCCCCTACGTTGTGACGCTATCATGAGATGCGCTCTACACTGCCCCTAGATGGTACCCTTCAAATATTCCTGAATACAGTACATGCCTACCTTTCATTGAGTTCATTTTACGCAGTCTTTTAACTATCCCGTCCGTTTGCGAATTTATCGGAATTGATAAGCAGAAAAGCACGCACTCGTGTCAATGTTATCTTCGGATTTCAAATTAGCATCCGCATCCAACGAACGACTACCAGCAGGGCAGGAATGTGGGTACACTTAAGAAACGTGGTAATGTTAAAATCACCGTATGAATCCTGTTACATGCACCTACTGGTATTTATGGAGCCCCCTGCAGAATTTAATTAACGCTTCGGCAGCTCCTAGCCGAGGCTCTGTCTGAATAATGGGATCTATTATAAACCGATTTATTATTGATAAATCAAAACTCAAGCCTTTAGTTTAATAGGTGGTTTGATGGAACATGAATATGTTAATTTTTATTTATTAACCGTATGTGAAGTAAAGGCTGCATCTATAAAGTTTTAGTATCCTTCCAGTTTCTCGAACATAATACTATAGCGAGCGTGTTTGTGTGTGATCGGACATACATGTGCGTGAACGGCTTATCGATTCGCCGAAAAACTAGCCACGGGCGCCTTTCTTCATGTGCGCCGTATTTGTAAATGTGTGTGTCGTACCTGCTTTCTGGGAAAGCAGTTAAACAGTTCAAAGAAAAAATAAACTATCCGGATGTTTCCAGAAGGCTCCAGAAAGTCAACAAAGGAGTATTTAAAGGAAGAGACGATCGCCGAGAGAGTAGAAATAAATTGACCGTTGCAGAAGTGAATCGTGAAATAAATTGACAGTGATAGCAGTGAAATAAATAGCGCAGTGAATAGTGATATACCAACAGTAGTGTAAATAAATAGAATAATTCATCACCTAAGTTTAGTAATAATTTAATAGTGTTTTTAAGTTTAATAGTAATTAGTGTAAATAAATAGTTTTTGTCGTTAGCAGTCTTAGAAGTTAATTTTGTTAAACCCACGAACATTACAATACTTTTCGAAGTGAAACATGTTATGGGATATAGTGAGTACTGAAATTCATTAAGTACTTTTACATACGGCATTAATAATTAATGTAAGTCATACTTTTGTGTATTAAAGTAGAATAATTGGTCTGTAAACAATACTTCAGCGCCAGAGGGATTTGTCATATTCTCCAGTCAAATACAATGCTACATTTTTTGACGTCTCTATATTTTTCGTGTCTTCTCTTTGAAATTAAAATTTCGACGTTAGTTTCGGACGACGCTGGCGCAGTTGCTCTCGTTTGTTCCCGGAATTTAATCTTAGTTTAATCAGTCGGGTGACAATAACCGCGCCCGAAGCCCCTACACTCGTCCACTGGCAACTTGGCAGATCAAAGACAGTTCCAATGCAAAATCGGGGATTCCTCGCGGCGCCATGGGATCGGAACCCGATGGGGCGGAAAATTAAAGAATAACTGGGAAGCGGCCGCGCCAGGCGTCAGGAGCGCTTACAAAGGAAAGAGCTATTACGGCGGAATTGTGTTGTTTTACTCTACTTCTCATTTTTCTTCTTCTTCTTCTACTACTTTTTTTTTCTGAAACGAATGATTACTCGGAAAGCAGTTTTTTGTTTCCAATCTTCTCCGGTCGATGTCGAATCTCGCCGTCATGGTCGACGGTATACAAACTCATTTCCGGCAGTTAACATAAGCCGCTTAAATAATAAATCCAACCTCCAAGGTGTTTCGTTGCCACAAAAGTCGATTAATTCCTAAATTATTTTTTCAAAAATTTCTCATTACCTAAGCGTTATTTACCAATAATTCTACTAGTATCCTTGATTTAACTCGGAAAAAAACCATAAAACATCATATTTTGTAATACTTTATTGTATTGTATGAAAATTTCATAAATCTGCCGTAAATTTAATTTTTTCTAAAGAAAGAATCTCTATTAAAGGGGTTGAAATAAAGGCTTATTATTCTGAAATGAAAACGTAAGCACATTTATTCTCGGAAACAAATGAAAGCAAAACAAATTTCAATTATAAGGTAACGGCTTCTTCGAAACGTAAAAGTTTAATAATGTTAAGCAAACGGTCGTCAGTAGTGCAGTGAAATGTTCTAAATCCATGAAAATGCTCGTTTTAAATTTCCATTGCTGTATACACCTAATTGAAAATGATAAGAGAAATTGGATATGGTTTGTTTAATCTCGAAGCCAAACTTCGCTTGTATTCAATTTGAGAACAACCTACGAGAGCTTGGCACAAAATTATTAACCTGCAGCTATTTCAGAAATACTGAAATGAACATATTACACACAAATATACACTGAATCTAGTACAATCTACCTACAACCCGATTGTACGTAGATACTTAACTACTATAAATTTTAAGAAAAAATCGTCAGCAGTAGTCGATGCAATTGTTGATCTTCCCTAGGCTTCATTTAATTCGTTCGAGTTAGTCTGCAAGAAATTTCGCCTAACTGATCTTTATATCAAAAGCAGAATGTTTTCAGAACGAGCAATAGTGAATATCCATGATTCGAATTAGTCCGCTAGAAATTACGACCAACTGAACTTATATGAAAAGCAGAATGTTTTAGAACGAGCAATAGTGAGTGATAGAATGATAGATTCAAATTAGTCCACTAGGAAATACGCCCAACTGATATCTATATAAAAAGCAGAATGTTTTCAGAACGAGCAAAATAATGAGTGTCCACGAGCCAATGCTAAATTCGAATTAGTCCGCTAGAAATTACGCCCAATTGACATTTATATGAAAAGCACAATGTTTTCAGAACGAGCAATAATGAGTATCCGTGAGTCAATGATAGATTCGAATTAGTCCGCTAGAAATTACGCCCAACTGAACTTTATATGAAAAGCAGAATGTTTTAGAACGAGCAATAGTGAGTGATAGAATGATAGATTCAAATTAGTCCACTAGAAAATACGCCCAACTGATATCTATATGAAAAGCAGAATGTTTTCAGAACGAGCAAAATAATGAGTGTCCACGAGCCAATGCTAAATTCGAATTAGTCCGCTAGAAATTACGCCCAATTAACATTTATATGAAAAGCACAATGTTTTCAGAACGAGCAATAATGAGTATCCGTGAGTCAATGATAGATTCGAATTAGTCCGCTAGAAATTACGCCCAACTAAACTTTATATGAAAAGCAGAATGTTTTAGAACGAGCAATAGTGAGTGATAGAATGATAGATTCAAATTAGTCCACTAGAAAATACGCCCAACTGTTATCTATATGAAAAGCAGGATGTTTTCAGAACGAGCAAAAAAATGAGTGTCCATAAGCCAATGCTAAATTCGAATTAGTCCGCTAGAAATTACGCCCAATTGTCATTTATATGAAAAGCAGAATGTTTTCAGAACAAGCAATAATGAATATCCGTGAGTCAATGATAGATTCGAATTAGTCCGTTAGAAATTACGCCCAACTAAACTATATATGAAGAGCAGAATGTTTTAGAACGAGCAATAGTGAGTGATAGAATGATAGATCCTAATTAGTCCACTAGAAAATACGCCCAACTGATATCTATATGAAAAGCAGAATGTTTTTAAAACGACAAAATAATGAGTGTCCATGAGCCAATACTAGATTCCAATTAGTCTGGTAGAAATTTAGCCCGATTGATCTTAAATGAAAAGCAGAATGTTTTCAAAACTAGCAAAATAATGAGTGTCCATGAACCAATACTAGATTCCAATTAGTCTGCCAGAAATTTAGCCCAACTGAACTTTATATGAAAAGCAGAATGTTTTTAAAACGAGCAAAATATTTCGCTTAATATATTATCGTGATATGAAAATGGTATTTTGAAGAATGACAATTCTGAATAACCAGCAAAACAGGTAAAACTATTCGTTTGACAAATTGCGGAATTAGTCAATTTATTCTTAACAAATAATTCATAAGTCAAGCCGTTTGTTGGCAGTTCCATACAATTTGGTGTGTTGAATTAATTTCAAACAACTGATGACAGGTTTATGGCCGTGGCGAGCCTTTCTACGAACAGCCAGAAATCTCCAGCATTAAAGATCCACCAGAATGATTTATTTAGATAATTATTAGCAGCAAGCACACTCTAAGTGGATCCGTACAACAAACGCCGTACACAAAAGATCCACGAGTCACATAAATATTAATTTTTTTCGCCTAACAATCGTTACTTTTTAGGTCGTTAACACTACATCGCACTTTTATCGCTATGCAGAACGGCCATCGAAATGATGAAGAGCAACAGCCAACAACAGCAGACATCACATTAGGTTGTCTACCCCATACTGCCATGAGTGTTCGCGATCACTTAAAATAAAACGTTGGGCGTGAAACTTTTTAGGATCCCTGCGTGGACCATGTGTCTTTCTTATCTTTAATAAAATTAAAAGAGATAAGACATTAATGTGCGATTATTTTGAACTGTCCCTGGTATATCTTCAGCATCTATGTGACCAATAGCATCCCCTACTCGTTCATCTTCATCGGTTAAAACTTCTGGATAGGATGAATGTTCTAAACAATTTTTCGGTGTTTAAAATAAATAACCCTGTCTGAGCTATCCCAGTGACCTACACTGTGTTGGAATGTGAAGGGTAGAGCCGAAGCGCATCTTCATCCTCCTTGAAGGAGTCATGGGAATGAATGAGTTACTAGTAGCGACTACGAAGAGACAGGCGAGATGGACGGAATGAAGACAGTTGATGATCTGTCGAATAATATTGCTGTTTTTTGGCATTTACGTAGAATAAATGCAGATAGATCCGTATGCAACCGGAAGCATCTTTCCGAATACTAAGAGAATGGACGAGGGTAGTAAATACTTATCTAATTTAGGGAATTCAATTAAGTGTATCACGTTCTGGATATCTGTAAACCTTTTACATAATAAAAAGAGAATGGAGTGCATTTGTTTTTTGTATCTACCTTCCCAGTGTCTGTCCACCTGCTTAAAATGATATCCTTCCCCTTATGATATGAGCACATAACCATAAAATTTGTGGTGTTTTGACAAAGAAAAATGCGAAGAAAGACAGGTGAGAAGATAGGCGAAAAGTGAAAGATTATTATTTGTGGAATACTGCTGTTCCAGCATTTAACTAGGTCTATCCAAGGAAACCATAAATTGGACTTGGACAGTCAGATTGAGTAAATGCTTCGAAATATCAAAGTGATTTCCTTGGATAAATTTAGGTAAATGCAGCAAACAATCCTTCATTTCTCCTAAAAGAGTTCTCTTTCTTCTTTTTCCAACCACCACTCACTCTTTCCCACAAGGAGGCTGCAGAGAGCATGCTTCCGCCCTACTCATCAGAGTGTATTGGAGTGGTCACTGTTCACCACCACCATTAATCGTTGGTGGGAATGAAACAGCAAGTCTTTTAGTACGGTTGAAAATCGAGAACTAATCACTTCACTTTAATTATAAAGGAGATTGACCATACGCATCTTTTATCCATCTATCTACCTCGTGACAGCGTCAAGATACGGATGACGTAGTTCTGCACTATTTTTCATTGCGATGTTCCAATAGCAATCGTCCTTAATGTAAAATTCTATCATAAGCTATTTGACTTTCCATAAGTGACATTAACTTTACGCCATTTTCTTTTGAATGCAATTTGATAAAAGCAATATTTAATACCTACATTCCAAAATCTCATTCATTAAAAATAAAATTGTAATAAGATATACTTTTAAGAATAAACGTATTTTTGCAAAAAGGACTTTATTTCTGTCTACAAGGCGTAGCGTAACTCTTAATTATTATCGGTTCTCATAGATCATCTCATAAAGGTTTTTGGTTTATCAATACGATGAAGGTTTTCGTTTCTTCCTAAGTATGTATCATCAATCAAACAATTACAGAGACGCTCTTTTTCCTTAAAAGAAGATAGACCTTCTTCATGTGCCATATCCTCGTATACTTAAAAAAAAACAATCTAATATGCGTCGACATATTCATATTGATTCGGGAAAAGAACTTCCATTATACCAACGTTCGCTTTATCCATCATGAGGGATACAACTTTGACAAGGCAGCCAACAATGGTACCCAGAAGAAGAGCCTTAACCGTTGCTACGATAATTTCATCGTCCATTTCGTTGTAATTTTCTAATTTTGTTATTTGTCTATTCACAATAAGTAATTTTGCGTTATCATCTTTCAAAAAGTGTCAAGCGGGGATGTAAGCCTACTTAAACTATAAAAAAGTCAATTCTGATATTTGATAGAACTACCCATATATATAAAATATTATTGTTACGTACTGGTAGTTTTTCTCTGTTTAAAAAAAAAGCACCTTCAGAAACCTTCTAAAAGTTTGAAAATGAAACAAGAAATTTTGCTTAATAAATGCAATTGCTAATAAGACTAGCCTGACGGTTTACAGTTTTATTGCCTGCAATTTGCAAAGGTCTTTAAGGGCTTGGAAATACCATAAACAGAAATCCGTGTTCAATAAAGATTTATTACCCTTTTTGCACTCGGTGTCTTATCCTTTCATATTTTAACTCCACTTGTAGGTAAGTTAAGATTTTAAATGTTACATTAGGCATGGCTTTATGAATAAACTTTAATTAGATTTGATTATAACAAGGCTTTACGTCCGGCGCTGTTAGTTAAATAAGGTTCGGCATCCCGACTTGATACCCGTAATCCTAAATAGTTTCTCCTTCTTTTCTAAATCCTCTTTTATCATTAATAAACGAAAAGAAGATCACTTACAACTTAGAATGCTTACAAAAGTTTTGAGAAGAAAAAGAATTGTATAATCTACTAATTTGTTATATTATTTCAGATTACCGACGAAGAGACCAAAGGGCCACATTTGGATGACTTTATCCTGCCCTTGAGTTGACACCACTATACTTATCTCTTCCAGAAAAATTGACTCGAGACAGGAATAATAGTAATTCACGAGATGCGCCATCGCAATAAAATTAAAATAATTACCGGAGCACTCACTTTTATAGGTCATATTAGAAATTCTCGCTTGTAATTATGTTAATAAAAGTTTAACGACTTCATTCCGAACACCTTTACTACTACTATTATGACATCAGACAATGTTACGTTCAGGTGTTGACCGTGCAACAACGTTAGCCATCCACAGAACTCAACATACTACAGGAATCTCAATATTATTTCGTTTGATGAGAGCGTTGATTATAAAATACATACACAACAAGGTCCTACAATAGGGACGAAATCCTCATAGGATTACTTCATTGTATGTCTTTCTGTCTGTCTTTCTGTATGTCAAATATATCAAAACCGATATGATTCTTCTAGTTGAGCTAGAATCTTCAAATAAAAACTTTTGGGTGTTTCATTCCCATCAGCCAGTAATGTTGGTGGGCGGGCAGTCCCTTCGGACTACGCCGGAAGGTAGGGCGGAAGGCCCTCTTCAGCCTGCTTTCAGGAATCGTGGGAATGGGTGGGTGGTGGTTCGGGTGAGAAAGATGAGACGGACGAAATGAAGACAGAAGAGAATGAAAGATTATCTGTGGAATATTACTGCCTCAGCATTTCCCTAGGTGATCCAAGGAAACCACAGAAAAACTTGGACCAAGGCAGACGGACCCGGAATCGAACCGGCGTCCTCCCGAATGCTATGCAATGGTCGAAACCTCTAGGCCATGCCGCTCGGTATTTTCAAATTTGGATTGAAGCATGACTCTATAGTAGCAATTCTAAAAACAATCTGAAAAACACAAATTGCGAATTTTCAGTAGGCTGTTTTCTTTTGTTAGCAAGCTTGGTCGAAGCATTTCTGACTTTGATGCTAATGATGCTAATATAATTTTATCAAATTATAAATAAACTAATATTAAATAACTGTTTCAATTCAACATTCTCTGAAAAGATTCTCTATTACGGCGTTGAGTTCAATGATGTCAGCCCACAATCACGAACTTGCTTTGCCTTTACATTTGTATAGCAGCTATAAATCCATAAAAAGCGTTAGAGAGAAGATGCACCAATTGTCGTCTTTCAAGGAAGGACGGCGTAGAGTAATAAAACGAACAACAACAATAAACCTGTACCTACAGTGAGAAAAATTGAGACACTACAGAACCCGATACTGTTTAATAATAAAGATGCCAAGAATCTTGTAAAATCTTTTCAGGTAAGTACATAATGAAATTCTAGGAGACCATAAAAGTTTAATTTATTTGTTTTTATTTAGGAACAGTAAATTGAAATAGTTAATAGGTAGTAGATCATCTGAAAATTGCTTCTAATAGAAGTAGGAAGCACATTTAGTTATCTAAAGCAACTACAAATTACTAAAAGGTACGCGATATTCTTGAAATATTCAAAAATAAATTAAAAAAAATATATAAAAGAAGACTGTGACGATGTAAATAATTAAACCAAGAGGTCTTACCCCAAGTACCACAACACTTAAAACCAGTGTTCAAAGTGTTGTGATATTTGGGATAAGTCCTCTTGATTTAAAAATATACAAAACAAACTTTTTAAACATTATTCGCATCTATATTCATCACAGGTCGAGAAATTTGAATATTTCGGAAGCATGATTATCTCCGACTCCAAATGCATCATAGGCATTGTTACTAGAGTTGCAATGACAAAACAAATTTTCCACGGCAGGGTGTACATTTTCTCTTTCAGACAAAAGCAATAAAGAACTGGTTCATGAATCAAAGAGACCGTGAGAGATTGGAAGCTTTTGACATGTGATGTTAGAGGATGGATGGAGGTGTTTTGAAACTAGTGCAGGAAAAAAGTAGCTTATTACAAAAATCGAAAATGAATGAAGGAAAATGATAGTTTATTAATTAATGCATGGCGATTTTGTAAAAGTGATAATTAAGGAAGAAACAGAAGGAATTAGGAGAAGTGGGAAACATAAAGTATGAGTAACACCTTACAAGAACCATAAATAGTTAACTGCCAAACTGGAACAGTGATGGGCTCTTAAATGATGAATGAAATCGATCACGTCATGTTTTAGAGTTTTGTAATGAGTTTATTGCTTTATTTGAGGTTATATATATATCCACAATCATTGGATTCTTTTATATTTCACTCATTAATTTCTTTCTGCCAAGGAACCGACAGTATGTGTATTGACTTGCAGCGGATCTCCTTATTAAGTTTAATCAACTATTGCACTTCTTTTATTTCCTGGAAACGACAAAAACTTGAGAATTACTATAGAAAAACAAACTTTCGGCATCACGGCATCCCTCAATTCCTTAAATTTAAAATTCAGGGAGGAATAGTTTCAGGTTTTTTCTACTTTGAATCGATGTTAATTCAGCATATTCCATATGTAATCTGACACATTCTAAACAGATACATTCGACAATGTTTTTCTGGTAGTTCCACCATTTATTTATCCATTACTTCAGTAATTCCTTGTTTGACACATTCTTTCGTATGTTCCCCGACGCTACTCGGTGTGTGACTTTTCTCTTGTACAAGACGCCAAACAAAACAAGCATCCCCAACGAAAACCACCTGTAGCTGAATTGGTATTGTCATTGTAAACATTAAGACCCTGCTACAAATCCCCTGCGGTACATGTTCTGAAATAGTCCCATTGTCGAAAATCTCTAAGGTCACCACTGGCCTGCAGCAACAATGAAGTCGTGAGCTGCAAAGAGGATAGGGCTTGTTATTTGACAAGCCGAAGCAGCACCGGCGTCGTCTGCGGCTGTTACCTAGTCTCTACAACAACAACACCGACGAGAAGGGTCAGATGTTTTCTCAGAGGAGGTGGCAACTGCGGGATGGGTAAGGAGCAGGTGGCATCCAAGTTTGTGTACAACAATAACCTTACCGTAAATTGCAACCTGGATACTTCAGACAAAGTAAGATTCTGGGAAGACCAGTAAAGGAGGGTTTATATACCTATTTCCTGGCGGAAAGTCAAAAGTGCTTTGCTTCATGCGAAAGTTAGTTTTACAACTTTGTAGAGCGAGAATGAGTTTGTTAGTCGTGTTGGAACGAGAAGTCTGCGGGGTATTTTGTCGTTGGGGTAAACAAAATTATCTAGTACGCAAACAAAAGAAACGCACAAAAGCAAATAAAACCAGAAATAATTGGACGATCCCAGGTGAATTTTAGAAGATACCTACATCTTAACTCAGAGTCGATTGATAGAACCAGTTCAAAATTTGTTGATGTAAAATTCTCAGAAACGAGACAGGTCAATTCTTAGAACACAAGGGTCTACCCCAGCTTTCGCATATAAGCAGTGGCGTCCATTTATATCTTGGTAGTAAGTTCAGTGGATACTCGACGAAACATGAAGATTTAACCTAACTTAAACCTTGGGTTTCGAGAATGTCTCGTTTCTGAGAACAAATTTTGAACAGGTTGTACGATGATTAAGGTTACATCATTGGGAAGTGAGATATAATATGAAAATAATAACAAGAAGTTCAATTTCGACATTGCAATATAAACAATATGATCAGGATGAATGAAAGCATGTCCTGTAGAGTCTACAAGGTCGTAAAATATATGGCTTGTCATGGTGTTCCGAGAATGTGCTTCTGTTTCTAATTTAAAACTTTTGTTATAAGAAGGAAACGAAATGGACAAATTAATACATATTTTTGTATAAAAATATAAAACGATAACAATTGTAGTCGGTAATTGGTATGATGCCAAGCACACTCTCACCATCTAAGGAAGAAAAGTCTAGCGATACATATTATCAAAACAAACAAAAAGTTTTAGTGAATATCTTCAAGACGTTATCCTATTTAGTAAACAGTATATTTTTAAACAATTTTTGGGTAATTAAATATGCCATTATGCTTTTCTTTAAAAACAGAACTGTCTAGAAAAAATTTAGTCTTCTTAAGTTTCAGTTTGAGGAAATTGTTCATTGCTGAAATACTTTTACATCAACTGAAATAACTTTCCTAATTATGTAACATCTAGAATTCATCATTTAATGAGTATACAATGGTGAAATGAATATCTACCCACCGTTAATTAAATTAAAGGCATGTTGTTTGTGAGTTTCAAATTTCAGTGAAATAACAGATTTACGGATAAAATAGTATTAACCATGACGGGACCTAAACAAATTTAATTTGACGTAAATTGGCAAGAACAAAACTTTTTGTATCAGGTAGAAAGAGAGCGATGGATCAGTTTACTGCTACCCGAGAACAAGAAAAGGAATGGAATTTTAAGAAGAGATTTATTTAATAAGTTACGAGAAGCAGTAAACATTTCTTCTTACTGACGAATACAGGACGAAAGTAAAGGAATAAATATAAAGTTAAGGAAAAGAATAGAAGAAATATATGAAGCAACATCATTTAAAGTAAGAATCAATGAAGAAATTTCTAAAAAAATTAGCAGGATTAACGGGGTGAAACAAGGATGTCCCTTGAGTACAGTTATTCTTTTGGGGATCTAGAAAATACAATGAGAAAAATTTAAATGGGAGGACTAGTCATGGAAAAGAAGAATGTATGGACAATATCTGACGCAGATTAATAGATAGTATTGATTGGGGAAAAATAAAGAGGGTATGACAGAAATTATGAGAAAAATGGGAAATTAGGAAAAGTATGGAGCATATCTGAAAGGGATTTCAATGAAAAAGCTGGGAAAAGAAAATGTATTTATTTAAAGTACTGGTAGAAAGTATACTGATCCACCGAGTACCGAATCCAAACCCTGGCACCGGGCCCATTTCTACAATGTAATGTAAACATGTTTTTGGTACTACTTTAGATTACGTAATAAGTATGTGGTTTTTAGCATTGCTAGCGAGTACATTTTTGTTGATTATTTCAGCGGAACAATAAAAACCGAATTTAGTTACAGACACAGCAGTACTTCAAATTCGGGTCGTGACACTGATGATGGCAATGTTTAAAGACCAACTTCTAAATATTTCGCGTTTCTTTATTTGCATGTTCCGATTTCAAATTTCAACAACGTTCGCCAACAAAATAAATATTTATGTATACGATTTTGGACGTGAAAGCCCGAGTGTAAAAGAGATTCGTCGGCACAGCGGGCAAAAACAAATTAAATAACGTCCATTTTAGGAGGTAATTGATTGAGCACCAACAATGGACAGTTTTGCGATTGGTTGATCTCGGCTTTTGGACATGTTCGAAAAACGAAACACAAAATCATGCCCGATGACGTGCATCCAGGTAGGTACCAACAGATATATGCACAAAATGCACATGTAAAACGTTCACTACAGTGGCGCATTGAGGTTCACATAGGGGTGCTTAATTTCAAAATTAGTAAGTACATAGTTTTCACATTTAGCACGTCATAATGAGAACAGATTTATCACTGATTGTGACGGAAAAATCGAACGCAAAAGGTCTTTGGGGTGGGAAGACGACTGAATTTATGTTTCAAAGATTTTAGTAGGTAAGCAATGACGGTTATAGCGAAAAATCCCATGCATTTTCTTTTGAAGGTTCATTTTCGTCCGTTTTCTACCGTTTTACTCTCTCCACCCGTACCCTGACGTCATGGCCGTCAGCCATCTTTAACAGCTGTCATCGTGAGCTATCTTTGACAGCTTTCATCGTGAGCCATCTTTGACAGCTGTCATCGTAAGCCATCTTTGACAGCTGTCATCGTAAGCCATCTCTGACAGCTGTCATCGTGAGCCATCTTTGACAATAGTCACCGTGAACCATTTTTGACAGCTGTCATCGTGAGCTATCTTTGACAGCTTTCATCGTGAGCCATATTTGGCAGCTGTCATCGTAAGCCATCTTTGACAGCTGTCATCGTGAGCCATCTTTGACAGCTGCATTGTGAGCCATCTTTGACAGTTGTCACCGGGAGCCATCTTTGACAGCTGTCATCGGCAGTCATCAGTGGTTACGAATTTTACGTTGCACGCACCATTACACTCGTTCGGATCGCCAACCTCCAAAAAAGAGATGACATCCTAAGAAGTGTAAAAATCTAGGATCTCAATCTCACGTTTTCTCATTAGAGAGCCGCTACTGGTCCATATGCAGGGGTTATACGGGTACACTAGTCATAATGAATCGCCGATTGCGTCTGTACAGTGATACAACCACCACATTACCTACACGTATTGAAATTTCGTTTAAAATTTAAATTGAACTGTATGCAAGTACATATACCCACACCTATACACGTGTATATATATAGATATATACAGTACGTGGATGTTGCTGAGCATTTATTCCATAATAAAATACGTATTCAGCGTTTAAAACAGAATATTCAGCCAAAATTCTGGTAAATTTACATCGCTTCATCCGTAATAAATCGTTTTGATTAGTAATTATCAAAAAACACAGCGCTGTTTTTTACTGACTAATAAATTTAATATCAGCTGTGCCAATCTGCATGAAACAGGATTTAACTTCTTTTTATTAATTCGTCAAATGCAAATCAAATTGCAGTATTTTGAGCTGATCAGTTTGCTTATGTCCGTATCAATTTAAGATCAGTCCAAGTCATCAGGAAGGAAAAGAGCCAAAGATGTTTAGAAAACTTTCAATTTTCTTCGATATGTTGAAAACACCCTCCACATATTACGGGAATGTAACCCGCTAGCAGGGTAAATACTAGTAATAATCGTCATAAGTCGAACGAAATAAAAACTCAATTGTTTTCTCGACATTGTCTTTTTACATTGAATGCTACATCTTTGAATGTTGTATTGATAGTAAATAAATGAATGTTGTTTAATTTACTTGTTGTTGTTTATATAATTATTATTATCCTTTCAAGAAGGTAACAAGTAGGGCCATTTCAGGCTTCAGGGACAAGGGCAATCTAAGGACGTAGGTACCCAAAAACTGGTCAGATTGACATTTGAAACATTCTGATTATACTGCAGTTTTGAGTTGTACCTATTCTTCACGTACAATTGCAGAATGAGAAACATAAGAATCCATGATTACTTATAAATAAGTTGATTTTCAACACATGGTAGAACTTCCGCCGACATTGACGTCCCATACCATACGGAAGGCAGTTATGTTTATTGCTATACGAGGACGGTTCAATAAGTACCCGTGTTAGACATGAAGACACCTTTTTTTTTAAAATTTGTTTTTTTATTTTTCAACGCAGTCCCCTTTTAGAAAGATACACTTCTCCCAACGACCCTGCCATTTTTTTTACCCCTCCAAAAAATAAGATTTGTCGAACTCTTCAAAATCCCCCCCTGTCTCGGCGATGACTTCCTCGTTTCAGCTAAATTTCTTTCTCGCTAGTCATTTCTTCATGGTAGGGAACAAGATGAAGTCGCAGGGAGTCAAATCGAGTGAGTACGGGGTGTGCGGCAGCAAATTCGTAACGTAATTCATGCATTTTGGCGGCAACAACTCCTGATGAATGTGCCGATGCGGTATCGTGTTGAAAACGCACCTTATTTTTCGTCAAATGCGTCCATGTCTCCTTCAATTTTTTGTCGAAGCGGTCCAACAACTTACTGTAGTATTGTCCACTGATCGTTCTTCCTTTTCCTAAAAAATCCGTAAAATGATTTCCTCGGTAACAACGTTTGCCAAGCTTCCTGGTCGCTCTTATCAAAAACGGATCTTTGCCCACGTTTAAATTCGTTGAAGCAATATCTAACTGTGGTCGTAGATGGCGAAATGTCTCCATAAACAGTATCCTCCTCGCATTTTTTCCCATCCAAAAACAAAAAGCGAGTTACCGAACGATACTGCTCTTTTTTTATCTTAGCGAAAATAACGAAACACGTCTCAGTCGAATGGCTGCCAAATCCAAACTAACCTATCAATCAGTCTGAAATTCGTTTTGGCGTGGTTTGATAGATGGCAGCACACGACACCAATTTCCCTCAGGAACGTCCTCTGTCTTCAAGCACGGGTACTTATTGAACCGCCCTCGTAGCATCACGCTACCGTCACGAATCGTATCTGGTGGTTGAAATCTATTATCGGTACGGTACCTGTAGCATTTGTATTGGAAGAAAATAACAAGAACATAAAAGAAGGAAACAAAAAGATTGAGCAAAACGAGATCAAACCCAAGAACGTTGAATCCAATAGACAACCCCCTCCACTAACGTCGTCGCATAGCAAAACAGAAGACTACAGGTAATGGAATTGCACACAACAACAACCAACGAGTACTTACTGGTACTATACGTATGGTACGCACAGTTGCTCTTGTTCTTCGGCAAACTTTGCTTCGAGTAATAAGTGCACGAAGACCAGAACAGAAACACGACAAAGTGGAAGTCGGGCAACTAACTATTTATTGAGGAGGCGGAATCGGGTTCGTGAACACCTCAAGCGACAACCAGTTGTAAAGAAGTCATGGAAAACGTATCTAAGCAAATAGATGGGATGAAATACGCCGCCGACTATTTTTTTGTTCATATTCCATATATACGTAACTAGGCTCAACTTGGTCCAAGCTCCGGCCATGCTAACGAGTTGCGTTAGCGGGAAATTAAAATTGACGTCCGCGATGGCATCTTCTTGATGGAAGTAATTGCATTACGGGCAGGGTGTCATTTATAATAATCCCACGCCGTAATTCCGAGCAATTTTCATAATTAGCAATATATGTATGTTGTACTTGCACCACTACACGGCTAAAACATTTTGCTTTGACACGTTCGCGACAAAAAAAAGTTCTGCAAACCAGCTGTCGTCGAGGTGGTTTAACTTGATTGACCTAGCCGACGTATACTTGTACACTTATGTGGTTGTAAGTTTGTCAGGGACGACTCGCGGGCGTGGTACATGAAAAAGGGCGTAGGAGACCCCTTGATATCAACATCTTAATAGTAGAAGTTTATAACCTAACTATTACTTATCAGAATTTTTATATAGTTTTTTATAAGCAAATGTCCCAAAACAAAAAACAGCAGAGAAGTTTTATGTCCCTTATTACCCGCCGTCACTGACACAGGTTGATACAAAGGGTTTGTCTACATATTTTGCAGTTAACGTTAACGACGCTCATAAAAATCTAATGGACTGGCTGAATGGTACATAGTACGCCCACGTTGCGGGTGTAAAACGACTACCACAGAGAACAAAACCATAGGACATTTATAGGTATATGTATAATAATAATAATAAACCTGGTGGCACAATATTCATGACCATTTTATAATTGAAATGCTCACTGCGAACGGTGAGCTCTCTGCCCCGCTGTGCGAAGCGAAATAAAGGAATTTAATTTACGCAGAGTTTCAATCCAAAAGGAATGTAGCAAATTCACGAAATAATTCTTAATAAATAACAATTGGAGATTTTAAAAATAAGTTCACCGGAACGCCTGAATATTTAATTATTAATTTTTTAAAATGTATATTTAGAATACTTGTCAGTACCGCAGGGTCCTCACTTGAGTCCCCTTATGTTTCTCGTATATAGAAACGATTTATGAAATTGTATTTCTACAAATTAGAGATTGAATACCTACAGCATAAATGCCTTAGATTTTTAATGTGCAAGTCGGGCAGGCCTACGTTCAACTTGGATCTTGACCGCCTCAACTTACATCTACTTTATGGTTTAGTGGATACTGGCCTGCTGCAGTTATATAATGATTATTCCTGATGTATGGGATTCTGTCTAGCTATGTGCAATGCGATTCAGTACAGGATTGGTTTTGTTTTTAGACAGTTACAATATCCAGTTAGGAATCATAGAACGATTTTGGAATGAGGGGCGTCTCGAAATTATGTCTAAGCTGTGGAACCAACTGCCAAAGGAAGTAGCGGTAGCACGATAATTTTTAAGCACTTAATCTGGGACTATGTCCAATTAACTGTCGTTGGTGTGACCAGTATAATTTGACTTTGTCCATTAATATTTTCTTAAGGATTATTATGCCCAAACAAAGCTAATTAAATAAATAAATCGTCACCA
Source organism: Agrilus planipennis (assembly GCF_000699045.2). Lineage (NCBI taxonomy): Eukaryota > Metazoa > Arthropoda > Insecta > Coleoptera > Buprestidae > Agrilus > Agrilus planipennis. Next base: position 489,436 of record NW_020438869.1, on the reverse strand, counting down.
TCATAAGGTCGTCAGTTCTAAGGCTGGTCGGACACGCACCTTCACTCTCAAGTACTTCACTACCTCTACTTCTCTTAACTCCTGTTTCTCCCTCTAGTATGTCTGTGACTAGTTCTTCATGCCTGAGAAGGTGTCCTACCAAAATATCTCGCCTACTCCTTATTGACTTCCATAGAGTCCTCTGTTCTCCTATTCTTTTTAATTCTAATTCTAATCTTCTCTATCCACGGTATTCTCATCATTCGCCTGTAACACCACATTTAGAACGCGTCTAACCTTTTCTTTTCCGCCGCGCCCACCGTCCATGTTTCGCACCTATCCAGCGCCGCGCTCCAAAGATACACCTTTAACAAGCTTTTCGAATTCCTAAATTAATCGTTCGCGAGCATAGAAGCACTGTTGCCAACCTACTACAGGAAAAAATCCCACGTACAGGTCCAAAAAATCCCAAATTTTCTCTAAAAATCCCTCCACGCGCAGGTCCTAAAAGTCCCATATTTTCTCTAAAAATCCCTCCAACTTATTACTATTATTATTTTTTAATTCGTTAATTTAATCGTTTATTCGAAGAAAAAATATACAATATTTTTGTAAACATGGACAACTTTTCGTGTCGATAGTATAATACCGATAATTTTATTGTATGTAGTTATCTCGTTTCCCAAAAATGCAGACAAAACCAGGCCTTGGGGGTTTAGATGTTTAGATGTTCGGATTTTGGAACAATACACCAATTCAAACATTTATTTTTATTAGTTTTAACATCTGTTTCTGATCTGTTGACTGGTCACTTTCAAGATGTTTGCTGAAGACCATACAATGATACGAAAACAATATACAATTCAAAAAAGTTCAAGACAATTTATCGTAGGGACTTGAGCAGGTACCTGCAGGCTGCACCAGTAGGCTTGAACGCACGTCGCCGTCGTATATCAACCGTTTCATCGTACAGCATTATACGATTATAGCTGACAAAATTTTACGTTTACAATTAGAAAAATGAGCGCCTTCATAATATAATATCAGGTCAACAAAATCAAACAAAACCAACCAGAAAATGGCAAATTACAAAAAATCCCGCAAAAATAAGGAAAAATCCCTTTATCCCTCGAGAACGTCAAAAATCCCTCAAATCGGTATAAATCCTTCGAATTGGCAACACTGCATAGAAGTGACTTTTCTTTATTAAAGGCGACTTAACCCTGCGCTGTCTTCTGCTTTATATCCCTACTACTCCTTCCATCCTGACTTATCTGAATTCCTAGTTCCTAAAGTCAGCCACTTCTTATAATTTTTCGTCTCCAATCTTGATATTCGCTCTTTCCTTACTTTTTCTTCCCTTGCATACCAGTATTTTTGTTTTACTTTTATTAATTGTCATATGAAAGGAGTCAGACAGGGGTGCACACTGTCACCACTACTTTTTAATCTATACATCGAAGACGCAATCAACACCATCAAAGACAGTACAACTGTAATAAATAAATAAATAAATAAATAAATACATTGATGTAGGTCTTCACGGAGATTGTTGGATAATGCAGCAAAGATTTCACTTTTAAACNAAATACATTAAAAAGTTATATTACGTTAATATTCAAACAAATATATTAAAAAAATTTATATTTAAGTACATTTATTTGTGCGTCTCTAAGGATTTATTTCAACGATCATCTGTGCTTACTTGAACATATAAGTAACACTAACGGGGATATTATTACCAAACAATGAATCATTGTTTCATTAGATGAACTCATACAATAGCACATCTATTGTGTTTACCATCAAAATATACAGCGTCTTTGTACTTTGAACAAAAAGCAATTTAATATTGTGTAGTATTTTGTTTTAAAGAAAAATTTCATTCTCCTACGTTGTTATGATATTTCTCTTGATATTTTGTAAAGCATGCCGCTCCCAAACCGGGAAACGTTCCAGGAATGGGTAGGTATTTGCAGGAAATTTTATTTCATAAAAAATTTCATAATCTCATAGCTGCCGCGGTCGTTTTGCCAGCCGGCCAGGCCGGGTCGTTGTAATAATAAAACTTTGCAAACAACATTTTCGAAATTCCCGGCGTTATTAGCGAAATGGCGGCGGCCTACGGGGATAAGTGGATAACCGTGTTTATCCATAACGGACAATCAGGATATCTCCTTACGCGGGACTTGGAACAGGCTCCTTTATCTGCACAGCCCTCACTCAACTTCGACGATATCTACACTTGTCCGTTGCAGTTTCGCACCGGAGCAGTTAAGATAAAAAGTTTTCTTGAACGAGACGAAAGGCTGCTTTTAATTTGCAGCCAGTTTATTATCTGCGACGAAAAGTAGTAAATTCGATTATGGACAAATGTGCGAGATACCCGAGAGAAAGAGAGAGGGACTTGCGCTCTTTATTAACACCCATTGACTCCGGTTTAATAAAGTTGCCGTCTGAACGGATCATTACTATTTTATTACGGAATTGTTACTTAGTGTAGTAATAAACTGATATTATCGCAACCGTTTTACGGTTGCACTGCTGCGTATAATAAACAACTAATTTACGGCTAGGTTCATATCAAAAACTAACACAATGTAACATATTTAAGGGCGCAAAGAATATTTCGATTGTCGAAATTTGAGGTTAAAGTTGAGTATTATGACACCCTTCAAGAATATTGAAATGATTCTCGCATAGGACAAATGTCCGAGTTGACTCTTTCTACCATAACCTTACAATCTACAGTATTAGAGGTTATAGACTAAAAACTCTTACGAAATCATCAATTTGAGTATCAAGTAGTATGACGTCCATTTGAATGACTTTTAGTTGACTCCTTTTTGAACTTACGTAGGCTTGTGTATATTCATCTTGATGCAATTCAGTCCCTCCACAACTGGATACTAATACCTACTTGGTGAATTAGAGTCTGGTGAAACATTTCGTTAACGGAAACCGCCTCGACTTCCACACGGTTTACATAAAGTTTTAGTAACTCGACTTAATCCCGGAAGTTGGGAAGCGAAAGTGAAGTTTACTGCAGCGCAGAACTAGTCCCAGTGCACTTGATTTTATCCTTCTTTAATCCTTCGACCGAAGTAGTTTGTGAGCCGTGCCAGCCCTTCGTTTATGTTGCGGCAGGAACAGAAATTTTGAATGTGGTACTTAAGTATATAGGGTGTTTCTGAAATAGTTAGCAGAGCCGGCCCTGGGCGTGAATTGGCAACGAATAGAAAAATTACGATAGCAACTACATCGATAAAAAATGTAAATAGTGACGGTCGTAGAACTACTAAAGTAAATATCAACAGCTTACTACTACTTTACTACACATAATAATCTCTAGACGCCCATCGCCATAACAATTAATTAAATGACTACTTTATTCAACATTGATAGTATGTATGTTGATAGCGAATGCATTGCAACGTCGAATTTACCTGCGCGATCCTGCCAGGACCGGACTAGTCTTGAGTGAACTTTCAAATACGTTTTTCTCGAAAACAGCGGACTTTCGGACCATTAAACATTTATTTAATAAATTCTTGTTTTTTTGGGATCCGTCAAATGGGCATACACCATCTGATGGCAAAATTTATAACTCGAATGAGGGAAAAATTTACATAGGAACCGTGCACGCAAATTGTAAAATTGTTTATTAAAATAGTAAAACACGTTAAAAAAGTAAATTTTTTTTTGATGATGGAGTCGACGAAGTCTTCTAAACTTAAATCAAATAAAAAGTTAATATGTTCAGTGAAAAGCTGCAATAGCACTTCAGACGTAGATCTTCACTCTTCACCTACATTAACTACTTTCAAATAAAAACTAACTAATTGTGTGTAATTGATTTAACACAATTCTAATGATACGATATAAGTATTTTGAGGTTAAGAACCTACCTACTGCAATACAACAAAGTAGCAATAATGTGTTTGCAACGTTCTCTTAAATCGGCTTTGCACGTGCAAGTTATTGATATGATATTGCTTAAATCACCCAGAATCACTTCACCAATTATATAACCTGAATCACTTTTTAAATCCGAAGTTTGTAAAAAGTAGGCAGTTAACTTGACGGAATTTGAAGGCTAGCTTCCGGATTTGTTATTTCCGAATTTTATAATGTGATTGGCATTAAAAATACGCTCACCTTCAACGAAATTTCCTTTCCGAGGCTTTGTGTTAGCCCAATCACATATTGTGTCAATCCTTATCATTTTATCGTAATTTAAAAACTTGGAAATTGCACGGTACACTATAGGAACTACGATAAATTTTCCCTAATCGGCGCCATGTTTTTAGGCTCCTCCCATTTGACGGATCCCAATAGTGCTCTATCACATCTTGCAAGCATACTAATTATTACACTTTGTATGTATATTGAAGAGTTATGAATAGATTTATTTGACTTCCGCCTATGTAAATTGGTAATAAAATGTCTTAGATAATTGTTCTTGCGTATTTACGAAAAAAATGGACGCATCGATCTATTTTGCAGATGATAGTCGAAACTAAGGCCATAAGTATTTCTTTTCATTGTTTCTGACTAATTTGACGTAATCCGACCGTTTATAAGGTAGATGTCTTTTTGGCCACGTGATTCGATCGAGTACTACGATGTCGCTTCAGGTGAGCACGAAATCTAGTTAGATGAACAAAAGACGTCGAGATGCACTCGATACTGCACCGTGACAAGTAAATCTCGCCAAAGCCCGCTGCGACCTATAAACTGACAATCTGCTCGGGGTTATTGCTTTAACAAGGCGGCCGTGTTCTATTCCCTGTTCTTCTCATTAATGTCTTTATATTTGCTACAGGTTGAGTGAGTGGCTTGTTATTCAGTGGGAAACAGCCGTTATTATTAAAGGAAAAGATGGAGAACAAAATGAAATTAGAGAAAAATTTGATAAAGAAACGGGAACGTAGTTTCACACAATCTGGTGATTGACTATTACATTTCTTAGTACCAGATGGAATAAATATGATTCAATAACCTCAACTTTTGGAAAAACTAAAAAAAAAAATGTTAAACCGTTTCATCTTCCAGTACAACACAACAGTTTGGTTTGATTTCAGTGGTTAAATCGCATACTTATTAGGGAAAGTATTCTGGAGTTTGACTGTTTTGGCTCATGTTTTTCTGGGGTTCCTGTCTTACTGATGAGTCCAGGCGTGCTCTCGGGACGAAACATCTTTTCTCTCTTTCCTGTAGACAACGAGAAATCTATACCTTGAATCGTGTAGGCAAAGGTTCGGGCAGTAACATTGTACAACTCTTCAGTCTTCCATTACCGTCTTCGTCTCGTCCATCTCATTTTTCTCTCCTCAATCATTAACCCATCGACCCAATTCCTAAAGATTCCTACAGATTTCTGAAGCGAGTCCTATATCCCATTCACCAGTTTGCACCACAGTGGCGATTTGACAGCCCCTCTGTTAGCATCAACTGGGTGGGAATGAAACAATAAAGCGTATCATATCGTTATAGAGAAAGCCGCTTCGCTATAGAAAGTTAAGTCAGTTTGGTGCAGTATTTTCCACAATTACTGACGTAGGGAGGGAGTTACGCTAACGTTAAGTGATAAATATTTTTTTTTTCTGTTTAATGCCTATTCCTTTGCTTACCAAGCATATTGTGTTTTAGGAATAGAGAGACATATGTGTACATTTTGATCATTTTATGTGGGTATATTGTGAGAATTGTACCGGTCGCATCCCGGGTAAAATAGGACATAAACATCAGGACGGACCCTCGCATGACCGAGGACGAGGAGGCGTCGGAAGGTACACCTGGAGGTACCAACTTGCGTAAATTATGGCACCGACAGTGGTAATGAACTCCAGGTAGATTCGGTAACGATCAACGTTTAAAAGCGTTATTGTGTGTGCTCGCTTATCTTAACTGATGCCCATTGTCCAGGGAATAGAAAGTCATCTGATATGTGACGGACACGCCCAGGATTGAGATATGCATCCAAAGACATACCGCGCGCGTCCCTCTGATAAATGTCCTGGAAACGGTGCAACTTACTTGCGCCCCACTTTTACAACAAAGTAAAAGCACGAAAGGTAATAGAAAAATAGAAATATAGAAGAACCAATAGATAGATATATAGAAAGCAGGGGTTTTTATTTGAACATATAGACTGGTTACTAGAGCACGAAGAAGAACAACTGACAGAACAACCATGGGCAGAAGACATAATGACAGAGAAAAGGAGAGAGCGGCCGTAGAGAGTCCTTGACAGCCATGTGGAGTATAAGGAAATTGTAGGAGAATGGAAAGAAGTAGAGGTGTAAGTCACAACCAGATTTAGATGAGAACGACCCCAGAGGTGTCTTAATAGCCATATGGGATATAACGAAATTATAGGAATCATTAAAATGTATATGGAATGGAGGTATATGTCAGAGCTGGATTTGGAAGAGAACCCCCTAGGGAAGAATTGATCGTCGTGTGCAATATAAGGAAATTGTAGCAGAATAGAAAGAGGCATCGCAATATATGAGGAATGGAGGTATATGTCAGAGCCAGATTTGGAAGAAAACCGCTTTAGGGAAGAATTGATCGTCGTGTGCAGTATAAGGAAATTGCAGAAGAATGGATAGAAACATCAGAATATATGAAGAATGAAGGTATAAATAGATTTGGAAGAGAATGACCCTGGAAAAGCCTGGATCGCAATGAGGAATATGAGTAAATTATAATAGAAGGGAGAGAAAATCAGTATTTATGAGAAATGGAGGTATATGTCATAACCCATTTTGGATTAGAACGATTGCTGAGAAGCCTTGATTCTTGATTGTATATATGGCATTTCCTGGTGCAGTTTATGTGTTCCTCACAACGACAGTCGCCCTTGCTTTTAGAAATGCGTATCGTCTATTACCTATATTTAAGAGACGTCTTTTCCTTTGGTGTCTTTGAGCCAGTGGACACATTGTTCCCATTTAAGATAGCAAAGCCAACTCCAGACGAAGAGAAAAATTAAAAAGAATGGAACATTATGTAATGTGTCTGAATTTATGTGTTATTGTTCGACCATATACATATATGTATGTATATGAAGAAGTTGAGTCAGTATAATAGGAAATGCATAATAGTCGTCGTTACGAAGATCTATTCGGACTGATATATTTATTGCGTAATTAATGTGCTGTATTTCTCAGCTAATGAAAGGCGTTTGCGCCTCTCCGAGCGCACGGACAACAGAAAGAGACTTTCCTTTAATTTATGCCGGATGATTACACGACATACAATCCTACATGCGCTATATGACTCAATGTTAACTCGATATTAATACTTTATGTACCTTTCCTATTGATAAACCTACGACCAAACTATTTTTTTTTCCTTTTGTTACTGTGACTCGAAATTTATCGCTTCAACTCCAACGCATTCAAGAACAAAGAAGAAGGTAAATAAATTAAGAAGAAATAACACGAAGATGTGCATTTCGAATTATAAACTATAAGGGATTCGTTTTTGTTAATAACTTATGTATCAAAAGAGAAAAGAATCCAGATGAAAGGCGAAACAGCTATTGGAAATTCAGAAGGCAACAAAATTCATGAAGAAGGGAGTTTAAAACTTGGAGAATATTGATAAACAGATCATCATCACCAAAAGCATCTTCACCCCAACCAAGAAAATCCATCACCATTTGAGTTTCACGAACGATTACAGAGAGCTTCTCATTGCGCCGGGAGTATGACAGTTTAGTCCACGCTACTGCAGCAAAAGATCTAACGTTTTCACTACGTTCTCTGAGGATGGTAACTATAGTACTTAGTCTAACTTCGGATATAAGACTCTTTTGGCTTTACACTTTTCACCAAGATTAGTATCTCAACACGGTGACACTGATTCCATGACTCTTTCATTGTTCTCCCAGGAGAGAGACGACGGTCATCAAACCAAACATAGTGGATTTTGGATCGCAGCGTGGAATTTAGCTTTCTCATGAACATTAGTGCCTTAAAACACTATTTTTACAACTCTATGCGTTCAAGTCAGAGAAGAATCAATCCTAGATCACGGCTATCATGCCCCCTTAATATATCATTTAGAATTCACCGGTCGTAGTTTAACCGGGCCAGAATATGGAATTTAGTCTTTTCACAAAGATTAATATATTACCCTACATCAAGACGGTGACACTATTTTTGAGTATCTTTGAACTACTATCTTCCAATAAAACCTGTCAAACGTTGGATGTGGTATCGTTTATATAAATTAGATGTTAATGTTTTGCATACGTAATGCTCTAACCTAAGTGAAAATGTTCTGCTTGGGGATGGCAAAGTGGAAAGTAGTTTTTCGCGAATTAAACTAACAACGTATAAACATTATTCTCTTGCATGATAGTGAATGTTATGGTGTTACCTATCTAAATAAGCATCGATTGTAGTTGTCTTCTCTTATTTTTTACTATTTGGGGCCGATCATTTAAAATTTGGTGAATATTTATAACGTTACTACGTTACTAATACGAATTTTATCAATTTCATTTGATTTCCCTTTAACAATTCCCGTCTTATAAATATTGAAATCCGAAACCAATTAAACTGGGCTATTAAGCGCTTAGAACGGTACCGTACCTTGGGGCATCTAAAACTGTAGCTATTTACAGTATGTCTCACTATAAAATTACCTATATATTACATTATGTTACTAATTACTGTAAGAAAAATGAATACATAGATGATGCTTCATGGAACTTTGTAATAAGCGCTTAGGTTTACTTATAATATTTTTAATTTAACTTTAAAGCCTTAGAATATAAAACTTAAGTACCTACTTTACACCAAAATGTGTCGCTATTACCTATGTATGTTCATTAAAACGATTTCGATATATTTTGATATTGAAAGGAGAAATGCTGGGAAAAATGTACTTAACTAAGTCAGCGCAATATCTTTTCAAACCACTCAAACATCAATTGATTACATAACAAAAATATACCTAAACCATTTCTGAAAAAATTTTGTACTTACGGCTAGCCAAAATATTATACCCCAAATCAAAAGAAACTGGTAAAATAGTGAAAGTTGAACTCACCTGGAAAAGAAAAAGTATTTAGAAAACTATGCACATTAAAAATATTAGGAATAACAATATTTTTTTTTAATGTAATCAGACTGCTTTTGTTAGTTTTTACAAAGTAAATTTAATTTCAGTATAAGTGCATATTTAATAATACTCCTTTCGTTTAAGTTAAATGGATTTAGTTACTAGAAGAAGTGGCTGATTTTAGGTATCTAGGAAGTCAGATAAGTTAAAACGGAATATAAAGCAAAGGATAGTGCAGGGTCGAGTCGCCTTCAATAAAAAGAAGTCACTTCTATGCTCGCGAACGATTAATTTAGAAATTCCAAAAAAAAATGTTAAAGTGTATATGTGAGCGTCGCTGTACGGATGCGAAACATGGATGATCGGCGCGGAGGAAAAGAAAAGGTTAGAAGTATTCGGAATGTGGTGTTTTCGGCGGATGATGAGGATACCGTAGATAGAGAAGGTAAGAAATGAAGAGGTATTAGAAAGAATAGGAGAACAGAGGACTCTATGGAAGTCAATAAGGAGTAGGCAAGATAGGTTGGTAGGACACCTTCTCAGGCATGAAGGTCTAGTCAGAGACATATTAGAGGCAGAAAAAGGAGTGAAGGGGAGTACAGGTAGACCTATTCGCAAACAGTTAATGATGTGGGGTGTTCTAGTTTTGGGGAAATGCGAAGATTAACTCAGGATAGGAAAGAGTGGAAATTAGGTTTGGTATCTAATCAAAATTATAGAAAATGTAATAATTAATAAAATCGCTTCTAAAAATTTTGCTTCTCAATTTTAGCCCTCAGAAGGCCTTTTACAAAGATAATATGTGTTAAAGGTTAGTATTTTAATATTCTCTACTCTATTGTGACGTGGTGTATGTATATTCATGTATTTATATGATAGTCGAAACCAAACGGAACAGGTATTGATTTATGGTATTTCTTCAGCCAGAAACACATTATAAACCACCATATTAATACAGGATCCAAATTCCGAAACAAAAGTCATTTGTCTTACGCCCAATAAACCTTAATTATCAATCAAGGGTCCTTGAAAATACGGGCCGACAACGATGTACTGCCTACCACCCACGTTCAATAAAGCCGAAGGAATTATTGTTTCCGTTTAAACATATGCCTTTCGAATACAAAAACGATTAATTAAATATGTATTTCGAGTTGCTGAAGTTTAATGAGAGGTGGGTGAAGTGAATAACACACAATGCGATGTTTTTATTATTGTTATTAAAGTGCTCCACGCTGAGACACATTTGTTCTCATTTCATCCAATCGATAGAATCGATCGTTCCTAGATCATTATCGGACCATTAAATAATCGTTTATTTTGGAAATGGACGTGCTGCATGAATCTTTCAGGCAATGAAAGATATAGAAGGCTTTACATTTAAAGCTTCCAGCTTAAAAAATTTTGAACTGGTAAGTCAGTTTTGACAAGTTCCCATACTATTCGACTGGCAAATGACCATTAAATCGAAATTTTTATAGCTTGAGGTTTGAAATGCATATGATCATGTACTTGAGTAACCTGAAGACAAAATTATTGTAAAGAAATTACGGAATACAAAGCGAATTTTATTTTGCAATCCATTTAACTGATCCAAATATACGTTGAAAGGTGATTTTGCTGACTGCGCCAAATTTATGTTAAAATTCAGGTGAAAATAAAACAAAAGACAAGCTTTTTTCTTCGTTCTTCAAAGGTGATCTTACTGCCTGCTCCAAATTTATGTTGCAATCCTACTGACTGCGTCAAATTTACGTTGCAATCCTTTTGACTGCACCAAATTTATGTTAAAATTCAGATGAAAATAAAACAAAAGATAAGCTTCTTTCTTTGTTCCTCAAAGGTGATTTTACTGACTGCGCCAATGTGTTACAATCCTAGTGATTGCGGCAAGATTATGTTGCAATCCTTTTGACTGCGCCAAATTTATGTTAAAATTCCGGTGAAAATAAAACAAAAGACAAGCTTTTTTTCTTCGTTCTTCAAAAGTGATCTTACTGCCTGCGCCAAATTTATGTTGCAATCCTACCGACTGCGTCAAGTTTATGTTGCAATCCTTTTGACTGCGCCAAATTTATGTTAAAATTCAGGTGAAAATAAAAAACAAGCTTTTTTCTTCGTTCCTCAAAGGTGATCTTACTGACTGTGCTAAATGTATGTTGCAATCCTACTGACTGCGTCAAGTTTATGTTGCAATCCTTTTAACTGCGCCAAATTTATGTTAAAATTCAGGTAAAAATAAAACAAAAGACAAGCTTTTTTCTTCGTTCCTTAAAGGTGATCTTACTGACTGCGCCAAATTTGTTGCAATCCTTTCGACTGCGCTAAATTTATGTTAAAATCCAGATGAAAATAAAATAAAAGACTCAAGCTTCTTTCTTCGTTCCTCAAAGGTGATCTTACTGACTGCGCCAAATTTGTTGCACTCCTGCTGACTGCGTCAAATTTATGTTGCAATCCTTTTGACTGCGTCAAGCTTATATTGCGATTCAGGTGGAAATAAAGCAGAAGAATTCGTAGAACATTTTCATTTATATATTGTACTTTAAATAGAAGGTAGATTATAACAGCAATCAGACACTATTGAGTAAAAAGACAGAATTTCGTTTTCTCGTTTATCGTTTGATCTTTACATTGAGCATTATAAGGTGTACTTCTTGAATATCCTCTAGTTTATGGGATTGTGAAAAGTTAATTAAAATCCTAGCACTGCTTCTTGTCTTCATTCAGCCACGCGTTGACGGTCTATTTGAATAGAACGATAGCTCTTTGCTCGTGCTATTGTTATAAAGGAATAGAACAAGTGTCAGTTTACAACAAGCTCCGGCGCTGTCGTCTCCGGGGCTTTTACTTTACGAGCCCATGAGCTAGACTTGCATATAGATGGACGCTTAATTAGGGAATAATCATTTCCCTTGTAATTGCACTTTGTTTGTCTAGGCATTTTCGACGCCAGCTCGCAGCAGACATGAATATTAAGATTATTTCGAAGAATATAGAATTGTTTCTTATTTCACTAAACCGAAACAAAGCAATTTTAAATAATAAGGCCTTCGAGTTTCTTTCATTTGTCTGACGATGAGACTTAGGGCTGTTGTAATGAAGAATTGATGTTCTTATATCAATATTATCATGAATGTAGCAATATCATAACCTATAACTTCAACACGCAAGTTTAATGTACAATTTTGGGTTTGACCCGGAATCGAATCGATATCTTCCCGAATGCTGAGCAATGGTCTAAACCTTTAGGTCATGCCGCTCGATAGTCTAAACGATTTGGTACATGATTACATGAGAAAATCCACGATCACTGTAAATGCTAATTTTGCAGTCGATTGTGTTTCAATCGTTCCGGAACTCGAAGCATACTTTTAATCACCATGATAATAATAATAAAAATAAAAAAAAAAAACGAGAAACTGGAATACTATTAAAGATTCGTGACAGAAAATCTATCAAATAAATATAAATAGGTCATCAATGATCATAAAGTGTATAGAAAGGGACTTCCAGGAAACGAAGGGTTACTATTAAAAATACCTACTTAATCAAGATTGAGAATAAAGTCAAAGCAAAGAAAATGCTGATGAAGTGGACGATTAGTTATTTCAACAGAAATACAAATATTGTCACTTTTCCTGCAGGAAAAAACAGAAACTGGCACCTAACATTATTTTGCGTCACCAAGGCCATACGGACGATCTTTGCATTCTGTTAGGTAAACAAACACCTGTTGTCAGTTTGCTAGAAAAATTCATGTTTACTTTTACCTTCCTTTCTTCTCGCATTTTCCTCTTGCTTCATACACACCATATTCCTTACATAGAACATTCTCACAACGAAACGTTTGTTCGGCTGAAAAGTAAATATCGTTTCAAAGAACATTCTATGTTTGCAGATTTTACATCGACTATGTATAAAAACCACTTATGGACATGTGTATGTAAATATTCACTCAATGTATGACTCTTTTCACAGACAATATCCTTTCGTCGAAAAGAAAAACCTTGATGTGTTCCAAATCGTCACTGGTTATTTTCATTTCAGTGACATTTTCATGGTACAAGGACGTATATATACAGCCAATTGTACGCACATTTAGTCCCACTTACTGTTCCAAAAGTGCACTTTAGTCCACGACTAAATGAGAGATTAATAAGACACACAAATTTACGGAATTATTATGTAGTCATCACCATCATCGTAAGATCGTCAGTCCTAAGACTGGTTGGATACGTACCTCCACTCTTTCCTATCCTGAGCTAAACTTCGCATTTTCCTAAAACTAGAACAGGCCACATCCTTAACTATTTGCGAACAGTAATCTAATCTAGGTCTACCTCTACCCCTCCTAACTCCTGTTTCTGCCTCTAATATGTCTCTGACTAGACTTTCATGCCTAAGAAGGTGTTCTACCAACCTATCTCGCCTATTTTTTATTGACTTCCGTAGAGTCCTCTGTTCTCCCATTATTTTAATAACTCTTCATTTCTAACCTTTTCTACCCACGATATCCTCATCATCCGCCTATAACACAATATTTCGAACGCTTCTAACCTTTTCTTTTCCGCCGCACCCACTGTCCATGTTTCGCACCCGTACAATGCCGTGCTCCAAACATACCTTTAACAACCTTTTTCGAATTTCTAAATGAATTCTTTTTATTAAAGGCGACACGACTCTGCGCTATCCTCTGCTTTATATCCCTACTACTCCTTCCATCCTGACTTATCTGACTTCCTAGGTATCTTTCCCTACTTTTTCTTCCCTTGCCTACCAGTAGTTTAGTTTTACTTTTATTTATTTTCATGCAGTACTAATCTGTCAGTACCGCTTCCATTTTATTTAAAGCTATCTTCTCCTTGCTATATGGTAATACTGCTATATCATCTGCAAATTTAAGCATACTAATCTTTTGCCCTTGCACATCTGTCCCTACAGTTGTACTGTCTTTAATGATGTTGATGGCGTCTTCGATCTATAGATTAAAAAGTAGCGGCGACAGTGTGCATCCCTGTCTGACTCCCTTCCTAATATTTACTTCTCTACGTTGCAGCCCCTGCTCTATAACTGCTTATTGCTCTTTATAGAAACTAAGTATCACTCTTCTATCTTTGTAATTCATCCCTACATTTTTAAGTATATTTAACAACTTGTCCCATTTAACAATGTCAAAAGCTTTCTCTAAATCTACAAATCCTATGTACGCACTCTTATATAGTGATGTAATATTATTATTTATCCTCTATAGTTTAAAATTTACAAAAGTGATGAAATAAATTGCATTCCAGCCGTACCTACATTTATAACATAATCCCTAATCTGGATGGTAAAAAATTAAGAGATAAAACTGCAGTCGTGTAATCCTATTCGCCTTTAATTAAAACCCTAAGAGCAATTTCCTCCCCACAACGTAATTATGGTATCTAGCTTGACAAAGAACATTTACATTTCGAAACGTTGGAGCCGTATCAGACTCTTTCACCCTCGATTTTAAATTAAACCGTGCCCCGAAGTTTAATCGTCTTGTAAAATTTCAGACATAGTTGCATAGCCACGACGGTATATCCACCCTCCAGTGTCCCCATTTTGTAACCCATTAACCCTCATGCAGCCTACTAAAGAGAACGTTAATTTCTAGTTTCTTATTCTCCATACGCAATTCAAATTATATATGTATGTATGCAGAATGTAGTATATCAAGTTAATAAGACAATACAATGGGAATAGTTGAAGCTGAAATTAACAACAAAGGGGTAAAAATTTACTTACTCGAACAATTCTCTTGAAAGAAGGAAATTTTTATTTCTTATAAACCTTTAAAACTTTTGGGTGTTATATTTTTACCAGCTACTAATCAGTGGTGTTGTGCTAATTTTTTTTTTACCGGAACGCGTATATATAATTATATAGACAGGGCCGATCCTGGGTAGGCGGCTGCTCTGTGCGGTCTCATGTCCCAAATTTGACGACGACGGGGGAGGGGGATTTCCCCCAATTTTCGCCCGTCGCCAGGATCGGCCCTGTTCCCGGTTCGGAAAAACAAGCCGGTTCGTTCCGGTTTTTGTTCCGGTTCGGGTTCGGTTCAAACCCTTGTTTATAATAATACATAAAAATTCGTCAAAAATTAGAAAAAAAAATCAGCAATTCTTTTTAATTTTTTTTTCAATACGTCAGCCAATTCTCGTTATCAGAAATCATCTTTAGTTCCGGAACGCGTTCCTGTCCAAAAAGGAAGTACCGGAACGACGTTCCGGAGCGTTCCGGCTCGACAACACCACTGCTACTAATGCTAGTGGCAGGCAGTCTGTCGAATGACAGGGAGGAAGGCCCTCTTCAGCCTCCTTTTCGGAAGGGTAGGAATGGATGGGTAGGAGTTTGGATGAGAAAAATGAGACGAATGAAATGAAGACAGAAGATAATAAAGGATTATCTGTGGAATATTGCTGCCCCAGCATTTGCCTAAATGATTTAAGGAAACCACGGAAAAGTTTGGACCAGGGTAGATGAACCCGGAATCGAATCGATGTCCTCCCGAATTCTGAGCAAAAGTCAAAGCTTCTAGGTGACGCCCCTCGGTTTATATGTCATAAAAAACTAGAAAACTTTTGGATGTTTCATTCCCACCAGCTACTAATGCTGGGGGCAGGCAGTACCTTCACACTACACTATATGGTAAGGCGTAAGGCCTAACTTCGAGGAATCGTGGGTGGTAGTAAAGGTGAGAAAGACGAGAGGGACCAAATAAAGACAGAAGAGAGTGAATTATTATCTGTGGATTATTACTATTGTTATTTCTCCAGCATTTGCCTAAAGCCTAAGTCATCCAAACCAGTCTCCTCTCGAATGCTAAGCACTGAGCACTGCTTTAAATTTTTAAAGTTGGGACAATCAAAATTGGCAGTCCGCAATAAATTATTTCTGAGAATGGACGTATGTTCGTGTTTCCACTTGGGACTGTAGTCATTTGCTGCGTTTTGAACACGCTCTTGTTAAGTTAGGAAATGTTTCTTCAGTAGTACAGACAAAATAAAAAGAGAAGACAACCGAATAATAGTAAGCGGTGCAGCGGTAAGAGGTTGCTGAAATACGCCAAAGATCAGGGTCGGCTTTATAACTGTCTGGTTGGAATTATACCTTCATCTTCTTTTTGCTTTCATAAATTCCTAAGAATGTTGAACTTTTTTTAAAGTCCGATGCTCAAATTCTGCTTGTCTGCGTCTCTTTCTGTTACACACCAATTGGTGTAATGTTATTCCTTTTTCTTTACTAGTGTCCGCTGCAATTCCTACCTGGCATCTCTTTTCTATGTGATAGAATTATAAGGCTGATGTATTACAAAATCAACAGCAAAACAGGGACATCTTTTGTGAAATAAAAGTGATTACTGGTTACTACCCCTATTACTGCCGGCCGCCACTGTTACCGCGGTAATTAAATACAGAACAGTACCTATCTGGGTAATTAAACAAACTTTCTATCATGTCCACTGATCACAGCGTTAATTAATGATCAATAATTAGCAAAATATCGTTCGCTTAGTCAGATTATTAACATATTATTCTTCCTGTTATTTGACGGTTACCTAGTCAACCGAACGAATTTATATTCCACGCAATACGCGCTGCTGTCTGCCATACACAACATTCCTGACAACGAATGTAATAAATGAACTCTGTGAGCCATGAACAAATTTTACGATAATTCATGAACATCGACAAACAATAGAACATTATTTATGCTTACTACGAAATTTGTTGTTATTAATAATAAACGTGACATTAATATCCGTTTTAAAGGAAACTTACTGATTATAACTTACGTACTCTAACTCAGGGTGGCATTTTAAGTAATCATCACCTTTTAAATTATTTAGATTAAGAATTAAATAATTAGAAATGAGAAGATATTAGAATTAGACAGCAGCGGGCGCTTTGGAAGTCAATCAAAATGTACTCGGGTATGAAGAGCTATATAGTTAGACATTGCCGGCCTTAGGGGGGCTGCCCGGGGAGCCTGGTATACTTTATTTACTTTCTCTAGCGAAGTGCCCCTTCCAATGTCTTGGATGCGCACTGACAAAATCGTAGGTAGGGAGAAAAAAGCTCATTATACTCTAGACTCTTGTTCATTAAACATATTTTTTCATAGAGTACTTGCCAAAAGTTTAGTTCAATCGTGAATAGTAGTGCGAGTCGAAAACAAGCGTTAAAGGCTTTAATATGTCTTCAAATATAAATAAACATCTCGTTGATATTTTCAGTAGTAATTGGTACCAATAACAGCACATTCGAGCAATGCAATTGTAGTGGATAAAATGGTCAATTTTTCCGTGCAGTACTGTACGGATTATACGCTCCTCGCCGGTTAAGAGTTTGGCCGAGAGTTGTCTCCTTCCTTTTCTGGCCTAGTGCTGTTCTTTTCTACTTTGCGCCGGTTAAACTGAAGGTCACATCACTACAGAAAGTAAAGGAAGTATACTACAGGGCGCCGCGAGCGACAGTTAAACTTAATCAATTAATTTCGTCAGCGTATTAACTTTTATGAACTTTTATGTGTATGAGTATTCTGTGTCTAACAAACACTACCTGTCAGTCTTTCGCTTATCGTATCTCTCACTAAATAATGTATAACGACATAAAGACAACAGGGGGGAAATTGCAACTCGTATTGGGCCCCCTGCATTATACATACTTTTCATTCTTTACTTTTTACATACTCGTAAGTTCGTGACATGACAGACAGACAATACAGATAGGTAAGGTAGAGAATTAATGGTTAAAATATATGTAATAAAATAAGTATACCTAAAAGGGCGCCAAAGGCATGACTCGCGCAGGGCGCCTAAATGACTAAGACCGGCCCTGTAGTTAAAGGCGTATTAGAAGCAGAAACAGGAGTTAAATGGGGTAGAGTCTGAGCCAAAAGTGACAGCACTGCGGGATGCTATTATTTAAATTTGGAAAAGAAAAGATTGTTAAAAATTTAAAAAAAATAGGTTTTGTTGAGATTTTTACGTATTTATTAAAACTAAAGGTGCGATTTAGTACAAACTGTAAGTCATTATGCGTATAAATAAAAAAAATATTAATAGTTCTTTAACAGCGAAAAGGTATCTGAATAACTAAGCATTTGGAACTTGTTGAAGCATCATAATAAAGTTAACTGCCTTGTAGTACGCCTTCGCCAGTCTCATAAAAAAATAATTTATTAAGTAGCAAGGTTAATGACGCCAATAATAATGAAATTAACCACCAAAGAAGTCATTACAGCAGTGAATTCCCGCACTACATGCAATCTAATAAATCGCTACTTTATGTGTCTCAAAAACCATTTTCTCAAGGTATTTACTGGTAGTATATCGTTATGTTGTGTTCGTTACATACAAAGGCTTTTGTCAATAAATAAATGTTTAACGATTTCAAAGCACGCAGCTTTCTACCTTTCAGACTATTGCCCTTTCTGATGTAAACCTAGAAACGCAGCAAATCACTTTTAACCAGGAAATGTAGTTATCACATATTCATTTTAGCTGCTAATTAACGAGAACTCGCTTCTCTAGGTTTACATTCTCATTTATTCTAAACGGGTGTTCGATTCGCAAATCCAAACAGATTGGATAAATCCCTATTATTATAGATTTTAAATGCCTTAAGTTAGGGTCAGAACTTAAACATTAAAACTCTCGAACATTCCAGAACGTTCTCGAGTCTTCAGTTCCAGTTCATTCTAGAAGATTCTACTTACGGAATATCCTTTATATTCGAGAACATTTTAGCTGAGAATCACCCTACAGGATGTTCTAATACATAGGTGCACTCTCACCTATGCCGGAAAATTTCGACATGATCAACTGAGTATTTGGTCGATCCCTATCTTAATTCAAGAACATTTTCTCAGTTTCATTACATTCGACCGAAGCCTAACTTCCTAAATTCCAGAATGTTCTCGAGTCTTCCGTTCCAATTCACTCTAGAACATTCTACTTAAGGACATTCAAGAATATTCTGGCTGAGAACTACTCTAGAAACATTAGAGAATGTTCTAGTACATAGGTGCATTCTCACTTATTGTTTTTTATGCCGGAAAATTTCGACACGATCAACTGTGTATTTGGTCGTTCACTATCTCAATTCAAGAACATTTGCTCAGTTTCATTACATTCGACCGAAGCCTAACTTCCAAAATTCCAGAATGTTCTCGAGTCTTCCGTTCCAATTCACTAGAGCATTCTACTTAAGGACATTCAAGAATATTCTAGCTGAGAACTACTCTAGAAACATTAGAGAATGTTCTAGTACATAGGTGCATTCTCACTTACTGTTTTTTATGCCGGAAAATTTCGACACGATCAACTGAGTATTTGGTCGTTCACAATCTCAATTCAAGAACATTTTCTCAGTTTCATTACATTCGACCGAAGCCTAACTTTCTAACTTTCTAACTTTCAAACTACTTGTCTGATTAAAATAAATATCATGCTTAATATAGGAATATTAGTAAGCATGTGAAAGGTAAGTTAATTTCGTATTAATATCTTAGTTTCAATGACACCATCATCGTTGCCGAAAGGGGTTCATTGCGTAGTGGCGCACTTATATCTCAAAATGTATAGCAAAGGCTTTTGTTCCGAAGCAGCTGCGGAGTAATTAAAACTAGAGTAGGCCTTGGAGAATGGCAGTGGCAACGTCGAAAATTAACAACTGCGCTCCTCCGATAGCACTCCAGTCGACAATTACGCCGAAACCATTCAACAGCACCACCTCACGCTCCCTGACATGCCATGACTGCGACGACGTCTCATATTATGGTCCTTCCATTTAATACACCGTCAATGCCCCAACTGAAAGTTGTTTGTGTACTTCGAACGATAGAACGGATCAAAGCTCTTTAGTTCGTTATAGCGCTGATAAACAATAGATACGGTAGAGCATCTAGACGACGCGACGCGTAACGACGCTGTGCGCTGGCGGCGTCTGACACATCTTCAGACGAAATCTCTGCCACAAGCAATAAAACGAGAGCTGTTGAGAGGGTACTTTATGCATTAGACGACACACCGATATTACCTAATACCTATACCACTCGGTTATGAAAAGCGTTTTATTATTAGCTCGTTAATATGTCTTTGAACTAATCGTAAAATATAATTAGGAGAAGCCGCACAACGCTGGATACAGTTCTTCCATCATAATCATCATGATAAAGTCGTCAGTACTAAGACTGGTTGGACACACATCTCCACTCATCCTATCCTGAGCTAATCGTAGCATTTCCCTAAAATTAGAAAAAAAAACTGTTGGGTGTTTCATTCCCACCAGTCAGTAATGCTGGTAGGCGGGCAGTTCCTTCGGACTACGTCGGAAGGTAGGGCGGAAGGCTCTTCAGGTATCCTGGGAATAGGTGGGTGGTAGTTCGGTTGAGAAAGATGAGACGGACGAAATGAAGACAGAAGAGAATGAAAGATTATTTGTGGACTATTACTGTCCCAGCGTTTGCCTAACTGATCCAAGGAAACCACAGAAAAACTGGAATCAAGCCAGACGGACCCGTTAAGCAATGGTGTAAACCTCTAGGCTATGCCGCTAGGCCCTAAAACTAGAACAACCCACATCCTTATCTATTTGCGAACAGTAATCCAATCTAGGCCTACCTTTACCCCTCCTAACTCCCCTTTCTGCCTCTAATATGTCTCTGACTAGACCTTCATGCCTGAGAAGGTGTCCTACCAATCCATCTTGACTATTTCGTATTGACTTCCATAGAGTCCTCTGTTTTCCAATTCTTTCTAATACCTCTTCATTTCTAACCTTCCGTATCCACGGTATCCTCGTCATTCGCCTGTAGCACCTTACTAGTCTTTTTTAGTTCTTCCATGTTTCATGGTAATAGGATACTGGAATAGTCTTCAGTTGGTTGGTTACAGCCATTTGAATGCTTTAGAGTTTCCCCAAATGTCATCCCTTGAGGTGGTTTGTTAATCTTGGAAAGAGAAACTCACAAGCAATAGCAAAAGGAATGTTTTTACTGGCCAAAAATTCGTTTATCGATGCTATCTGACAAGGCGATATCAACATCCAGTTGATCTTCACGTTTAGTCCCATCTAATGGGTACAAAATGGCCGACGAGAGTACTACTTTTTATAAAGCCCACCACAATGAGTTGTTGCCATTTTTTTCTTGGATTGGTTCATACATTTCATGTCGATGACGTATACACCATATCTCAAAAATTTAACAGTATCTACCCATTTTCAGTTGTTGACGATGGGTATTGATCACGTCTTTTTGGTCTCCTTCCGGACATCTATCACCAATGAAGCAGCTTAGTAGTGACAAAATAGCGGCTGCCACAAGTGCTTGACACATAGGAGCACCGCTTCCGATTTATTCACTTGAGTGAATTCTCTAAATTGCGTTGAACGCCAACGGAATTTCAATTCTTTTTGTCTCGGCTCGTATGCTATTTACCGCATGGTAATCTGCCGACCGATTTGACAAAAGAATCAGGCCAGTTCGACTGAAACTTTTTCATAAATCCAATTTGAAACGCAACGGTCTTTTATCCTCCGGTGCACTTCCTTCCCATGTCAAACGAATGCGACGGATTCCATCGATTGGACAATTTTCCGGGTTCCGCTTCAATTGTACGAACGAAAGACAATACTTTTTGTGCTCACGATTTGACGGAATTACCTAACTACAATTCTGGTTGTGTTAGTAGTATGAGAAACAACAAGTTTTATAACAATCAATATGTTTTAAATAGAAAACACTTACCAATTTTAACGTAATTACTCAAAAATAGAAGGCAAGTTAAGATAATGACTAGCGGCTACTTTAGAGCGGTAATGTCTGTTCACTTAGAGAAAGGTACAGCATGGACAATGAACTCTAACCAATATCGGTGGTCCCCCAGAATATGGCCGGCTGTTTAGCGTCAGATGTTTCCGATCGTAACTCAAACGTAAATCTCTAGCGCCCTAAATAATTTCTAACCGTTACCCCCTTTAAGACAGTCCGCGCACATCGATCCGACATCGGGTACCCTTCTCTAGGTGAACAGACTCTACCACCTGTATGGTCACACTGAGAGATTCCTTATTGGAGGAGAAGGAGATCAAGACGAAATACTACCCGGGGAAAACCATAACAATTCATTCAGTTTTTACCCATCTCACTGATATGGTTTAGTGGTAATATCTTAAGAATTCAGGAGGACTCTGGTATTCAGTTTTCTTGTGGTTTACTTGGATAAAATAACGCTGGGGTAGCAGATTGACTTCCCTCCATATTCATGAAGCACGTAAAGATTATTCTTCTTCTTTTTTTATTGATATAAAGCAGAGATTAGCGCAGGATCGAGTCGCTTTCAATAAAAAGAAGTCACTTCTATGCTCAGGAACGGTTAATTTACAAATTCGAAAATGAGTGTTAAAGGTGTACTACTGGTGCGCGGAAAAGAAAAGGTTAGAAGCGTTCGAAATGTGGTGTTACAGGCGAATGATGAGGATATCGTCGATAGAGAAGGTTAGAAATGAAGAGGTATTAGAAAGTCTATAACAAATAGACGAGATAGGTTGGTAGGACACCTTCTCAGGGATGAAGGTCTAGTTAGTGACATATTAGAGGCAAAAACAGGAATTAGGAGGAGTAGGGGTAGACCTAAATAAGATTACTATTCGCAAATAATTCAGGATGTGGTTGTTCTAGTTTTGGGGGGAAATGCGAAGATTAGTTCAGGATAGGAAAGAGTGGTGGTACGTGTCCAACCAGTCTTAGGACTGATGACCTTATGATGATGACGATAAGGAGCGTAACTACAAGAGATATCCCACTATAGAAAAATCTTCTAGGATCGTCAGAGATAAAATCACAATAGCAGTAGAAAACTTTCGATTACTGTATGGAAATTATTATTATAAAACAGAATTGAATCTGCATATGTTATTCCTGCTTCGTTTGTTGCTATTAGTTTTTAAGAAATATGCAAATCCCGGACATGGTTGGTCATATGTATTATCTTAAGGATGTTTAAATGATGGGTTAGTTCTGCAGGTGACGATTGCTGTAAATGAGTGTCTAACAATTAAGATATGGTAATACGTAATAGTTTACGGGCAGCTAATGTTGGAGTGGATTCCGCATAAGCTTAGATAATGAATCTACTGAATTATCTTCAGATCTGTCGAGACAAACGGACTGCGAAGTTTAATTAAATGTTACAGAGTTTCAGGTCGCAGAGATGCCGTCGCCGTCGTGGTGAGGTTGTGACACTACCACAGTAACTGCCGTAACTGCAGGTATTACTGCCGAATACAATTACGGATGTTACCGACAAGCCCTTATTGTTTCACGGATTCATACGAACCGTTAATAATCGAATTTTGTACGCCGCAAACAAGCAATGGACAAAACGACCAATACTTTGCAAAAACCACAACAAACTAACAAAAAACTCCCGTTTCTGATTAACAATACATTACAAAAACAGTACACCGGTTTTGTTCTCTTAATAATGATTATTTATGACAAAGTATTTTGCAGTTGTGTTCAATAGGTCTATTACTATAATACAGAGAAATTAGCTAAAATCGAAGTTTTGAAGTTCCAATAGAGAAAAACGGAAAATAGAAAGAAACAAAGGCAGAATAAAATATAGTATCTAAATATAAGTAATCTAAGAGCATGACTAAAAATGGGAAGGTGGATATGGGAAGCAAAAGATAATATGTGACAAATGATTATTTAGTTACAAAAAAAGATCAGAAAGTAAGATCAGAAAGTATCAGCAACAATAAAAAAAGATCAAAAATAGAAGATGGAGGATTTAGGCGTTACGTACGACTGCAGGCTAGTAATGTGTTGGATCCCTCGACCGAAGGCTCATACAGCGGTCATAAAGCACAAACGTGCGCGCACACGTACACTACAAGGCAAAAGAATCAGGACAAGGTTTGAGAGATATTTTCATATGCTGTTCTAGGACATTCCATATCAATATACCCAAATGCATAGATGACTGGTACAGTTCGGCAGAACACAGACCAACTTTTACCTGCTGCCGGTGCTGCCTGCGACGCGCTGATGAGACCCAAAAAGATCGAAATCGCGATCCGCGTCTGGCAGTTTCAACAGAATACAGACCACTTCGAATTATTTTATTCGATTATGGCCAGATGGCGTTTACTGCGCCATTTGTAGTATTTTCTAATAACAATTTTGTTAATAAAGCTACTATCTACGTAGAGTCAGTGGATATGGGTATGTGACGTAAATAGTGCTAATTCAAAGACGAATAAATATAAACGTTGGTTAATAAAATAAAAATAAAATCAATTTTTCGTGCTCCAACCAAAAAGCTCTCAACAAGCTTAGTTATTTTGAACCATCGTTCTGGGCGTGCGTTCTCCACAAATAAAGTTATATTTGTATAATTACCGTTTTATTTTGTTTCAATACACGAAGTTACGTTTGGTACCGATCAGATGTATTAATTTAAGCAAATGATACCGAATTCAAGTTATTTATTAGCAATATGTGTTTCGTACAGAGTTTTATCAGCCCACGGTAGGCAGGTTATTAATTCTTTTTCGAATTTCACCGAATGTCGAACAGCAGGATACAGAGTCACCGAATGACGGTTATTACTTATCGTTATCGATCTCCTAATAATAAGTCAAGCCAAATAAAATAACACTCGAATGCAGTTAGCTGTTCAGATAAAATCTGCGTTGTTTAAATGCGCCCACGGAGCGATAAATTTGTGCAAACGGCGTAATGTATCACGGACCTGCGTGGACGAAGATGGAGACGTCGGATTGTAGCACCGAGGAGTCCGGTTCTACCTTCTTTCAGCGGACTCGGTAAGAGAGGCGACCTGTGCCACAGTATGCGTGTGCATGTGTGTTAGGAAAACCAACAGCCAACTGCGATTTAAGTGGCGCCAAGGCAAAGTACACGCAGTATTAGAAGTTTATGTACTTACGTCGCGAAACAAACATGCAATTTTGTATATAAGGCATAACGTAATGGAAATAGAGACTTCACGCAACGACCATGTTTAAGACCCTGTTTACCTTCCGGCGATGTTTATTTTACCGACAACTCATAACAAACAACAACACAAAAAGAAATAAGCATTATGCAAGAATAGCAAGGTGGACCATGCCTCCCTGTTGAACACTGTCACCGCTCGAAACAGTTGGTCCCACTTTTTTTTTAATCAACATTAAAAGTATATCCGGCTCGAAGGACCATCATCACAATACAGAAAACAGCAGTATTTGATAAAAATGATTTGATACATACGTTACCTACCACAAATCAAATGTTTTATTATTTATTAGGAGTATGCAGCTGCGTCGAAACTATCGTAAAACCTCGAAATGAATTGATGAACATTTAAAATAATACTACGTTTGTAATCCTTATATTATTATTTATTGATAGTGACTACCAGTTGGGCCAGATTGATTTCCTTTTTGCTTAATGAGCGTTCTAATTATTTTATGAAAGAAGAGGAATTTGACATTTACAAATCTGTCAAGAACAATTTAAAATTAACGTAAGAAATGTTATTTCAACTTTCGAACTAAATTTTGAATTCAATGAGGATCATTAGTGAAATGGCCTAATGGAAAAACAAACTGGGGGATGAAGTTCCTTTGCGAATTCCAACTGTTCCAAAACGCTGCAGTAATTAAAGAACAGTAATCCTGTTAAGATTCTGAGGAAGAAAGACATTTAAATGATGAGATTAAGTGCTTATTTAAAATTCCTGAGAAATTAAGATCGTTTGAAGTTTTCCCGCCAGATTAATTTATTTCTACTCTCTCGTAAAATAAGAGGCACTTCTCCTATTTCATCTGGATTAAAGTGAATGAAAGGCGGAGGAGCAAAATAATTCTTCCCATATTAAGCAGAGGAATTGCAGCATATTTGGGATACTGCAGGTAACTTGGAATACTTCGATATTAAATAATTATAAACGTCATCTGTATTTTTTTGCCGTAAACATGAAGTCATACGACACACGAAGCCATCGAGATTGATTGGTGCGTAAAGCCAAAAGTCCCGGGTTCAATTCCCGGGGTGGGGGGTGTGATAACAGCAAAAAAAATATTTTCCTCATCTGAGGAAGTTTAGAGTGGATAAAAAATCGAAAAATGATTTCAAATTAATATTGCACATCAAGTTAAAGTGAAACTAATTTTTAGATCAAGATATTGAGAACTACTTGAAAATGCAGCAAATTCTGTTCTCTTCTTCTTTTATTACACTGTTCAAATTTCAGATAGAACCTCCTTCTGAAACTCGAATTGCAATGAAAGTAGGATGCAATATTGAATGAAAAATATTGTCCGTTGTGACCAGGTCCATATTTTCATCATAATGAAAGAAACTATTCTTAACATTGTAAATATGTACGAGGGTGGATTGATAAGTTTCCGGCCTGACCAAGAAAAACAAGGTTTTTAAAAATTTTTTTTTTTTATTTCTCAACATAATCTCCTCCAAGGCTGATACATTTCTCATAGCGGTGTTCCAGTCTATTAATGCCATCTCTATAGACTGATTCGTCAAGCTCCTCAAAATAACCATTTACAGCTTCGATTACTTCTTCATTGTCCGCAAATCTCTTACCGCCAAGCCATTTTTTGAGATTAGGGAACAGAAAATAGTCACTCGGGGCTAGGTCTGGAGAGTAAGGAGGGTGCGGCATCAATTCAAACTTTAGATCGTTGATTTTAGCCGTCGCAACGATTGACGTGTGCGCTGGTGCGTTATCGTGATGAAACAAGATTTTTTTCTTCGCCAGATGAGGTCGTTTAATTTTCACCTCGTGGCTCAAACGTTGCAATAAGTCTGCGTAGTATTGACCAGTGATAGTATTACCCTTTGCAAGGTAATCAATGTATATAATACCTCTTGCATCCCAAAAAACAGTAGCCATAACCTTGTTCGCCGAAAAAATTGTTTTTGCCTTCTTTGGAGTTGGTTCCCCTGGTCCAATCCACTGTTTAGACTGTTCTTTGGTTTCAGGAGTGTAGTGGTGGACCCACGTTTCGTCAACGGTTACGAATCGACGCAAAAATTCGCTTGGATTACGCTTATACAATGACAAATTTGCGGTAGAAATGTTTTTTCGAATCAATTTTTGGTCGACTGTTAGCAAACGCGGCACCCATCTTGCACAGAGCTTTTCCATATGCAAATGTTGGTGCAAAATATGTTGCACACGTTCATATGACATCTTACAGGTCTCAGCTATCTCACGCACTTTCAATCTGCGGTCTCCCAGCACTATTTGATGAATTTTTTCGATCATATCTGGAGTTGTGACCTCAACGGGGCGTCCTGAGCGAGGCCCATCAGAGGTGCTCACACGACCCTTTTTAAACTCGGAAACCCACTGCTTAACGGTTGAATATGACGGGGAGGATGTCCCCAGTGTTGAGTCCATCTCTTTTTTAATTTCCTTCGGCGTTAACCCCTTCAAATAAAAGTATTTGATGACAGCACGATTTTCCTGCTTTTCCATTTTTACGAAAACCACAGAGGCGTCTTGTTCAGCGTGCTGTCAAACCTACACTAGCAAGGAGATCGGGCTGAAACTATAGCTACAAGCTATCCAAGGATGGTACTATAGAATGTCACCTCAAGGTAGGCCTAGTGGCGTCATCTCTTGGTTAGGCCGGAAACTTATCAATCCACCCTCGTATCTCTTAGAGCAGCAGTATACAACATACAACAAACTAGTTGAATGCGATTGTCCTCTGGTTTGGCATGAAAATCCTATAAATTTCCAGGACGCTCCTTCCTCATTGTTTGATGGCCGGGTCGTGAAAAATCGTGGAGCTAATTTATAGCCCGTGTGGGTAGCCCATTTATCTCTGGACTTGCTACAGAAGACAAAACAGCAATTCGTTTGAGAGCTGAATGTTTGGCGAATTGTGATAAAAATCAAATATAAATTACGAGCATATGGACACTGTGAACAAACACCTCCAAATATTATTAACAGTCTACACCAAAGAAATAACTTGGAACATAATCGACAATATGATTCATCACACTGGCTTTACCTATAGGGATGGAATTTTCAATCATTTTAAAGATTTTTGACATCAGTTTATCTACAGCCCATTTCAATTTGTTTGAATTGTGACCTTGAAAAAATCTGCGCGAAGATAGAAAGAATACACAGTAGTTGTTAGCAAGACAGAAATAGTTGGAACAAGCTTGAACGAGCAGAGCTCTCGATGGGCGGTCTTAGGAGATCGGCTAGGACTGTACAGTACTAGACGAAAATGTTTAGTAATTTCTTAAAACAGAAATGTATATAAATTAACAATATAAAACAAAGCAAAGGTTTTATAGGTGTGTAGAGCGTTAAGTTAATTCACTTCTTATTATTTTTGGTTAAATATGCTTTTAAATAAAGCATATTTTTTTATTTTAACGAGGCAGTTTAAATAATTTTGCAAATGGTACTGTCTACTTTTGTCTAGTTCTTGCTCGATGATCGGTGAAGAAATGAGTTCCGCAGACAAATATGATTGTATTTGGAATTATGCTACGGCGCATCCTAATGAAAGGAAGGGGCATATCGCCAACTTCTCGAAACGAACAGTAATTCCTTATTGCATGAAAATTTCGATTAAATGCATAAAATATTACACAAAAGGTGTTGAGGAAGGCAAGTAAATAAACATTTAAAACCCCAAAATTCCACAAAACAAAACATCATCCACAGTCAGAGTCTCAATTTTTTTATTTCGTTATATTTTCTGATAAAAACATCCAAGTCGATTATGGAGTTGTCCACCTCTCGAAACAGAAGTGGCAACTAATGACTTCACGCGATCCATTAATCTTCCCTCTCAGTGGAAATTAAGACAGAGAGAGAAAAGAGGAGAGACAGCAGGAGAACGAGTGTAAGAGAGAAACGCGTAGAGTGAAAACCATCAACCAACTAACTCTACATAGCAGCAGAGGAAAAAAGAAACTTTTATTTCGGGCTGTAGGAGGAGGAGAGGTTCGCATTAGCAAAAGGGGAAGTCGGTTCGGTAAAAACTAATTAGTTATTTCACGGCTGTAAAGGGACGGCGTTCGACACTAGTAAATTAGTTGGCTGTGACGCGCCTGGCCTTCGGCTAAATGAGTTTTGATTTAGTGCTTACCACCAAAGAGGTGAAGGAAACAGATGAAGGGAAGCGGCCACAGCCTCTCCAAGAGGTTGCAGGAAATGTAGTTAGCTGTTGCGAACTGTTTGCCGTGCCAATCATTTACGTAAAAATAGAAGCTTCCTTTCATTTTTCATCTCACTGTTATTACGTACAAAAGAGGACCGCCACCATTTTTTTACTCTGTTCGTGTTTTTTCGCTTGTAAAAAGCCGTTAGAATCGCATTTGATCTTAATTTATGTCAGAATATTATTAATGGTTCCTCTGGACGTACAAAATATAACGATTAATGCATCGTTAAAATTAAGAAAAGACAAAGCAAAGGATTTAGAAATAAATAAAAAATAAAAGTATGCTTTTGTATGTTCGAAATAAAATTATCTACCTGTATCCCTGATACACACAGGTACCATATATCTATTAAATAATTAAAGGTCACGGTATGTCATGATTTATAGTGAAGCTTTAGGGAGAAGATGTTGCGAATTCTACCGGTTGAGCATTTGACGAATATTCATGATTGGTAATAATTAAAATGGGTAAAAACCTTAAAAGCTTCCAAAAAGTTAAACGTGGCGCTGTTCACATGATTAGAGGTACATGGATTGTTTGAAATGGGAGACACGTATCGGGGCTGCTGTTCGGGAACCTCTAGTTTACAATTACAACTATTTCACATTATATTACTAATATGATTGTGCAATATAATCATCATAAGTCATCAGTCTTAAGACTGGTTGGACACGCACATCCACTCTTTCCTATCCTGGATTAATCTTCGCATTTTCCTAAATTTAGAACATCCCACATTAACTATTTATGAACATCTCATTTAGGTCCTCTACCTCTACTCCTCTTCTAATATGCTTGTAACTAGCCCTTCATCCTTGAGAATGTGTCCTCTCTCATATTTCTTATTGATTTCCACAATGACCTCTGTTCTCCTATTCTTTCCTTACAGGACCGTGCTTCAGACATACACCTTTAACAATCTTTTTCGAAATTTCTAAATTAACCGTTCGGGAGCATAGAACTGACTTCTTTTTGTGAAGGCGACTATGTTGAATGTTGTACTGTCCTTTCATCTTGAGTTATCTGACTTCCTAGTTACCGAAAATCAGTCACTTCCTTTAACTTTTCGTCTCCTATCTTTACAATAGGACAAAGTTTATTTTATTGTCTGATATAATCTGATATTTTTCATCATCATCATCATAAGGTCGTCATTTCTAAGACTGGTTGGACACGTACATCCACTCTTTCCTATCCTGAGGTAATCTTCGCATTTCCCTGAAGCTAAAACATCCCACATCCTTAACTATTTGCGAACAGTAATTTAACCTAGGTCTACCTAACTCCTGTTTCTGCCTCTAATATGTCTCTGACTAGACCTTCATGCCTGAGAAGGTGTCCTAGCAACCTATCTCGTCTATTTTTTATTGACTTCCATAGAGTTCTCTGTTCTCCTGTTCTTTCTAATACCTCTTCATTTCTAACCTTTTCTACGCACGTTATCCTCATCATTCGCCTATAATACCACATTTCGAAGGTTTCTAACCTTTTCTTTTCCACCGCGCCCACTGTCCATGTTTCGCACCCGTACAATGCCGTGCTCCAAACATACACCTTTAACAACCTTTTTCGAATTTCTAAATTAACCGTTAGCGAGCATAGAAGTGACTTTTTTTTATTAAAGGCGACACGACCCTGCTACTCCTTCCGTCCTGACTTATCTGACTAGAAATCAGCTACTTCTAATTTTTCGTCTCTTGATATTTTTGTTGTTCAAATATTCCTTAATGTAGGTTTTAGAACTATAACTACTGCACAGTTACTTCTTCATGTAAAAGGTTCAAGGTGCTGTCTTCTCTTTTACGTCCGTCATCCCCTTCATCTCATCATGCCTTTTGCAACCACTAGACATCATTGCAATTCTGGTGATCAGTGCGTGCGAGGGAACGCCAATCGCATGTCACATCACCAGCTGTAATATTGCTGACATGAATGATCTTTGGAGTAAGTTGGCAGCTATGGGGGCGAACAGCATTTGCAGACAATTTATGGGCGGTTATGGATGATACGCCAAAGCGACGAGTGACGTCCAATATGTAGGTATGCGAATGAATATTGTTCATACACTGTCAGACGATCCGCTATATTTAAAACAAAAGAAATCGATCCGGCGTCAAAACAATTGCGCGAGACTTTTTTGCGTGTCATTTTATTGTTTCAGATACCGTTAAAATTTAAATCAAGCAATGACTTTCCGAAACGGAATTTCTAAACGCCTTTTCCAGATATACTTAAAGCAAGCAAGTAAGCAAAGGCATAAAGAAACATGCCCCGATTGACTGAATAATTATATTCGTATGTATGTATGCGTATGTTTTTGATATTTTTCACAACCTTTTGAAAATACGACCGTACCAGAGGAAATTGAGCAGGTATTAAAGTTTGTCATCATCATCATGAGGTCGTCAGTTTCAAGAATAAGATCCTACTTTTTCTATCCTGAGCTAATCTTCGCATTTTCCTAAAACTAGAACATACCACATCCTTAACTATTTGCGAACAGTAATTAAGAAGGTGTCCTACCAACCCATCTCGCCTATTTCTTATTGACTTCCATAGAGTCCTCTGTTCACCTATTCTTTCTAATACCGCTTCTCTATCCACGATACCTCATCATTCGCCTGTAACATGACATGTCGAACGCTTCTAACCTTTTCTTTTCCGCCGCGCCCACCGTCTTTGTTTTGCGCCCGTACAGATTGTACTAAAGAATCAATAATTTATATGACCAACTGAAGGTTAGAAATGGAGAGGTTTTAGAAAGAATTGGAGAACAGAAGACTCCATGGAAGTCAATAAGAAATAGGCTGGATAGATTGGTAGGACACCTTCTCAGGCATGAAGGTCTAGTCAGAGACATATTAGAGGCAAAAACAGGAGTTAGGAGGGGTAGAAGTAGACGTAGATTAGATTACTGTTAGCAAATAGTTAAGGATGTGGGTTGTTCTAGTTTTGGGAAAGAGTGGAAGTGCATGTCCAACCACTCCTAGGACTGACGACCTTATGATGATGATGACCAACTGATGGATCAAATCCAAATAAGATTAGGTACTTATTGGATCTGAAGGTACTTATAAAATTTGGAAAGCAGATTTCATTTTGTGAGTCATTCCTCAACAAAAACAGCAAACAGCGTTAGGGTTGACGTCTTTACCTACAGGAGTTCAACTTGAGAGCCGAACGGGTGCCAAATTATATGCAAGGTGTAATGGAATTAGATTCCTTAATACCTTGGCAAGATTCATATTAATCATGTTACTTATTGCATTATATGCCAAAAGGTAAGGAACTATGTGACATACGTATCCTTTGACAAAAATTGCCAATGTTATTGATTCAGGATCAGTTAAAGCTATTCCATGAGAAAATTACTGATAAGTATTCGAGAAATATCCGCCTGGTCAGTTAAAATGGATATGGCCACTGGATTTATTCCAGGTCACTGATCTCGGGAATTTGCCGACAGTGCGGCACTTCTACTTTCGGTAGTTCATCAATCAAGCAATCCCATCTCATTCCTTCCACTCGATCAGGTTGGGCAAAAGAAAGGAGGAAGACAAGACAAAAACCGCACCTCGTAACCCCCGATGGCCCTCATCTTTTATTCAGGCGTGAAACCGTTCCCGGAACTCCTTAACGTTCCGGACTCCTTTTTCATACCGTCCGACTTAAGGAGCCGTATGAGAATTCAATTTCTTCCATTCATACGTTACAGTTACGGGCAGGCAGCGGGTGTAGGCTGGACGGAACGGCATCGGCTTATCAAAGTGCATATCGGATAACGACAGGAAGGTGAGCTCAGGACCATGAATTATTCAGGCGCTTGCAAATGCCTCCTTGCTTTGCATTATTACTGTTACGTCGCTGAGAGGTCTGCTCCAGTACACCTGCACGCCCACCATCGATTTCCATTGTTATCAGAATGCGGATTGAATGCGGACAGTCATGCACCAAAAAAAGTCCTTTATAGATAGTTCACATTGTCAACACGTTTTCATCTATTTATTATTGTTAATTAATGAATTAATGTACTGAGGTTTAATTTGTTTCCAATTACACTTTCATTTTCTTTCAAACAGATGGTGACTATTTGTCGTGAATTCACAACAATATTTTCTCAAATTGTTGGTTTTAATGGAGCGAATGAAACTCTATATAAAACACTATATACAAATGAATTATTAAATATGAAACAACGGATTACAACTACAGGCACAACCAAGAAAATATGAATTAAAAACGCAAGTTAACAAGAAGAAGGACAAAAAGTTACTAACTCGTAAAGTATGTGACAAAATCAAAAATTGTTCTGGTGCCACCACGAATACCTGGTATGCAACAAAAGAATACAAGCCAGAAGCCAATAAGGGGAAAATCCTCACAAGGTATGACTCTGCCTTGAGCTATGAAATTCCTGTAACCTGTATACAATTAAATGGCATCAATAATAAAATTAACAAAAATGGTTGCCACCTGAAACCGTCGCAAAACCTGATCATTGGGACCAAATCGGCCTATTATTATTTGCAAAAGAACATTCATATTTCCAATATAAAATAGGTTGAATAATGATAAGCAAATCTAATGACTAAAACAAATATTAAAATTAAACTGAAACTGAAAGTGCCTCATTATTGAAAGATGTAATTATTGCCCACATGAGTAATTTTCGCGAAGAACAGAATCAAACTTTTGTTCCTATAAGATTTAATTTACTCAATTTTCTTTCATATTGGGTGAAGGCTAGTATGTTCTCAATTGGTTCTTTTGTCAGGTCATATATGAAGAATGCTGAATTATTTCCAAATGGGGTTGTAAACACCTTGAATCTTGTTAGTTGACGTAAATGCTTAATCGAGGATTTCCTTTTATATCTATAACATTTTTCTTTTGAAGCAAACTCAGGCCAAAGAAATGGTGGAGCAATATTTGTCAAAATTGAAAGTCATGGTATTGGATAACATGCATCATAGATTTTAACGTGCCCCGACGATTAAAAATTCTTGTACTGCTTCAATGTTTTCCTCAACTCTGAAGTACCATTTCCACTATCGTATATTTTACTAAGTGTTTTTAGTATCGCATTTGAACCGATTCTGAATCTACAAATTTTTTGCCGGAGATTGAAAGACTTTATTTTCCATTATTACTTCTCTTCTAATCGTAATGGTCTTTTAAGTAAGACCGCAGCGGTACCAGTCGGTTTCCCGTTTGCACTGCTGACTGTGCTCAATCGTGATTGCTCTGTTCCAGGTGATCAGAGTTATTAACATTCGCTGGGTCATCACCCACACTGCAGAAGCAATTACGGAACCGCTACAGAAATTACTACGGTTGAGAAGTTAGTGTTCTAGGATCTGGATGATTCAAAAGCATCTACGATAAATACAGTGTGTCCAAAAAGGGAATAGTAGGTACATGAAAAACGTTACGTTCAAAAATTGTTGCTTATAGTATCGCATTTGACTTACGGTAAGCTTATGTGGTAATCAATTGGAAAGAAAACTTTAGTAGAAATAGAAATTTACACATAAGGTGGTTGTTATCGAAAATGTCCTTTCTACTTCTGTACATAATTTATCCAATAATTCGAGCTTGATGGGTTTGATAGCCGTGGTCCACACCTGGTTCTTCTGCTTCCATGAATTTCTTAATTGGACCCAAGGTTTCGCCAGCTGCTACGATTAATATTCATAAAGAATGAAGCTGCTTTTCACTACATTCAGCAAGGATGCTAATCACAACTTATGGTGAAACGTCTATCCGCGAACTCACTGAATTAAGATATTTTGGACTACGGCAATCAAATCCTAATATAGAACCCTTTCCAGACAATGCTGGCCGTGTAGAAGCCTTAGCCTTTTATTAGTTCCATTAATTTTATATATTTTCCATGAATTCATCATCATAAGGTCGTCAGTCCTAAGACTTGTTGGACACGCACCTCCATTCTTTCCTATCCTGAGCGAATATTTGCATTTCCCTAAAACTAGAACAACCCACATCCTTAACTATTTGCTAACAGTAATCTAATCTACGTCTACCTCTACCCCTCCTAACCCCTGTTTCTGCCTCTAATATGTCTCTGACTAGACCTTCACGCCTGAGAAGGTGTCCTACCAACCTATCTCGCCTATTTTTTATTGACTTCCATAGAGTCCTCTGTTCTCCTATTCTTTCTAATACCTCTTCATTTCTAACCTTCTCTATCCACGGTATCCTCATCATTCGCCTGTAACACCACCATGAATTAAGTGAATATTATTCCAATTAATTCTGTAAGTACTTTTTCTATTAATATACCATTGTGAAGGAGAGACAAAACTTTAGTCCATGGATTTTGCACCTCTCATTACGTTTGTTTGGGCGATATAGAGGTATTTTCCCTCAACGTCCACAATAGATCATTCCGCTATAATTTCTGTGTATGCAATTGTTAATGGATTTAGAGACATGGTGTATACCAAATGTGCGGGTGCCGTTAAACACAACCTTGGTGGCTGAATACCGAAATGGATACGTGTTTAATTTAAACTGAAAAGATGCGAAGCCGTGAGTTCATCCCGCGGAATTGATGAGTAAACCGCAAGCACGAAGAAGTGATTTGTGGGTATTAACTTGATGAATGGGTAGGTTGTTGGAAAGCACAGGATGCAATCTATGCGAATTAAGACTCGGCCATCTGCAATCCATTCGACTGATAAGTTACGAGTAATCTACTCCAAAAATTTTCTCTAAAAATGTAGACACAATGGCAGGGTAATTCGTACAGAAAGTCGTTCTTCAAGTTCTTAAATTTGATGCTGGTTGTGGAATACACAAAAGGAATGTGGCTGTTTATTATATAATGCGATGACGTAGGAAGTAGGAAGGAGTAGCCAGAAACGCACTAGTGAAGAACGTCATTTAAATCATGAGTAGGTACGCTTAATTTTTAACACTTATGACTTACGAAGCATACTAAATTTATTGTTTAATTATAATAAATTCCATTTCAAAAAACAGGACATGGACCAGCGTTTTCTTTCCATTTGATGGTCATTTACTATCAGTTAATATAGTGGATTTCGGTTATAACGACGACGAAGGGACCACTATAATTTCGTCGTTATATCCGGAAGTCGTTACAGGCAAAGGTATAGAGATGCAGACAAATATGTGTAGTTTTCACCATTCTTCAATTTCGAAACGAGTCATACTTAATTAAAAGTTTATTAAACAGAGTTGATACTCAGAATACCACTTTGTAACAGAAACCATTTTAGCGTACACTCTTTTCTACCTACCTGACTAACAGCTATAAACAATTGATAAAGGTCTGTGTGGATGTAAACAAAAAAAAAATACAACGTGTTATTATACAACACGCTACTGAAGTGAAACATCTTCAAACACACAAACATACTGGGATAGGGGTTAAGGAATTGGTTGCATTAAAACGCGCTCACGGCTCTAGCGATCCCCACTACGAACTCGACTACTTGGCCGTTGCATGATTTCGTTACATAGCAACTTGCATGAAACGAACTTACCCTACCGTGCGTAAAGAAGTTTCACTTCAAAAAAGAAAAGCTCTTTATGTCTTTGGCAGCCGACTCCGGTCGCTATATCTATAAGGGATTACTAGGGATTTGTTACAAATGATTCATTAAGAACAGTCACTACACCCGAACTCGGCGTTACAACCGAAGTCGCTATAGCCACATGAATTTTGTACTAAAGTATACTTTAAATTCATGATTTAAAGGCGCTATAGCAAAATGGTCGCTATAACCCAGGTAGTAATATATGAAGTCCACTGTATGTGAATCTTTAAAACTGTAAGTCTCATTCCGATATTTGAGTTTAGTCGCTTGGTATGTAACAGATACGTGTGTTTCTTGTGGGTCGGCAATTAAAAGTTTTACTGTTAGCATTAAAGTTCCGCTTTTAGCGGACTAATGAATATTGATTATCGTCCTCTTTACTGGATGAGGATAGGGTTTCGTTCCAGAAGCAAACGCATTAAGAAAACAAATAGATCGAATTTTCCGGAAAGCAATTACCAACGGAAACTATTTATGAATGGCAATTAGCTTACGAGCTTGACGACTTTACATCGATTCATAAAAAATTCAATATTCATTAACGAACATGGAACTAGTGTGTACTTCAAACTAATTTTGACTTTAGCAAGTTTACTTAGAGCTCTACGTATCTACATATTCACTCCTACAAATTGAAATTCACTTTCAGAACCAAAAATGCAAACAATTCAGTTCAAATATCGTTGAGTTACCACATAATACCTAAAATGCACTCACATTTGCGTATTTCCTTGCTGAGGTAGATCGCTGACCGCTAGTTGAACCTGAAACAAAAACGTTAATGTCAATATGTCGCCATCTATGATCATATTCTATTACCAACTGATAACTGATAATATCAAGACGCAGATTATTACACTCAATCGTAAAAATACGTGATGGAATTTTTAATAAAGCTATTTTCAGATAAAGCAGGAACGATGAAAAGATCTAGGTTATCTATGTAAAGGGAAGTTATTCAAATGGCCTCGGGTGGCTCATTCCTCAGATACTTGACACAACAAATAAAGCCACTGGTTCGAAATGCAGGTCACTGCAAGAGATAGATAAAGCTTGTAGAGGCTTGCTGCAAATTCTGTTATTCAGATTTGTGTATTCAAATCCCGTAGACATACAGAAATGGGGTTGTATGTTTATTTCATAACACGACACCCCAAAGCACACTTCATCTTGTTTATCGAAACCCTTTTGTACTTTGTTATTCGAAGGTTTCCTTCAAGGAATTTACTCTACAATACAATTGAATTTTCGGAAGGACAACGCCGGACCTAAATCCAACTTCTTATCACGTTTCCAACAAACAAGTGACCAAGTGATAACATACTTAAAATACCATCGTAGAATAACATACTAATTTCTAGTAACTCCTTAAATATAGTCAAGGTCATTAAGATCTTTGCCAACAATTAATCGAAACTATCAGTTTAATTCTAAAGAAAGTCTGATGGTAAAGGATTCCGTATTACATTTTTAAACGGTTTGTGAAGAATTTTTCGTTATGGTGTTCTCTATACAGTTGATTCTACAGATGACGATAAAGTACAGAGTGGTAACGTGGTCTAGTGGTCTATCATTCGAGAAGACAGCAGTTCGATTCGGGGTTGTCCTGTCGTAGTCCATTTTATTCTGTTGTCTTCATGGATAAATTAAGTAAAGTATATTCCAAAGAGAATCTTTTACTTCTCTTCTCTCTTCATTTTGTCTGTTTCACCTGTCTCGCCCCAACCAATTACCACTATTCCTACATGGAGACAGAAAAGGATTTTCCACCCTATCCTGCGACTTTGTACTACAGCGAAGATCGGAAGAACTATCTGCCCGCCAGCTTTAGTACCAGCTGGAAATGAAACATGTCAAAGTCCTTTTTTTGTTAGAGGCTTGCTACAGGTGGTGGTGTTACAGGCGAGGATACCGTGGCTAGAGAAGATTAAAAAAGAAGAGGTATTAGAAAGAATAGAAGAACAGAGGACACTATGGAAGTTAATAAGATATAAGCGAGATAGGTTGGTAGGACGCCTTCACAGGCATGAAGGTCTAGTCAGAGACAAATTAGAGGCAGAAACTGAAGTTAGGAGGGGTAAAGGTAGACGTAGATTAGTTTACTGTTCGCAAATAGTTAAGGAAGTGGGTTGTTCTAGTTTTGGGGAAATGCAAATATTAGCTCAGGATAGGAAAGAGTAGAGGTGCGTGTCCAACCAGTCTTAGGACTGAAATATGAAATTAATGGAACTAATAAAAAGGCTAAGGCTTCTACAGCAGGCATTGTCTGGAAAGGGTTCTATATTACGATTTGATTGCCGTAGTCCAGAATTTCTCCTAGTTCGGTGAGTTTGCGGATGGACGTTTCACAATCTGTTGTGATTGGCATCCTTGCTGAACTTAGTGAAACGCAACTACGTTCTTTAAAAATATTAATTGTAGCAGCTGGCAAAACCATGGGTCCAACTATGAATTTATGGAAGCGGAAGAACCAGGTCTGGATCACGGCTATCAAACCCATCAAGTCCGTATTATTGGATAAATTAGGTAGAGACATAGAAAGGACATTTTCGTTAACAATCACCCTTTTTTGTACATTACTATTTCTATTAAACTTCTTTCCAATTGCTTTCCACATAAGCTCACCGTAAGTCAAATTGCTGACATGGTGAACTTGTTAATTTGATAAGCAACATTTAGGTTGGATTACTGTTCGCAAATAGTTAAGGATGCGGGTTGTTTTAGTTTTTAGGAAATGCGAAGTTTAGCTCAGGATAGGAAAGAGTGGAGGTGCGTGTCCAAGCAGTCTTTGGACTAACGACCTTAAGATGATGATGATGATGAGGACTAACCATTCCTTTCAACATTTTCGTAGTTAAAATTATTATGTATTTTTTTGTCTACTTTTACACCACGAAAGTACGATAAGTATGTGGAAGTTGCAGTTTACGAACAATTTATTTCAGTAATTTCAGTTCTACTATCTAGTGGTAGCAATGTGATATACGTAATGCTAATCTTACTGCAGTAAAAAGTGAATTTTGACAGGGAATATTTCACAGTTAACTCAATATCTGATCACATTCAGTGGTGAATTTAAAAAACGAGATCTTAGATGTGATTGTGTGTTTGGTAAATTTGTAAACATTTCGTATACGAGCGTACATTTGTAAATGAATAAATTTAACGGTCCGATTCTTCTCGAGAACAACGCACACGTACGTGTTTTTCTTCCAAAAATACTCGCATTCTTTGCACTCATTTCTTTGATGTCGTCGTCGAGATCCGTCTTATCTTTTGTGTAAACAGCCTCGAGAAGAGTAAAACAAGAGCACATTACGGGCCGTCGTAAAAGTATTTCCAACGCTTTGTTTTGCTTTTGTCGGACAAGTGAGCTTCGTGTTCTCGAGAGGAGGCCATTAGTTAACGACATCATTATTGGCATAACTGAGACTAAATCTGTCGGGAAGAAGCACGTGTTTCTCACTGAATTTAACGATAATTGAGGATTGGATTTAGCAGCTGCACCTGTGCCCTCTAAGGTTACCCCGCGTTCGTAATAAACGTGATAACTCTTCACTTTCATCTCCTTCGGTGACAATAAAAGAATCAATGAAAACTATTTCTGGCTCATACACCACGGCCCATATTTATTTCCATTCTTGTCGGAAATGCTCAAGTCAATTATTATCTATTTTCTGATTTGTTATTTCAAATGTGAAATACAAAATAGATTTCCCTTTTGTATTTTAAATGCTAAATGCAAAATACGTATTTTCAAAATACTTACTTTTTTCAAATAAATATTTTTTTGTAATACCTATTTAATTTTCTACACTTAGTTAAGTAAAAAATAGTTTTTAAGACATCCTTGCTGGCATTTGTTCATTTTTCAAATATTGGAGTTTTTCTAGACTAATAATCGTGTTTGCACTATATTATCAGCTGAGAAGATTGAGAATGATTCATGTTGTTCTGTTTGGAGTGATTGGGCTATAGTTTTTCTATCTTTATGTTATAGCTTTTTCAGTTCAACAACAAATAATTCTTCAATATGTTTCCTTATTTACCTTTGTCACCCGTTTCAATTGGAAAAAAGACACTGATGCCAAAATAGTTTGTTTACCGTGGAAGATCAGGGTTGCAAATGATTTTATTGATGTAAAATCAACATCAAATATTTTATACCAAAATATGTAGAACAATTTTGTTTCCGATCTTTTTCACATTGTAATAAGAGAAAGAAATTGAATTCATAGTTTCTTTAGCTTTGAGTTCATCTAATAAGTGAAGTTGTCCAAATCGTTTTCAAAAAATTTTGGATTATAGGCATTTATTAGCACACCACAATATCTTACAGTTTTCAGTTTTACACGGCTATATCAATTCGACATTCTTTTGAGGCTGTTTTGTCGTAATTGATAGAATTTCCTAGTTTCTTGCTAAAGGTACGATAAGTGGTGAATTAGCAGGTGCTGATACCAATTTGGAACTTCAAAATTCCATGGACCATGACATTGAACCCGAAAAACAATATCGATGCAATATTTTAGATTATCCATTTCCAAGGAGATTAGCATTTTTTGAGCTCTCTTCAGTTAATGAATTAGAAGGCATTAATGGAATGTCTCTTTGTCCTCTTTTTAAGCTTTAAGAGACGGAGTTCTATCACTGCACAATCCATGGTTAAGGTCATAGACCACGACATTTTAAAGTACATCTACCTGCAAAGATTGTTATATACTTCAATGGCTAGTTTGTAAACTAGCTAGCATACAAATTTTCCAAGTGTCCTCTTTGTAAAATATTTACAAAGCAATGTTTAAATATCTGGGTCAAATTAAACAAGCAAAAATGAAAAATTACTTATTTATTGGATAGATAATAACTGGAACCTCCTAATAAATGATGGAATTTATGATGCCAAAATTGAATCGTTGGCGTTAGTGTGTAGGCATCCGAAACTCTACTCTGTTCGTTTACTAAAAAAATTCCGTTGGGAAGCAGAATGGCAAAAATTTAATCTGCCCGACGTACATACATGTTGACGAGGGAATTCTATTAGCCTCAGAAAAGGAAAAAATGAAACTCAACCTACACATTAACGTAGGATTTATCCACTGCGGCATTTGGAAAATATGAATTTTATAAAAATCACTACACCATTTCTAATAATGTAGCATGTTTTAACGAAATCGAATGGCAATAATGGGAAAGTTATTTTTAGCATCCATTTCACAAAACCAAACAAGAATTGATTCACATTTACAGAAATGATCTCGATAGTATCATAGTACACTAGAACGTTTAGGTAATTTTAACAAAATGTGCGATTAACGCCATCTGTTAGAGTTTCAGTTTGATCTTATCAAACTTTAACGGACCAGCAACTACTGGCAAATATCTGGAGATGGCGTTTACCAAGCTGTTTGCGATTATTTATTAAACGCTGAGAACCAGCAGTAGCCGAGTGGTTCAGAGGTTGGAGGTTAAACCATTGCTTTACAATTAGAAGCACATTGAAAGGTTCGATCCCGTGTTTGCTAGCGCTGGTTGTCTAAGGCAAGTTGTACACGGATCCGTTCAGGCTGAAATCGGAACGGCGACGGGCGATTGAATATCGGGTACATACATGTTTAGCATGTTGGCTAGTTTTTAAACACTGTTAGAGTTTTTGGAGGAGTTAATAATGATAATATAAACACTAAATAACAAGACAACAACAACAACGATATATTTATAAACTTAACGATGAAAAATGAAATGCGAACAAGATGCAACAGTAACTCCAAGGAAGGCTTAAGACGAACTGACTACTTTAGAAAATAATGGTTTTTGGAAAACTATGAATGAGAAGTTAGCAAATGATAGAAAAAAGTAGGGTACCAATAGGGTGGTAACAAAGTTAAACAGTTAAGAAAATCTTTGACATTAATGCTCTTACCACTAAGCTACGGGGAGGTGTCAGTAGTAACAATGTCGAAATGTTCTTATTATGTCACAGATTCGTCGAACCAATGTATACGTATTAATCTCACATGAAATATTTTAAAAGGTTCTGGTTCGATTCCCGGCGAGGGTGTGAAAATAGCAACAATTTTTCTTGGTTAATATGGGGTAGTTTGTAGTGGATAAAATTAAATGAATTTTCACATTAATATTTTATTGATTTTGCCTAGATGGACGAGAGACTTAAACCACCCTGTACAATATACATTACAAAGACTAGATGTAAACGTTAAAAGTAACGAATTATAATTTATTAATGATTGATTCATTCATTTCTCATTTCGTAACTTCGTATGCCGTATATTTATAACACTCACTGTCTCGTCGGTGATCAATGATACATCTTGCTGATCTG
Organism: Agrilus planipennis; assembly: GCF_000699045.2. NCBI lineage: Eukaryota > Metazoa > Arthropoda > Insecta > Coleoptera > Buprestidae > Agrilus > Agrilus planipennis. The sequence goes on along the minus strand of NW_020438869.1, from coordinate 446,182 downwards.
ACATGTCCCGAGTTGATGCGTCGACTTTTATCGCTATGCTTATCAATGCCATTAACACGAAGCCGCTGGATACATCTATTATTCATTTGAGCAAGACTCAACGCTAGACTTCCTTACATATTTTCGATCTCAAGATCGCTTTGATCTATGTTTGATAAGTAGGTACATGCCATGAAAGTATGAAGGAAGTAGGTAGATAAACTACTTACTAAAAGTTATTCACTTCAACGTTAATTGAATACCTATGCTCCGAAAACATTAACAGAAATAATAAGTAATCATTAATTGTTAACTACCACATTTATGTGCTAAATAAATCATCTTTTCTAAACAATTAGTAGGTACCTAAGTACTCCTACTCGTTAGTACCTATATAAGAAAATTTGTTAATTTAATCTAGTTTCATTTAAAGAAAAGCATGTCTAGATAAAATCATAGATGTAATGCGAACACTTCATAATACAATCAATCAAAGCGAAAAGAATGGTTTGGAATGATAAATGATGAAAATTTGAAAGGTATTCCCACAAATACTTTAGATTCAAATTCCACGTTTCAGTGTTCGGAATTTATGTGTAAACTATTTATAAACAATTTATGTACGCGGAAACACAACCACACGTTTACATTCTTGAGTTTTATTTAATCGATACCAGAGCAAAAGCTGCACAGCTATTCAGCTAACAACGTTAATTTGTTATTCACCCTTAACCACCTTATCAAATATTTTGATAACAAATTAGGGGTTGCCGGTTTCCGGAGGGATCTAGGGCGCGTGTTACCGCCTTATCTTACGCGACTGATAAGGGCCACCCCTTATGACCATAAGAGGATTTAGTTCTCAACAAAGGGCAATTTATATGTATACTTACTATCGTAAATTTCATGATGACTAACGCAACACGTTTAGATATTCAAATTTTTATAAAAATGGAGTCTTATTACAAAATATTACAGACCATTTATTTTACGAAAAAGTCGGTTATAGTAGATCTAATAATTTAAAGCCCAAAATTCCGTACTGAACGTTTAGAAAGCACTTTGCGACAACTAAAGTATCTTAACTCTGAACTCTGAACTCTTTAAAGGCGCTTTAAGCCCAAAACACTTGCTTAACGTGCTTTAGCTCTTGAAGCCCCAATTTCATTTTAAAATGCTATTGAATTCAAATCCAAACACCCGGAAATTGCTTCAACAGTTTGACAATATTGGGTCTGGAATCACAGTGCTTTTAAGTCCTGAAAAAGGACTGTGCAAAAATTTTCAGGTACAAAGCACTAAAACTCTGCCATCCTTACAATAGATAAAGGTTACTTTTAAAAGATTATGCCTTTATTTTAATGGGACTTTCAATCTGATGATGCATATTTTGAGTTATTTTAGAAACACGAAGTTAAAAAAAAAACTACCTTTTAATAAATATCGAATTGTTATTTATTGAAGGATTTTTACCATTCAATGACAGTCACTTAATTTGCGAGAAAGTCTGATACGGGTTTTATGGCAAGGAGGCGCCCCTATAATGCCTCGCAGATTTGGCAGTTAGAGTAATTGGCATGACAGTTTAAGAGAGGGATATATCTAAAAGTGCTACGTTCAATTTGAAGAAAATGACAGTCACTCTGGGGAAACGAACTGCCAGCAAAAGCCAGCAAATGGACACACATTTAGAGAAGGACCCTTAAAATTGGATTACGATTATGTGTTAAGTAAAAGAAAAAGGAAATAGTTACAGTTCATTAAATTTTATAAAATCTAACTAAAAATTTATAATTGTGTCACAGTATAATTGACAACATAGGTGTCCAATACTGAATAGCGTAGTTAGATAAAAACTGCAGTTAGAAGAATAGAGAAGTAAACCGTGGCGATTATCGAACGTCTAAGACCCGCTGCAAATGATAAGGATGCAGCAACTGTTCCTTTAAAAGTTGCCACACTTTCTCATTTAATGATGTATTGCTGAATTAGTTTATTGAACTGCACAAGGCTTAAACATTAAAATAATAAACGGCTACTAAAGGTTAGCTGTTAACATAAACACCTAAATCTAATCTAACAAATAAATAACACGAAACACCAGCTTATTGAGTGCAGCGTTGCGGGCCGTATTTAAGAATCAGGATTGTAATTGAATGTAACATTCGAATACACAAACAGTACTTAATTTTCGCGATTTTTAGTGCTCCATCACCTTCTGTAAGCTCATCACTTATTTCTGTTATACCCTGTATTAGAACATGGTGTTTTTATCTTTACGACAAAGCCCCCCCCCCTCTCGCTTCATTTTCAAATAATTAAGAGTGAAAGAATAGATTTGCTTTTATTAGCTTTAATGGCAATTTTTCGTGGAGACCACCAAATACTGCAGTGATGCTGGTAACCTTCAGCTTATTGAGTGCAGCGTTGCGGACCGTATTTAAGAACCAGGGCCGGAATTGAATATAACATTCAAACATACAAACATTTACTTAGTTTTTGTGTTTCATAGTGCTCCATCACCTCATGCAAGCTCGTCATTTACTTGTGTTACACCCTGTATTAGAACATAGTGTTTTTATATTCACGACAAAGCCCCCCTCTCGCTTCATTTTCAAATAAATAAGAGTGACAGAATAGATATGCTTTTATTAGCTTTAATGGCAATTTTTAGTGGAGACTGATTTCCTGCTACCACCAAATACTGCAGTGATGCTGATAACCATCAGCTTATTGAGTGCAGCGTTGCGGGCCGTATTTAAGAACCAGGACCGGAATTGAATGTAACATACAAACATTTACTTAGTTTTTGTGTTTCATAGTGCTCCATCACCTCATGCAAGCTCGTCAATTACTTGTGTTACACCCTGTATTAGAACATGGTGTTTTTATACTCACGACAAAGCCCCCTCTCGCTTCATTTTCAAATAAATAAGAGTGAGAGAATAGATTTGCTTTTAATAGCTTTAATGGCAATTTTTCGTGGAGGCTGAGTTCCTGCTACCAACAAATACTGCAGCGATGCTGATAATCGTCAGCTTATTGAGTGCAGCGTTGCGGACGGTATTTAAGAACCAGGGTCGGAATTGAATGTAACATTCGAACATACAAACATTACTTAATTTTCGTGTTTAAAGCGCTCCATCGCCTCCTACAAGCTCGTCACTTATTTGTGTTACACCCTGTATTAGAACATGGTATTTTTATATTCACGACAAAGCCCCCCTCTCGCTTCATTTTCAAATAAATAAGAGTGAGAGAATAGATATGCTTTTAATAGCTTTAATGGCAATTTTTAGTGGAGACTGATTTCCTGCTACCACCAAATACTGCAGTGATGCTGATAATCGTCAGCTTATTGAGTGCAGCGTTGCGGACGGTATTTAAGAACCAGGGTCGGAATTGAATGTAACATTCGAACATACAAACATTACTTAATTTTCGTGTTTAAAGCGCTCCATCGCCTCCTACAAGCTCGTCACTTATTTGTGTTACACCCTGTATTAGAACATGGTATTTTTATATTCACGACAAAGCCTCCCTCTCGCTTCATTTTCAAATAAATAAGAGTGAGAGAATAGATATGCTTTTAATAGCTTTAATGGCAATTTTTCGTGGAGACTGAGTTCCTGCTATCACCCTCGTTCATATGGAGTTCATTTGTTTCAAACGGGGGTTGATATCCTGGAGGATAAAGAAACATTTATCTAAATAACCACAAGCAGACCACGTCATTGAACACTCGAATACGATTTCCATCTCATGACTGTTTATTGCCTGATTTCCGTCAATGTTTCTTCCTCTGCTAGAAGAATTGATTACCATAAAGTTTTAGGGACATTTAGAGAACGTTGTACAAGTTCATGCCAAGAAATCAATAAATAAAGTTTCTCTTTTCTACGACTGACTGTTTTATATTTATTTTAATGACTTTGTACGTTATAAAGTAAGTAATTCGTACTTCATCTTGTTACGTATTTGGACCCGATAACAAATTTTATTGACATTAAAAGTTATACTTACCGCTTTATTTTTCTACCTCCTTCCAGATAATACCTATGGTTTATTACGATCGCAATAAATTCTGAATCGTTTGAGGGGACAGACAAGTATAAAGATATTTCAAACTGATGTTTCCTCTTGTGATAAATTACGTCTAACCGAGAATACTTTGTCGAGGTACTGAATGCTTTGAGAAATCAGCATTTCACAACGACTATCAATCCCACTAGAATTATTAGTCATATTTTAAATCTTTTACGGCTTTGGGGATATATTATTTAGTATCTTCTTTAATATAAAATCGTATTCTTTTTATGGTCATTTTTAATAAAATTTAATATACCATTTACTTAATTAATGAAGAATTCTATGATGCTTCTGAACGCAAATCATATCCATAAGCTACATTTCAGATTTAGACTAGCAAGTACATACTACATATAGAGATGTTATTGTAATGCCTTGTCATATACTACGAAATATTGGAGTTAGCAGTAAATATTTGTTGACCCCTAGCTCCGTATGGGTGTAAAACATGGACGGTAAGTGCTGTAGAAAAGAAAAAAGTTACACGGTTTTGAGTTGTGTTGTTATAGAAGGATCTTAAGAATACCATGGACCTGGGCGTGAGGCAGTATTAGAAAGAGTTGGAAAACAGAGGGTGGTATGGAATTCAATAAGAAATAGGCGAGATACATTGGTAAGACATTGGAGACTTATTAGAACCAGGAGTTAACAATCAAGAGATGCATTAGATTATGGTTAGCAATTAGATAAAGGCGCAGGTTGCTCTAGGTTTCGAAAAATGGGAAGACTGCCTCAAGGTTGGAAGGTGAGGTACATGTCTAACCACTCTTTGAACTGAAAACCTTATGATGAAGATGATAACTTAACAATATACTGCGGGTCAGATGATATTGATCCTCATTTCACCATTGATTTGTATGAACTATACCTATGTTCGGTAAATGTCTAGATGATGGCCCCCCTATGGGGTGGGTGGGATCGAAAGAGAAGGTCTCCCCCACCACTGTACCATAAAAAGTTCGTGGCGGTCTCACCCCCATAAAAAGTTATGGGGGTTGAAAGTTGATTATTTTGACAATTTTCATACACTATAATTCAAATAAAATTCAATAAAAAAATTATTTTCAAGCGGGTGGAGGTGGGGGATCGAAAGAGGGTGGTCACTTGAACAAAACCCGATAACCTAACCTAACCTACCCTATTGATAAGGATATTTAAATAATGTTTTATATAACTTTCTCAATTTTTATGTATTTTCCATTAGTCTTACCTTTGAATATTGTTTAAGAATGACTATATAAATATTTACATGCCTAGAAATTGGCATATTTATTAACTTTGAACCCCTATAACTTTTTATGTGGGTGAGACCGCCACGAACTTTTTATGGTACAGTGGTGGGGGAGAGTTCCTCTTTCGATCCCCCCCATCTCCACCCCCGAAGGGGGTGGGGGCCATCATCTAAACCTTTGCCCCTATGTTCTATGATGGGCTGATGAGAACTAATAAGTTCCAAACTCACGGTTTTGTGTGTACGTTTTCTGTCTATATTCGATATTTTTCGATGTACATAAACAAACGATCGGTTTTCATGTAGTTTATTACAACAGACCATTTTCGCAATCGTTAATCATAAATTTTTTCTATTGATTTTATTTATGGGCATCGTACAAATCGCTTGCCATACCGGTCGATGGTCGCATTGAAGATTTATAAGTAGAGCCGGTGTAAAGTAAGTAAATCTGTAATGTGCATGTCTGTAGTTGTTAAACTGTGCAAATGTTTATGACGATGTGGGAGTTCAAAATCAGAGCGCCATAAATTGCAGGCGACCGACCATTTATCATACATCATCCCATATTTGATGACTAATCGTAGGTTGTAGTATGTACAAACAATCCGGTGGCAGAAGTCAGCAAACGAATCTCGAACAATTTGCAAAGTTTCTACGTTTACATCATAATCATTATCTTAATAGCAAATTACTTATCATTTTAAATCATTAATACAGGAAAAAGCGTCACAAAAAGATCTGGTAGCACCACATATTTTTAAAGATATCGTACCAAGATCAATGACTACCATGAGGTACCAAGCAGAATCTAACCAAAGAGAAGCGCTGTTTAAAGATAACAATTATCTGTATTTTTACAATTATTTTTATTCAAAAACTTTTCCATTTAGTTTGATTAATTACTTTATTTACATTTCAAATTTCTTTGTTCAGTTCAACTTCAAACATTTTAGGTCATAAATTCCTTTCCTTTATTATTTGGTTTTTTAATATTTGTGAATAATTTCATTGTCATACAGACAAAATGTACGTGATGAATTCAACAATTCCTGGTAGCATAAATGAGGTTTCTCTGTTACTAATACCTGGTCCATTGTTAGCTCTTCCATACTTGTTTTCAAAACTTTTCCGTATCTGGTTGAGCTCAACACCCTCTCGTATATGACGGAAATTCCTATTTTTATCCACCACCATAATATATTTCATTTAGACTCCACCCTCTTTGTTAGTTGTTCTCTAGTTTTTAGTAAATTTAATGTTGTTAGTTAATATGTAAGAAACCTTCTTATTAAACACATTGAATCAAATTCACTACTGGTTTTATTTAAAATATTCTAGTAGAACGGGAGTTCAGAAACGCAACTTCCGAGTGGTCTCCGGATAATTTTTTATTTCACAACTGCACAAGCGCGAAGAACAAATTTCATTGAACAAAAGAGTTCATGGTGATCAGTATTTTTCTTTTCTGTTCATTTAGTTCAACATAACAACAACACGAAACACCAGCTTATTGAGTGCAGCGTTGCGGGCCGTATTTAAGAATCAGAACCGGAATTCAATGTAACATTCGAATATACAAACATTACTTAATTTTCGTGTTTTATAGTGCCCCATAAGCTCCTGCAAGCTCATCACTTATTTCTGTTACACCCTGTATTAGAACATGGTGTTTTAATCTTCACGACAAATTGCTTTAATGGTAATTTTTCGTGGAGTCTGAGTTCCTGCTACCACCAAATACTGCAGTGATGCTGGTAATCGTCAGCTTATTGAGTGCAGCGTTGCGGGCCGTATTTAAGAATCAGAACCGGAATTCATTGTAACATTCGAATACACAAACATTACTTAATTTTCGTGTTTTATAGTGCCCCATAAGCTCCTTCAAGCTCATCACTTATTTCTGTCACACCCTGTATTAGAACATGGTGTTTTTATCTTCACGACAAATTGCTTTAATGGTAATTTTTCGTGGAGTCTGAGTTCCTGCTACCACCAAATACTGCAGTGATGCTGATAATCGTCAGCTTATTGAGTGCAGCGTTGCGGACGGTATTTAAGTATCAGGGCCGAAAGGAGTTCATGGTGATCAGTACTTTTCTCTTCTATTCATTTAGTTCAACAAGTAGATATCCATCAACATAAATCTAATTTTTTCGTAATTCTGCGATATAGATTACCTACCCAATACCCGTGTCTCGAAACCGTCACACTGTAGGAGGCAGGAGGTAGAAGTCCTACCTCCATAGTTAACCTAAAAATTGTTTTTTTTTTTCTTTCTAGTTAGGAAGAATCTTTGTTTGTTCTTGTTCTTAGTCAATTATTAACATTGTTTATATCTCAATCTTAGTTTCAGTCCTGCAACTAAAGTTAAAGTTTGACAAGACTGATTTTAACATGTTAGGTCGCTGTTCATTTTATAACAGGATATGTTTCGCTGCTTTTGTTTCGAACTAAATATAGTTAACAAACCCACCAGTGAATCGTTATATGTAGAAACTGGTTCTTAATTTACAGCCAATTTTCGCCAAAACAAAACGAAAATGTTCGTTTGGTCCGGCGCGGCGCGGCGCGGTGTAGCGGAGCGTTTGCGCGGCGAAACATAAATTAGTAAACGCACAGGGATGGCGACCTTGCCGCCGCGGTAGTAGTAAAATATGATTTTATACCCGATCCAGCGAGGCGGCAATGGAAGAAATCGAATGTTATAAGAACCGGCAATGATAAAGTAACAGCAGGTCTAGACGAACAATTCAAAGTTGCAGATAAATATTGCGAGATGCAAATGGAATGTGCTAAATCTTGCTGCGGGAAGCTGCGCTAATGACTACTCTTGACCGTGTGGGAGAACACACTGAGAAACTTTTGTTAGCTACTTAAAAGGGCAACGTAAACTATGTACCTACTAGTCGGATAACTCAGGATGGAAGGAACAGCGATATAAAAGAGAGGATAGCGCAGGGTCTAATCTTCGGGAGGACGCCGATTCGATTACGTGTCCGTCTGCCCTAGTCCAAGTTCTTCTGTGGTTTCCTTGGATCACTTAGATAAATGCTGGGGCAGTAATATTTCACAGATAATCTTTCATTCTCTTCTGTCTTCATTTCGTCCGTCTCATCATTCTCACCACCACCCACCCATTCCCACGATTCCTGAAAGGAGACTGAAGAGGTCCCTTCGCCCTACCTTCCGGCGTAGTCCAGCATTATTGGCTGGTGGGGATGAAACACCGAACAGTTTTTTTTAGGGTCTTATCGTCTTTAACAAAAAGGAATCACTTCTATGCTCACGAATGGTTAATTAGCCGAAAAAGATTGTTAAAGGTTTATGATTGGAGCGCTGCGCTATACGGGTGCGAACCATGGACGGTGGGTATGGCGGAAAAGAAAGATTAGAAGCTTTCGAAATGTGGTGTTACTGGCGAATGATGAGGATACCGTGGATAGAGAATGTTAGAAATGATGAGGTATTAGAAAGAATAAGATAATTCTATGGAAGTCAATAAGAAATAAACGAGATAGGTTGGTATACTTCATTTATTTTCTGTAGCGATGTGCCCCTTCCACTGTCTTGGATGCGCTTTGACAAAATCGTAGGTAGGGAGAAAAAAGCTCATTATACTCTCGACTCTTGTTCATTAAACATACTTTTTCATACAGTACCAGCCAAAAGTTATGTTCAATCATGAATAATAGTGCGAATCTGAAACAAGCGTTAAAGCCTTTAATATGTCTTCAAATATAAATAAACATCTCGTTGATATTTTCAGTAGTAAATGGTACCAATAACAGCACATTTGAGCAATGAAATTGTAGTGGACAGAATGGTCAATTTTTCCGTGCAGTACTGTACGAATTATACGCCCCTCACCGGTTAAGAGTTTGGCCGAGAGTTGTCTCCTTCCTTTTCTGGCCTAGTACTGTTCTTTTCTACTTTGCGCCGGTTAAACTGAAGGTCACATCGCTACAGAAAGTAAACGAAGTGTAAGACACTTTTTTAGGCATGAAGGGCAAGTTAGACACATATTGGAAACAGAAACAGGAGCTAAGAAGGATGGAGGTAGACTAGATTATATTACTGTTCGCAAATAGTTAAGGATGTGTGGTGTTTTAATTCTAGGGAAATGCGAAGATTAACTCAGGATAGGAAAGTGTCCAAATAGTCTTAAGACTGACGACCTTATGATGATGATACAATTTTATGTGTTACAAGGCATTCGTTCAAAATTCACTGATCATTTCTGACCGTATAAACAAAGCCATGTCTACTATATTTATAATGTTTTGTTGAAAATAAATTGTTTCAAGTTAACATAAATTGTTATGGATCGCTGTGGTAGGCATTTTTTACTTTTCAAATAGACATTCATTGATTTTGTTGCTGAATGTGTCCAAAAGGTTTCTTTTCGTAAATATTGTTGTGGTGTTAGGTATCGGTCACTATCGCAGGATATAGAACCCTGGGAGACATAAAATCTTCTTCAATTTTCCATCTTATCATCAGTACAATACATTTACACTAGATTAAACATATCCGAATCTCTATTGCAACAATTGTGAGCGTTGGAAGTAGCTACAGATAGGATTTCTAGCCCGCGATACCATACATAGCAAATCTAACGACAAGCAAGTACGCATAGTTGTAGCAGCTCTATATGATTTAATGTTACTTATCAGTAGACGGGATAAAATCAGTTGTTGTTCTGTCTGAACAACCCGGACCCGTTAAATTATTTCCTGTTCATTAATTTTGGCAACCGATCCATCATAATTCGTCTTGTGAGCGAACATGTGCGCGCGGTCTCTCTGTAATGATAGAGGAGGCAAAACGGAATCCGTTATAAGCCATTGCACACGCTGTTATCGCAGCCCGCGCCCTTACAACCAAACAACAGCGACGCGACTTAAGGGTAAAAGTCGATTTTTGTTAAATGCAGCTGAATGGTACTGGCAGGTCTCGATAAATGGGAACGCCAATTATGTTGAAAGGAACGAGAATAACAGCTACAATACGTTGTCATTATTGGCTGATATTGGGACAGGGAGGGTGACCGGACGCGTTACCAAAATATCAACAAAAATAAGTCAACAATTTCTGGTAGGTATTATTACCTTAAACCACTAAATGTGTAAATAAAAGAAAGTATTTGGCGATGCGAGAAAGAAGTTAGAAACGATTAAGATGTAGTGATGTTAATATTTCCATGGTTAGAAATATGAAGATTGGAAAAACTTTGGCGGTTGTTGTAGAACAAACAGAATAGCTCAAAACCCCAACGCCAAAACACGACACTGTAGTTGTCCGAAGCACTTTTCGGTAACAAAGTTACCTTCTTCAGGGACTGAAGTAAACTAAACCCAAATGAGAACTAATCCTAATTTATACTGATAGTTGTTAAGGTTCAGTGAACATGACCCGATGCCAACAAGGTAGATGTTCAATGGACCTTAACATCATCATCATAAACGTAATTAAACTAAACTAAATAGCGGAGATCCAGGGATAGGACCGTTGTCATTGTTAAGAACAATTTGTTTATTTTTATAAATGTATAAACTTTCAAAACTGTTTAGTAAACGATTATTCCTAACTTCTTTAACTAACTTAAGGTTATTAATATTAATATTATGTCCATCAGTAAGAATATGTTGGGCAACACTAGATTTTTCTTCTCTACCAAACCTAGCATGAGCTAGATGTTCTTTAAATCTGGTTTTGATTGAACGTCTAGTTTGTCCAATATATTTTTTACTACAGTCATTACAACTAATTTCATATATCCCCGACTTTTCTAAGAATGAAATTTTATCCTTAGGGTTACCAAGGAGAGTTTGAATGGAGTTGCCATTTGAACTGTAAACAATCCGTAAACCAAGTTTTCTAAAAATACCCTCGAGTCCGCGAGTAAATCTTGGCTCGTATGGCATAGTGATAAACTTGGTTTTATTAGCATCTGTTTGAATGGTTAGAAATGGTTAAAAATGAGAAGGTAGTCAATAAAAAATTGACATGTTAGGTTGGTAGGACATTTTCTCAGGTACAAAATACTAGTTTGAAACAATTTAGAAGCACAAACAGGAGTTAAAATGGAGGTATACATTGATTAAACTGCTGTTCGAAAATGGTTACAGGTGTCCGTCTGTAGATGGCTCTAGTTTTCGAGAACTGCCCAAGATAAGGAAATGTGCAGGCGCGTATGCAACCAGTCTTTGGATTAAATTTTATGATGACTCCAAACAATGTAGCATGTAGCTTCTTCAGTGATTTAAATCGGTACGTAGTAACGCCTAATTCAATTACAAAAATGATTGCTTTATTCCTTACATCATATCCTATTGCTTTTGTAAAAGCTTCTTTATACATTTTACATACATATTCATATCTGGAAGATAACAGCTACAATGTATTGTTCCATACGAGGCTTTTGCTTTCATATTCTCGCACGGTGTCTAGCCACAATAGTAAGCTATTTAGACTGCGAAACGGCTTTATGTACTAATAAAACTTTATGAAGTCGTTTTGCGAAGTTTCAGCAACGCTTTACGGTGCAATTTGCAATTCTGTCGATTAAGATACCGCATATAACAATGGCTGCGCCAAATTCTTGCAGTCATATGGATGTTATGGGCATTTGAACTGAACTGAAATTGACCAGTAATTGACAATGTGACAACCGAGCGGCATGGCCTAGAGGTTTAGACCATTGTTTAGCATTCGGGAGGACGTTGGTTCGATTTCGGGTCCGTCTGCCTTTGTTCAAGTTTTTCTGTGGTTTCCTTGGATCACTTAGGCAAATGTCTTCTTCTTCATTTCGTCCGTCTCATATTTCGCACCCGAACCACCACCCACCTATTCCCACGATTCCTGAAAGGAGGCTTGAACAGGGCCTTCCACCCTACTTCCGGCGTAGTCCGTAGGGACTGTCCGCCCACTAGCATTAGTGGCTAGTGGGGATGAAACACCCAAAAGTTCTTTTTTTTAATGTGACAATACGAACATAATCTGGACCATTTATACAAGGATAATACACTTAATGGTACCAGGATGGTAATGCACTTTGCAGAAATGTGGTACACCTCAACGTCATAGTGTTCTTATGAGGAAAGAAAGTGTACTCAGAGGTGTAATCAACTTGTATCAAAAAGATAATACTTTATGACTTGGCGCCTACTAAGAATTTCGTAATATACAGGTCGAGAACTATCAGGATCCAAATTTTCAAAGGGTTGTTTCAAAGACAATTCTTCTTAAGGATTTAATGAGGTCCTTGGAGGATAAATTGTTGCAGAAATATCAGACAAATTCGTTGCAGAGAGAATAACATACATATAACAAATACTTCAATGACAGCAAATATCTACCAGCTGGCGCTGCATTACTTTTATTTGGATATTATATAAACGCGCCTCTTTGGTTTGATCATTAATTTATCGAGCCTGTTATATACTGTAGATAACGGTATATTGCGTCTATTTGGACATTACGCGTCTATTTAAATATTACATAAGATACAGGACGAATTTGCAGTGCATACTTATTAATTTTGCAGTAGATAGAGATAAACGGCTTGTAGGAAAAAGAGTAATTAGAATATTATCTTCAAATTTTTTCTGCCCTTACTGTTTATAAAGAAAATTTCCACAATTCTGGAAATTTGTTCTACAATTGTAAGAATCCGTTAATTATTTAAATCTCACGCAATCGATATATGAAAATGGCTATTAACCGAAACTATAGAGTATATTAAATTATCTGTCCTATATCACTTATCCATAAAGTATAGAATATATAACCCTTAAACGAGTTTCAATTTAATTTTTTCACTCAAAACGGATTTAGTGGATCGATGTCTATCCTATTCTCCGCCCGTTACCCAATAATACCATCAACATAATACCGACAGTAATCCCCTTAACTCTAGCTTCCCATAACTGAAGGATCCATTCGATCCATAAAAGCAATTAACGTTCCAATTAGAAAAGTTTCGAATTTCATATGGGATGCTGAAAAAGCCAAATTACGTCACATCTGGATACAATCAGGAAAATTGCTGCCTCAACTCAGCGACACAAAAAACACCCTGGACATTTAATTTTGATCCACCGTATAAAAATTTTTTACCAGATGTTGAAGGGAGGGTTGTAACCACCCGCGCTCTTCCTTACCTGCTATTTATGTTTATTATATAATTCTTGTTTTGAGATAATACAGGTAGGTAATAAGTGAACAAAACATTTACAGCATTTTTTATTCACCCCCGTCGTAGTAGGACAGTATCTCATCGTATTAAAAGGTAAGAGGATGTGTATATAGAAACAACCCTTAACGTTACCTTTAATAACAAAATTACTTTCGCACCCTAAAGTTCCCTTGTACTAAATGCTACAAAAGCGAGTATTTATTATTACAGGCACAGTTTTGGTCGGTGAAGATTTGACAGCTGGCAATACAAGGTTTGACCCAGCGTACGCACGGATCAATTGGTTGTTTAGCGAATGGAACAGAACAGGCATTGTTTTCGGGACACCCCAATTAATGATGGGACCAGACCGGTTGTCGAAGCCGGAGAATTATTAGGAATAACGCTGTCTTTTCCATGTGACTGGGTTCTCAACCGAAAGATTAATGGAGTTTCTCGGTAATCAGCAAACATCAACGATTTTTGTCGAGAAGCACGATTGGAAAATAAATCAGCAGTCTTTTCCGTTAATTGAAAGAATTACACCCCAATATAGAGAGAAAATAACCGTGTTGTAGCAATAAGAAAAGAACTGAATGGATGAAGGTCAATTCTGATACAAGATGGTCAGAATTTTAACCTACTTTTGTATATGCGTACTATCAGTAGGTATCATTAATTACTCCAATTATATCTACCGCAACTAAAAAGTATGTAAGCAATTATAAAAGCAGCTTTGTAAACAAGCTCTTGAAAATATGTATAATCAACAAAGTAATAAACTTTACTACAAATTATTTCTAATATACATACATATGTGACATAAAAGCTCAATGTAATATAAGATGTCAAACTCATCTGCATAAAGCTCATAACTGTTCGTACCAAGATTTTATGTTACTATATTATATTACTCCAGAGTAATGGACGACTACTGATGATCACATTTTACAGCTTTTACAAATTCTATGCACAACTTTATAATTATTTTTTACTTTTTAGTTTATTCGAAAATAGCTTGAATTAAACAATTATTATTTTATTTGCCTTTATTTGTATGTATTTGAAGAAATATTACTGATATTAAATGTTCGGTTTGAGCTGATCAAACAGATCCAGAGTGCGCCCACGCATTAATTACACGCGCAGTAAAACCTGCCGATTTCACCGTTCCGAGCCGGACGGTCGGAGTCGATTCAGCGTATGCCCTGCCTTAGAACGGATACGTTTTAATTTTAGACTAGAGGTACACCGGATAATGATTTTGACGGATACCAGATAACCACTAACTGTGCTTGTTTTTTTTCTGGTAGAATTATCCTGCATTGCCGTGTATCCAGTGCCAATATCCTATAAAAATTCTAAATTCGCGGAGTACCGGACCCCAATGGGGTATCTGACACAGGTTTATATAGTAGACCATTCCACCTTTTATCCAGGACAATTCCTTTAAATTTTAACAATACATATTACTTAAAAATAGTTTTAACGAAAAATTTATTCAGTTTAACACTAATTGATGAAGTATGAGACCATCCCCTTGAACAAAACAAACTATCCACATGAATGAAAGTACAGGGATGTTTTGAGGTGTCTCCTCAACCCACCTATTTATGGCACGTTTTACGTCAGTTAAACTTTTAAATCGAATACTCCGTAAGGGATTTTTCAAATCTGGGAACAGATGATAATCACTGGGTGCAAGATATGGGGAATAAGGTGGGTGCCGAAGCAATTCCCATTGTAAATAATTAAAAACATCCTTCGTTTTTCTTGCGGTGTGTGGTCCTGCATTATCCTGTTGTAATAACGGACGCCCATGCAATTTTCCAGGTCGTTGTGTGACAAGTGCCTGTCGCAGTGGTCCAGATATTAAATTCGAATAATATTCTGAGTTCATTGTAGTACCTTTCGCCAGATAAAATTCATAAAAATAATCCTTTCGCAATCCTAGAATACTCTAGGAATTATCTTTCCAACAGACGGAACGCCGCGCCTTTAGTGAAGGCCCTACTTCAGGTTTGCGTCATTGTTTGGATTGACTTTTGGTTTCAGGATTGAAATAAGGAATCCACGTTTCGTCAGTAGTCATCATTCGTTTCCAAAATTCATTACGGTGACGACCTAACAGTTCTTGAAGTTGACGACAAGTATCAGACCTATTGAGTTTCTGTTCTGGTCCCAAAAGCCTTGACACCCAGCGCGCCGAAACCTTGCAAACGCCTAAATAATCATGCAAAATGTCATGAACTTGTCGCGTACCTATCCATAGGCACACATTCGCCTGTCCTCTTTCAATAGATCTTCGACGCCAGTAATGGTTTCTTTCATTTACCGACGTGCTTGAGCGCCCATTGCGTAAATCGTCTTCTAGTGATGTTCTACCGATTTTAAAACGATCGATCCACCGAGAATCAGTACTTTTAGATTCTTTAGACTCACCAAACACTCCATACAGACGCTGAATAATTTCTGATGTTTTTCTTCCATGGTTACAAAAACAGTGCTATGAAAACAGGTTTATATCAGTCAAACATCTAAATCAGACTGAACAATATTGCCTAAACATGTCAAGACTTGTCTGGCATCAATAACATTGCCTATAAGTGCTGCGTAATTTAATTATACCACAATTCCCAGAACTTTGGAAACATCCCTCGTACTTAGGTAAAGTAGAAGAAACAAAATAAACAATCGGTCGAATTTTGACCACGGGTGGTACATACTAGCTTCTTCATAACTTTCGTGCATAACGCAAGGATATGCATGATCAGCAGTTGTACTTTCCCAAACAGAATATTTAATTATGTTATGGACCATGTTTGCCCACTATGTAGACCAATTTTGGTAATCGTTTACTAGCTGGCTCTCACTAGGCACAAATGAGAAACAAGCAGCTGTCTCTCACACAAAATAAATCAGAGCCATCATAAACAATTTTCTAATTCCATTAGTAGATCAAAATGACCGCTTTCGAAAATTATTATAAATAGTTCGAGCATGACTCGCGGAAAATTTGACCGTTGACCCACTCCCCCGCCCTCCCGCCATACTTGTAAAATATGTTCATCGCAACGCAGTTAAAGTTTCGACCACATGGAAGAAACAACGTCAATAATTATTATTATTGACGGAGTACAAGAGAAAGCTTTATTTGTAAGCTCATGTGTATCATCGAATTTAATTGTTCATTCTGCGGGTTGCCTCCGACGATTGACTTCAGACAACGACTAATCTTATTAACCTTTCTTACATATATGGTAAGAAACATTTTTTCATTAATACAATGGAAATCATCGTGAAGCTCAACTTAAAAGTAATCTGTTGTACTACACTGTAGGTATCCCATTTTTAGAGACGGAACTTTTCAAGAACTGAATTGAACGAGTTCACTTGTTGAGGACACGAAAATAAAAAATTTAATTAGATTCTGATTGTAGNAGTAAGAGCATTGGCTCGCGAACGGTTAAATTAGAAATTCGAAAAGGGTTATTAAAGGTGTATGTTTGGAGCACGGCGCTGTACAGGTGTTAAATATGGACAGTGGGAGCGGCGGAAAAGAAAAGGTTAGATGCGTTCGAAATATGATATTACAGTCGAATGATGAGAATACCGTGGATAGAAAAGATTAGAAATGAAGATGTATTAGAAAGAATAGGAGAAAAGAGGACTCTATGGAAGTCAATAAGAAATAGGAGAGATAGGTTAGTAGGACACCTTCTCAGGCATGAAGGTCTAGTCAGAGACATATTAGAGACAGAAACGGGAGTTAGGAGGGGTAGAAGTAGACCTAGATTAGATTACTGTTCGCAAATAGTTAAGGATATGAGTTGTACTAGTTTTAGGGAAATGCGAAGATTAGCTCAGAATTGGAAAGAGTGGATATGCGTGTCCAACCAGTCGACTGACGACTGACGACCTTATGATGAGTATGATGAATACATTAAATTTTAGGAATGAACTTTTGAAAATAATGATATATTTATTAGTTTTAACATTTTTTTTTTGTTTATATATCATTATTTGCCTGATTTCAAATTGAATCCAACCTAAAAATTAAGAATTGCTTTTACATCATCATTAAACGTCTCGTTTAGGTAGAACTGTTAATTACACCTCTCTCGACTGGATGTTGAACCCGACACGACGGAAGAGATACATTCCCTCTAATTTCATTTCAACACACAATTGGAATAGCACAAGAAGCGTTACCGTAATAACCATTCTTCATAGTACACGGATACGTAATTCTTGCCGCGTCTATTACACACGCGTATAAAGGCCCATTAGGCAAGTGTCCCACAGCACGTCGTCACAAGTCCCCATACAATACGGGGTGCAAACAATGGCGAGCTCAGGCGAGTTCGCGACCGCGATGGCACTCAAGTTGTTCGGTGTATAATGGCGTTCTCAAGCCGTACATAATCAACCGGTAAACGGAACCTGGAAGACGTAACGCGAAGGGCCAGCAATAAAGACTCGGCAACAGGGACTTCGGCAGTAGACAATTGCACTCATCAAACTGCACCCTTCTAATGATATGATGTGTAAGGTAAAGCCTCACAAAAACCTGGATCAAGGCAAACCGATTGGGTACGAAACCGGCGTCCTCTCGAATGCTAAGCAATGGTCTAAAACTTTAGGTCATATCGCTGAGTAGGTAAAGGCTTGGATAAGGGATTGCTTTAGTAACAATACAGCGGCCACGGAAGAGGTGGAGCGTGGAGAGGGGCCTGTGGGGAGAGGGGGGTGGTATGAAAATAAAGAAAAATTTTAAAAATTTAATTAGATTCTGATTGTAGAAGAACTATTGTATTAGTAGTATCCCAAGTTTCAATAATTCGGAAAACTGTTACGGGAGACACCACTAGAAACATATACTGTAAAATACGTCTGTCACACTGTAACACCCATATCACAAAATCACAAAACGATTTATGTGAAAATTTAGTGGCATTTTAGTGCTAATGGTAATCAGCAGGAAGGGTGTTATCAAACAAAATTATTAAATTGATATTTAGACATTCTGAAGTACTGTTGAAATTTTGAAAAATGTGTTTCTATGTCCAGTTAACTGTTAAAATTGTTTTAATTTTACTGCTTTTCCTGAATTCCTTTCCGTATCCATCTCTTCATCTTCTTCTTCAAGTAAAAGAGCAATAACTACTCAAGCATTTAGCAAATAATTTTTAAGCACCGCGACGAAAATTTGCTAACCATCCAAAATTTTCCTAAAGCTTGGCGGTCACCTCTTGTATAACGTAACAAACTGCCGGACGGTTACCTGTCGCCGTCTGAACGGACAGCGTAAATCAGCCTTAACTGTGTAAATTGATAGCGACTTTCTTCTGTTTTTTATAAAGCCAGAGCTAATCAATTAAAAACCTAATTTCAGTGTTGTGTTAAGCTTAGTAATTCGCTGTTGTACTTAGAGTTTATTTGATGACAAAGTTCAAACTGTACCCATACAACCAAGGAATCTATTGGAAATGAGACTGGGTTATAAATCAGGACATTGTGTAACGTTGCAATGCAAACTCTACGAACATGCATGGAATGCTGAGTATGTAATATCCCCAAATCAAACAATAACAGTGTAGTTACTTCGATTATTTGCTCACTTCCTATTGAAGTTTCATTGGAGCAAATTATTAACGTTTTGCCGACATTAATCCTAAATTACTGTTGCGGGAAAGGTCAAATATTTAACTCATCAAGAGAAGTGTTCACTATTGCGATTTTTAAATTATGTACTGTTAAATAAAACTGTAGGGAAAGATATACAAGGGAAAAAGATTAGTATGTTTGGATTTACAGAAGATATAGCAGTATTAGAATCCAGCAAAGAGGAGTTAGAGATAGCTTTAAATAAAATGGAAGCGATGTTGATAAAACAGTACTGTATGAAAATAAATAAAAGTAAAACAAAAGTACTGGTATACAAGGGAAGAAAAAGTAGGGAAAGAGCGAATATAAAGCTAGGAGACGAAAAATTAGAAGAAGTGGACGATTTTAGGTATCTAGGAAGGAATAGTAGGTATATAAGGCAGAGGATAGCCCAGGGTTGAGTCGCTTTCAATAAAAACAAGTAAGAGCATAGGCTCGCGAACGGTTAAATTAGAAATTCGAAAAGGGTTATTAAAGGTGTATGTTTGGAGCACGGCGCTGTACAGGTGTTAAATATGGACAGTGGGAGCGGCGGAAAAGAAAAGGTTAGATGCNACCAGAACGGTCAATATATAATTTAATAAAGTATTTGTTTATTATACGAAAACTGTCTTTCATTTCCACAAAAAAAACGAAATGACTTTCCGAACAACCCTATATAGACTCCATGGAGCTGTTGCAAGAGCCTAAGATGGTCTCTGATTCTGTTTGATAAAATATGTTTACAATTGGATATGAATCGTGTCCATAATGCATCACCTGTTGTCTTGCACCAAATTAGACTTAATTATTAATTAAACTGTTGCCCAACTAAATAATCGTAAGTTTAATTTTTCACAAACGTTCCATTCATTGGATGAGTGCAGTTGACGAATCCCATTTTGCAAATTTACCTAGCGTTAAGTTACAAGCAGCCGACGAACCTGTGTATGTAAATAGAAATGACGACGGTGACGGCATCTTTCTCTCTCTCTTTTCTAATTTGATAAAATTTGTATGTTCCGCTTCGCCTGGCGAACACATAGCGAAAACCGCCGCGATAACACACAAATCTGAATATGGTCACATTAATTACTTGAACTTGTATGCAACATACAACAACTTCGATAGCTTCATTAACGGTTATCAAGTTGCAGAATATTCTCACAAAGGTCCTTTATACAGAGCGATCTAAATTTGAACCAGGTACCTATCGTAAACCATGAAGAAAAGTCGCGCCCTCAAAGTTACCTACCGCTATATTGTTGTAAAACTCTCTACCAGTGACAACTCGTCATGATACAATGAAAAGGATCAATCAGGAAATAAAAATACATCAATTATACTTCATTTACTTTCTCTAGCGATGTGTCCCTTCCAATACCTTGGATGCGCGCAGGCAAAATCGTAGGTAGGGAGAAAAAAGCTCATAATACTCTCGACTGTTTTTCATTAAACATACTTTTTCATACAGTACCTGCCAAAAGTTTTGTTCAATCATGAATAGTAGTGCGAGTCGAAAACAAGCGTTAAAGACTTTAATATGTCTTCAAATATAAATAAACATCTCGTTGATATTTTCAGTAGTAAATGGTACCAATAACAGCACATTTTAGCAATGCAATTGTAGTGGATAAAAAGGTCAATTTTTCCGTGCAGTACTGTACGGATTATACGCTCCTCACCGGTTAAAAGTTTGGCCGAGAGTTGTCTCCTTTCCTTTCTGGTCAAACTGAAGGTCACATCGCTACAGAAATTAAACGAGGTATAATTTTATTATCGATGTTCTTCAATTGTCAATCAGAATGGTCGGCAAAGGGCGATTAACTCAATAAAATGTTTCTTGATTTTAAGTCAATATTATATTTACTATGCAGATGACGGTTGCTAGTTGCTGATGAGTATCATCGACCAAACATTGCTATTTACATCATACATATAATTCAATAATAAATAGGAAGGGGTAATGTAAATTTCATTATTATTGCAATCCCCCCCCCCTTCCGCTTTGTTGTTCACTTGCTTGATCTACGAGGCTAAAATCGTTATCCTATTTCGAAGAATCCAGGTTTATACTGCCGTGTATCATGTCGCGCAATTTTCGAGGAGAACATAAAATGGTCCCCAAGGTACATCCCCATTATCCCTTGCAATGCTTTGTTAGCACGTACCGCTTTTACTACCTTTCTCATCTTACAGAATGGAGTATTTCTACTTTCGATGAAGGAATGAGCGGACCAAGACGGTTTGGTAACACACACACACACACACAGCTGCTTCTAAAGACAAAAGACGAAAACGACTTTTATGATTGTAGGATTTTATTTCAGTATAACCGAAAAAATATTGGATTTAACACATGGATACTATTGTTAAAACGAAAGGGGAAGTAAATCGTCATAATAAAACGTCATATACAAAGGTCTATCGTTATGGTCGCTTCAATAATTTTAAATTGCATTTATTGAACTTATACTACTTAATTATTTATATGAAAAGATGCAATAGGAGTATCCTTCAGTTCGGTTATCAACTCGTCACCATTGAATACAAGTTCTCATAGAATAACAAACACCTAAGCAGAAGAATGGTAAGAACTCGTCACAAAAAAAAAATGAAACTAAAAAATGAAATTAAACCATTCATTATTTTTTTTAAGACTCGAGAGAAGTCTTACCGAAAGAAATTTATGTAGTTTGTAGTCGGTACGAAGGAATTTTCTTTGCGTTTGTTTTTTCTCGTGTTTTATTTACCTGTTGACTTCAAGTAAATCGCGAGGATCTGCTCGTTCGCTAAAAGAAACGAAAGCAACTACAGCAAATATAATAACGTCCAAGAGAAAATTCATTTGCCGGTCTTATTAAATCTTCTTTTGTCTTTAATAAGACGTTTCTATGGAAAACAAAAAGTGAGCAAAACAACAGCTAATACTTTTATTAGACGACGCAAAGCCGGACGACGGATTATAACAAGATTTTCAACAGAGACCGATTAGGTACTAAGGGAAATTCTTAAAGCAAAAGAGAATCCTACCTGACGAAACGTTTAAAAATGGAAGCTGATATTCTAGAACCATTTTTTTATTAATTATTTTAATCTCTACCTCTTCTATAAAAACGTAAAAATCTTCCAGTATTTCGTTCCCACCACCCACAAATGGGTGGGTAGTTCGTTCCTCCAGACTACATCTGAGTGTAGGGCGGAAGGTCCTCATTAGTCTCCTTTTAGGAATCGTGGGAATGACTGGGTGGTAGTTGTAGTTGGAGTAAGACAGATGAGACGAACGAAATGAAGACAAGACAGATTGTCTATGGGATATTTACTGCCCCAAGTGATCCAAGGAAACCACAGAAAAACTTGGACCAGGGCTTGGAATCGAACCCGTGTCCTCTCGAATGCAAAGCCATGGTCTAAACCTTTAGACCATACCGCTCGGTATCTTTTCTACTAATAAAAACAATATAAATACTATCTCTAACATGTATAAAATTTAATTCATAGCAATTGAGCGACCACAGTATATCTAAATGTAATGCTGATTTCGAAAGGCACTAACTATTGCATACTTTGTATGTAAAATACATTGTCAATTTTAGTTTCTACGTAAAATGCTTATTGTTGCTTAGTATAGATAATTTCCTATTTACGCCACTAGTTTAAAATTGCAAGCTAGCAGCTGCCAGTAGGTTACTATGAATTAGCAAACGTATATAAAGTTAGGTTAGATTCAGATTCGAGAGATCAAGCTGTCGGAAGTAAGTTAGGGTGGTGAAGCGGGGACCATTTTTACTTTTAGCAATATTTGCAAATTCGTTAACAAAATCATAAATAATGAAATTTAGAACAAATTATCATTGTAAGTAATCATCAATGTTTTGTACTGGTCTAAACGAGTATTCGTCTGTTTCGAAATTAATTTTGTGAAAGACATTGGTTTTTTTTTTTGGTAAGCAACAACGTATTACTTTACATATCCTCGATATTGAAATTCAGTAGTGGTGGTACTTCCTTCCGTTATAATGAAAGGGCTGTACCGACGAACTCACCTAACTATTCAACATTCCTATCCAAATGAAATTCATATGCATTAAAAGAAAGATATGACTACAAGCACTCATATAGGATACAAAATAGCGAGGTAGAAGCATATATTTCATGCCGTATCCTTCCTGAGTTTCTGAATCCTTCCTCTTTTCATTCGTTATTTTGGACCTTTTATCGCACCCTAATTTATGACTTCCTGCAAGATAAAACTTAAATGTGGACGAGCCGTTGCAGAGATGGCAATAATAAATGGCCAGCCTAAGTCATACTCGTAAAACTCCATGTGAATGTCAAAACTCGAACGAATAAATTTGCGAAATAACCAGTTCACTTCCGTCGTCAACAATTGCAATCAATTTTATACTATCTAAAAAAAGGACATTATCCCTTTATTTCTTATTAAATATACATATTATTTTGAGGATATGGGGATAAATAACTGAAAGTGACTTAACACAATTTTTAACTAAAATTCGATAACTTCGAATTGGTATTAAACAATGGTAAATATATGAGCGGGTCTAAATGTTTCTATTCTGCTGTACAGTTGGTTGCATACATGTACGTACTTAAGCGTATTCTAACAAGCAAATTCGGGTGTATACTTGGTTTCATATACATGTAATGTTACATAGTATAGATAAACTCATATTCAGGTCAATGGTACAAAGTTGGTATATCTAAATTGTTTATATAAAACTGTAAGCTAACACCTACTTACTTACTGTGTTAGTAGGTCAATTGGTAACCACTTAAATAGCGAAATCAATAATTATAATTAATGATAATCGATTCCAGTTAATAAATCGAGAGTCGGGAGTCGATTTCAAGATCATGATGATGCCGTCTTCACCTACCCTGTGATAGTTTCCTGCCATTTCTACGTTCCTCAATTATTTAATAAGGTAATCATAGATTATTGTTCTACTGTGAAATAATTAATTGATTATAGTTAAATTGATGACTAGTTATTCTCAATTATAAAATCGCTTTTAACATAATGTAGCGAGCGCGAGTGTGTTTGTGTGCGATAGGACACACGTGGGCGTGAACGGCTTATCGATTCGCTAGTCGGCGAAAGCAGTTAAACAGTTCAAAGAAAAAAATAAACTATCCGGATATTTCCAGAAGGTACCAGAAAGTAAACAAAAGAGTATTTAATGGAAGAGACGATCGCCGAGAGAGTAGAAATAAATTCACCGTTGCAGAAGTGCATCGAGAAATAAATTGACAGTGATAGCAGTGAAATAAAAAGTGCAGTGAATAGTGATATATCAACAGTAGTGTAAATAAATAGAATAGAAGTTAATTTTGTTAAACCCACGAACATTACAATAATATTAAAGTGATTTTACGTCAAATAGATTAAGCAGACAAATTCACTTCTTTGTGACATGGTAGAAAATTTGCTTCTTCAAAATAGTATCGTACCAAAATTTTGATGGACTCCGCTAATATATCCATAATACTTATACGTTCAAGCGACTTTTTTCAGACTTCTTAGATAAGTTTAAAATAGATAAATGATCACAGAGAACGAACAAAAGAAAAAGGTAATTGTAGTGTAGGTAGTTTCCCCGATGATACGTAATATTGCGTTTATGTATGTCGTGATACAATATCAGATAAAACTGCTAGTTAACAACGACTTGAGGATACGGGCTATGTCACAAGGAGTGCGATATTTTCGCTCCCATTTTCTTAGCCACAATGTCCATCGTCGTCAAGCGGGAGTATAAACACAGAGCAATTTACAAGAGAGGAGAGTGTTAATTAGCTGGCAAAAGCGTGAACTTGAAATTCGTCTCGTTCATGTGAGGTCTTGAAGTCGTCCGCGTCACGTGAACTGAATAACAGCCCGTGGACTGGATGGCACGCAGCACGTAACGCACACTCACATGCCGCACTTACGAGGGTGGATTGATAAGTTTCCGGCCTGACCAAGAAAAACAAGGTTTTTAAAAATTTTTTTTTTTTATTTCACAACATAATCTCCTCCAAGGCTGATACATTTCTCATAGCGGTGTTCCAGTCTATTAATGCCATCTCTATAGACTGATTCGTCAAGCTCCTCAAAATAACCATTTACAGCTTCGATTACTTCTTCATTGTCCGCAAATCTCTTACCGCCAAGCCATTTTTTGAGATTAGGGAACAGAAAATAGTCACTCGGGGCTAGGTCTGGAGAGTAAGGAGGGTGCGGCATCAATTCAAACTTTAGATCGTTGATTTTAGCCGTCGCAACGATTGACGTGTGCGCTGGTGCGTTATCGTGATGAAACAAGATTTTTTTCTTCGCCAGATGAGGTCGTTTAATTTTCACCTCGTGGCTCAAACGTTGCAATAAGTCTGCGTAGTATTGACCAGTGATAGTATTACCCTTTGCAAGGTAATCAATGTATATAATACCTCTTGCATCCCAAAAAACAGTAGCCATAACCTTGTTCGCCGAAAAAATTGTTTTTGCCTTCTTTGGAGTTGGTTCCCCTGGTCCAATCCACTGTTTAGACTGTTCTTTGGTTTCAGGAGTGTAGTGGTGGACCCACGTTTCGTCAACGGTTACGAATCGACGCAAAAATTCGCTTGGATTACGCTTATACAATGACAAATTTGCGGTAGAAATGTTTTTTCGAATCAATTTTTGGTCGACTGTTAGCAAACGCGGCACCCATCTTGCACAGAGCTTTTCCATATGCAAATGTTGGTGCAAAATATGTTGCACACGTTCATATGACATCTTACAGGTCTCAGCTATCTCACGCACTTTCAATCTGCGGTCTCCCAGCACTATTTGATGAATTTTTTCGATCATATCTGGAGTTGTGACCTCAACGGGGCGTCCTGAGCGAGGCCCATCAGAGGTGCTCACACGACCCTTTTTAAACTCGGAAACCCACTGCTTAACGGTTGAATATGACGGGGAGGATGTCCCCAGTGTTGAGTCCATCTCTTTTTTAATTTCCTTCGGCGTTAACCCCTTCAAATAAAAGTATTTGATGACAGCACGATTTTCCTGCTTTTCCATTTTTACGAAAACCACAGAGGCGTCTTGTTCAGCGTGCTGTCAAACCTACACTAGCAAGGAGATCGGGCTGAAACTATAGCTACAAGCTATCCAAGGATGGTACTATAGAATGTCACCTCAAGGTGGGCCTAGTGGCGTCATCTCTTGGTTAGGCCGGAAACTTATCAATCCACCCTCGTATATTGCTACAGTCTTTGACAGGGAAATTATTAACGTTCAAATTGCACTCTGTACACCGTTCCATCATAATTCAAAACGTTTTGCTTTGTTTGCATCGTTACACGGCCCTTTGTGTTCTCGCTGGCCCCCTTTTGCATTTCGGAACGATCCGTGCCGTTTTGAAAACTTACACATGTGTATTTAATATACTTGCACTTTATTGTACATACGAGGTCTGTTCAAAAAGTTTAGCGAATTTAGAATTTCCGCGGGTTACGTATATTCAATTTTTTTTTGTGGCGTTATGTTGGTACCCATATCTCTCACTTATACCGATAAGTTCGGCAATGTTGAATGTTCAGTTAATTTTTAACAGCTGCTTTGCTTGCACATGTTTTGGCTCGTCTTCGAATTTTGCTTATTCCAAAAAATGGATCAAATAATCTGTATCAAATTTTGTGTGAAAAACAAAATTAAGTGCGCGAACGCATTCCGAGTGTTGACTGTGGCATATGGGGAAGCTACCTTAGACCAAAGCAACGTTTATCGGTGGTACAAAATGTTCTCTGAGGGCAGAGATGTGAACGACGAGGAGCGTGTCGGACGCCCAAGCACGTCAACAGACGAAATCACTGACTAAGTGAAGAAAATAGTATTGGCCAATCGTCGAATTGTCGTTAGAGAAGTTGTTGAGGACCTAAACATATCGATTGGCTCCTGTCATTTTATCTTTACTAATTATTTGGGCATGAGACGGGTCGCCGCAAAATTCGTACCAAAATTGCTCAATTTCGACCAGAAACAGAATCGCATTAATATTGCTAAGGAGCTGTTGGAATTTGTCTGTGACGTGACCCAAATTTGCTCTAGAGGGTTGTAACTGGTAAATAATCATGGGCTTATGGTTATATCGTGGAAACCAAAGCTCAATCATCCCAATGGAAGCTGTAGCACGAGTCATGACCGAAAAAAGCGCGTCAAGTTAGGTGGAATGTGAAGATTTTGCTAACAGTTTTCTTTGATTGCAGGGACGTGGTACATCATGAGTTCTTGGCACAGGGTAGAACGGTCAACAAGGAATATTACCTGCAAGTTATACGCAATTTGCGAGAAGCAATCCGCCAGAAACTCCCGGAACTGTATAATATCTGGTGCGGATTACTTAGAAGGGGACAAAATACGAGGGTGGATTGATAAGTTTCCGGCCTGACCAAGAAAAACAAGGTTTTTAAAAATTTTTTTTTTTTATTTCACAACATAATCTCCTCCAAGGCTGATACATTTCTCATAGCGGTGTTCCAGTCTATTAATGCCATCTCTATAGACTGATTCGTCAAGCTCCTCAAAATAACCATTTACAGCTTCGATTACTTCTTCATTGTCCGCAAATCTCTTACCGCCAAGCCATTTTTTGAGATTAGGGAACAGAAAATAGTCACTCGGGGCTAGGTCTGGAGAGTAAGGAGGGTGCGGCATCAATTCAAACTTTAGATCGTTGATTTTAGCCGTCGCAACGATTGACGTGTGCGCTGGTGCGTTATCGTGATGAAACAAGATTTTTTTCTTCGCCAGATGAGGTCGTTTAATTTTCACCTCGTGGCTCAAACGTTGCAATAAGTCTGCGTAGTATTGACCAGTGATAGTATTACCCTTTGCAAGGTAATCAATGTATATAATACCTCTTGCATCCCAAAAAACAGTAGCCATAACCTTGTTCGCCGAAAAAATTGTTTTTGCCTTCTTTGGAGTTGGTTCCCCTGGTCCAATCCACTGTTTAGACTGTTCTTTGGTTTCAGGAGTGTAGTGGTGGACCCACGTTTCGTCAACGGTTACGAATCGACGCAAAAATTCGCTTGGATTACGCTTATACAATGACAAATTTGCGGTAGAAATGTTTTTTCGAATCAATTTTTGGTCGACTGTTAGCAAACGCGGCACCCATCTTGCACAGAGCTTTTCCATATGCAAATGTTGGTGCAAAATATGTTGCACACGTTCATATGACATCTTACAGGTCTCAGCTATCTCACGCACTTTCAATCTGCGGTCTCCCAGCACTATTTGATGAATTTTTTCGATCATATCTGGAGTTGTGACCTCAACGGGGCGTCCTGAGCGAGGCCCATCAGAGGTGCTCACACGACCCTTTTTAAACTCGGAAACCCACTGCTTAACGGTTGAATATGACGGGGAGGATGTCCCCAGTGTTGAGTCCATCTCTTTTTTAATTTCCTTCGGCGTTAACCCCTTCAAATAAAAGTATTTGATGACAGCACGATTTTCCTGCTTTTCCATTTTTACGAAAACCACAGAGGCGTCTTGTTCAGCGTGCTGTCAAACCTACACTAGCAAGGAGATCGGGCTGAAACTATAGCTACAAGCTATCCAAGGATGGTACTATAGAATGTCACCTCAAGGTAGGCCTAGTGGCGTCATCTCTTGGTTAGGCCGGAAACTTATCAATCCACCCTCGTAGATATTCAAGAATAAATAAATAATTTTTGAAAACACACAGTATTCGCGATAATTTTTCAACAGACCTCTTATACACTTGCACTGTTTGTCTCATTTTAATTATTTTTGATAGTGTACCTAATGTAAATTATTATTCAAAAAATATACAATTTTTATAAGTTATTTCCTATTTACGAAATATTTACCTCAAAAGCTGAATTCAAAAACCAAATTTCCGTGTGGATGAAACCGCGAGAGAGAATGTATAACGTGGCTATTTGAAATTTTTTAAGTGGGACACGCTGTATCTGAAGCTAAAGCAGTATGCATACAGGTGCGTCCAGCAGTCTGGGACAATAAAAGCGTATGCGTATGTAGTTCATCTATTGACAAATGTTCTATTTGACAGGGTTAACAAACCAAGCCAACCGTACCATTTCCTTTGTTTTTGTGAGTCGTGCTTCCCCTTTGTTTTCGGTAGCGGATTTGTTGCATATATTTTTTGATAACGAGTCTTTTGTGTCAAACATCACAACAAGAGGTGAGGGATGTATACAATTCTAATCGTACAATTGCTTACTGGACAGGATCAATCCTGTAAAAATTAAAAAACTTTTTTAAATTAAGTAGACTGATCTCTGATTCATGCTGATTCGCCAAAATGAACTATAAAATATGTAACAAGCAATATTACGTAAATGTTTGGTCAGTCCGACCCTGGCAGGATTACATAGGAAAATACAACACTATAATGCTGAACTTCTTTTGTATTTTTGTACTTATGTACTGTTTATTATTTGTTAGATTAGATTAAATGTAATTGACGATTATAGCCAGCCTAGAGTGATTTTTTTGTTCCTTTAAGGTTGTAGACTTGTATTACGTATGGATATAAACAGTCGAAGTTATTAGAAGCAGGTCAATGTGTCAGTATCATAGGTTAGTGCAGAATAGTATTATTGCATTCACCAATGCGTATGTTTCTAGACGAACATTTTCTTAGAGGCTGAATTGGACATATAGATCCTGCATCAGGATCGGTACGTAGTCTTGATCTAAATCAGTTTAATTTCTTTATATGGGGTTGCATGAAACAGCGCGCGTATTAAACGGCAATACAGAACGCTAATGATTTGCACGGGCGTGTATGATCGCTGCAAATGAAGTATGCCAATTGTCGGACGTTTTTGCGTAAATCAGAAATAATTTTGCTTGTGTATGTATGTAAGTAATTTTGAAATTTAATAAAATTGCTATTATCTATCCAGAGCATATTAATTTACCTATTAATGTTTACATAGCGTTAATTATTTCTTTTTTTTATGTCCTCATTAGCATGTCGAGGTGTTCTTTAAATAGTACTGAATACTATCAGCGATGAATAAAGTAGTTTGTTAATTTTATCTTTTTTGCAGTTGGTGTATCGCAATTTCTCTATAAATTGCCAATTCACGCCCAGGGCCGGCTTCGGATTACAACTTCGTCTGATTTTATTCCAATTTTTTTTGTCCCTTAATCACGCTGCTTTACTCATAAGGGGTGATTAGTTACAGTTATTGGTTATCCTTGTCAGTATATTAGGCATTTATTTGACAATGTTTTAAGACGCTCGCGGGTTTGGAACATTTTACTGAATAACATCACGATGCTATAAACTCGGTAATCAACTATGTATTACAAAAGCAAGTGTAAATACAGGTATGTATCTACAGTATATCATCTAAACCTTCAATGTAGGTACTATCTTATTAATAGTATCGGCCATAATCCAGCTTATCGATTCTCCCTTAATACTTTGAAGTGCTGTCAGAAGCCTTTGAGAAAATTTCCTTAATTAATTCCATCTCAACCGCAGTGAAGAATAACTACTGAAGTTTGATCGTTTAGTTCTCGTCGTTTCCAGTCCTGTTCATGCTTGGGGAAACTGTAAAGGGACCGCGCTTGCACAGACGCAATTAATTCGTCGTCAATGCGACCATTAATTAATTAGCTGTTATTATCGGACATCAGAGCTCACAGAAAAAAAAAACTTGAAAGGTGACTAGGTGGGCATATTAATATGTAAATGGATAGTCAAGGAAACGGTTATTGATGTATAATTGTCTATATTTATTTTCCTAATTAACGATCATTCGGTCTTAAACAGATGTATCTAACCTACCTACGTTCCTTCTGGATCTTTATACTAAGAGAAATTTTATAAATTAATTTAAAAACCATCATGAATTTTAATAAGCAGCAACTCCAGTGGCGGCTCGTGATGAAATGAAGCAATTGCATGTTGCAAATGTTTATTCACCATAACCTACTTTTTGAAAATTAATTCAATTCTGCCTTTAATAGAAGCAAACTTGTCAATAACCTTCCCGTTAAAGCTATATCAATACTTAATAACTATACGTAAATAGCTTTTATTAATATTATTAATAATAATTATGTACGCTGCAATGTTATTTTTAATTTTTTCCAAAAATGTTATAAACCATTCAGTTAATCTGACTCTTTTCATGAAAAATATCCTACTATTAGACATACTTGAAAACTCTACTACGTACAAGGATCATTGTTTGCTAGACATTCATTAATCTTGAAGACTGTCTTAATTTCCGAAACGGACAGAGCAGTTCAGTACATTTTAAGATGTCACGTTGAAAAATGAGTGAAAATCCTAAATAACTTGCTCTACTATGATGAATTACAGTCATTTGTTCCTCATGTCTGAGGAGCAAACACCGGAGACATAATTCTTCTAAAATAAACCAAAAAAGTATTTCATTTTCCGTTGACGGTATGAAAGTTGATGGCCATAAATTGTTTTTGAGGTTATATTTCTTTTAGCGCGTTGACAGCAAAATTTTTAACGCAACGGAAGCTGCGCACGCATATTCGACAGTATGAAGTTAGCAGCGTGACCGTGACTTAGCGAGTACGTGTCAAATGCAGGATCAGAACTCTGGTCTTGCCGACCGCCACCATTTTTTTGCACCCAGGTCAATAGGGGCAGCAGTACACGATGATTTTATTGGTATTTAATGTCTTTATTCGAACATATTTCTATTTTCTTTTGGTACTTTACGCCAAAGAATTATAACTTCTAATATGTAAGTGTACACATGATTTTTGTTTCTCTGTTTAAAGTAATTACCTTCCATTAAACCCCATTAACATCTTGTTTTTGTCTATGTGCTTTTTCAGAAAAGGTCCACAAACATTTTTTGTGTACTGTGTAGTGAAGAAGTCGAATAATATTCGCGAACACGGGGTCTCATCACATTCAAATCGAATAAGTTATGATTCATTTAAATACGAGGGTAGATTGATAAGTTTCCGGCCTGACCAAGAAAAACAAGGTTTTTAAAAATTTTTTTTTTTTATTTCTCAACATAATCTCCTCCAAGGCTGATACATTTCTCATAGCGGTGTTCCAGTCTATTAATGCCATCTCTATAGACTGATTCGTCAAGCTCCTCAAAATAACCATTTACAGCTTCGATTACTTCTTCATTGTCCGCAAATCTCTTACCGCCAAGCCATTTTTTGAGATTAGGGAACAGAAAATAGTCACTCGGGGCTAGGTCTGGAGAGTAAGGAGGGTGCGGCATCAATTCAAACTTTAGATCGTTGATTTTAGCCGTCGCAACGATTGACGTGTGCGCTGGTGCGTTATCGTGATGAAACAAGATTTTTTTCTTCGCCAGATGAGGTCGTTTAATTTTCACCTCGTGGCTCAAACGTTGCAATAAGTCTGCGTAGTATTGACCAGTGATAGTATTACCCTTTGCAAGGTAATC
Source organism: Agrilus planipennis (assembly GCF_000699045.2). Classification (NCBI taxonomy): domain Eukaryota; kingdom Metazoa; phylum Arthropoda; class Insecta; order Coleoptera; family Buprestidae; genus Agrilus; species Agrilus planipennis. Next base: position 413,585 of record NW_020438869.1, on the reverse strand, counting down.
AATGTATATAATACCTCTTGCATCCCAAAAAACAGTAGCCATAACCTTGTTCGCCGAAAAAATTGTTTTTGCCTTCTTTGGAGTTGGTTCCCCTGGTCCAATCCACTGTTTAGACTGTTCTTTGGTTTCAGGAGTGTAGTGGTGGACCCACGTTTCGTCAACGGTTACGAATCGACGCAAAAATTCGCTTGGATTACGCTTATACAATGACAAATTTGCGGTAGAAATGTTTTTTCGAATCAATTTTTGGTCGACTGTTAGCAAACGCGGCACCCATCTTGCACAGAGCTTTTCCATATGCAAATGTTGGTGCAAAATATGTTGCACACGTTCATATGACATCTTACAGGTCTCAGCTATCTCACGCACTTTCAATCTGCGGTCTCCCAGCACTATTTGATGAATTTTTTCGATCATATCTGGAGTTGTGACCTCAACGGGGCGTCCTGAGCGAGGCCCATCAGAGGTGCTCACACGACCCTTTTTAAACTCGGAAACCCACTGCTTAACGGTTGAATATGACGGGGAGGATGTCCCCAGTGTTGAGTCCATCTCTTTTTTAATTTCCTTCGGCGTTAACCCCTTCAAATAAAAGTATTTGATGACAGCACGATTTTCCTGCTTTTCCATTTTTACGAAAACCACAGAGGCGTCTTGTTCAGCGTGCTGTCAAACCTACACTAGCAAGGAGATCGGGCTGAAACTATAGCTACAAGCTATCCAAGGATGGTACTATAGAATGTCACCTCAAGGTAGGCCTAGTGGCGTCATCTCTTGGTTAGGCCGGAAACTTATCAATCCACCCTCGTATAAGGCGATGTCGCTGTCGCCGTGTCAGTTTCGGCTATTTTTCATTTTATCGAATTCCCGGATGCCTTTGTGTTCGTGTCTTCGCCAACATTTATCACCGTCTCGTGTACAATGCGAGCTCACGATCACGACAAAAAGTTGAACAAGCTACCGGACATTTGCCCATTTGCTTTTATTATTACTTACTTGCACTGTTCTTATCACGGTCGTGACACTAACCTCAACTTTTTTCTTAATTTATATCTATCCTTTCTACCTCTTCCAATACACACACAGGTACATATTTCTACAACTTTAACGGAATCTATAGAAATTTAATATCACGGGATCCACAAGACTCTTTATATTTATGTTTCAAATCTACTATCTACAAACTGACATTGCATGTTTATACAATAAATAAAAGCAAAGTAGTGCCTGTCTGCGATAAAATTAGAGAACCATCACACAGATTTTGATACGGTTTACTTGGAAACAGAGCCTGACTCAGGATCGATCTATAGTTGGGAGAATCAAAATTGGCATAGTCAGAAATAAATTATCTATGAGAATGGACGTATCTTCTCTCTTGTTTCCACTTAGGATTGTAGTCTATTACTGCGTTTTCAAGACGCCGTGGTTAAGTTAGAAAATGCTTCATGAGTAGTACAGACAACGCTAAAAGAGATACGCGATACAATGGTTAGAAGCTGCTTAGGTACGCAAAAGATCAAGGCTGGCTTTGTAACTGCCTGGTTGTAATTACATCTTTAGACAAGCGTTTTTGCTTTCCTGGATTCCTGAGAATGTTGAACTTTCTTTAAAGTCCGGTGTTGACACCAAGCTCAAATTCTGCTTGTCCGCATCTCTTTGTTACACATTAATTGGTGCAATGTTATTCCTTTTTCTTTGTTAGTATCCGCTGCAGTTCCTATCTGATATCTCTTTTCTATGTTTACGATATTCCCTACAGCGCCTATCGCGAGTAGAAGTTTTTAATTCTCAGCTGCTAGTAATGCTGATTGGCTAATAGTTGAGACATGTTACTATATACTAGGGTCAATTAAAAAGTCCCCGGCCTGACACATAGATGGCGGCACCAGAGCTAAATCCATATGATTTTCAGTTAGTCCTAACCTTCAAAAGACGCGTCTATAAATTTGACGGCTGTCGGATCATTAGTTTGTGAATTATAGCATTTTTAGTGAAGCAACTTTTGTTATTGTGAAAAAAATGGATAAAAAGGAATTTCGCGTGTTGATAAAATATTGCTTTTTGAAGGGAAAAAATACAGTTGAAGCAAAAACTTGGCTTGATAACGAATTTCCGGACACTGCCCCAGGAAAATCAACCATCAAGGATTGGTATGCTAAGTTTAGACGTGGTGAAATGAGCACCGAAGACGGTGAACGCAGTGGACGCCCAAAAGAGGCTGTTACGGACGAAAACATTAAAAAAATCCACAAAATGATTTTGAATGACCGTAAATTGAAATTGAATGAAATAGCAGACACTCTACAGATATCAACGGAACGTATACATCACATCATTCACGAATATTTGGGTATGAGAAAGCTCTGTGCAAAGTGGGTGCCGCGCGAGCTCACTTTTGACCAAAAACAACGACGAGTTGATGATTCAGAGCAGTGTTTGAAGATGATCACGCGTAATAAACCCGAGTTTTTGCGTCGATATGTGACAATGGATGAAACATGGCTCCATCATTTCACTCCGAAGTCCAATCGACAGTCATCGGAGTGGACTGCACACGATGAACCCGCTCCAAAGCGTGCAAAAACGCAACAGTCGGCTGGCAAGGTTATGGCGTCTGTATTTTGGGATGCGCGTGGAATAATTTTCATTGACTACCTTGAAAAAGGAAGGACCATCAACAGCGACTATTACATAGCGTTATTGGACCGTTTGAAGGACGAAATCGCCGAGAAACGACCGCATTTGCAGAAAAAGAAAGTCCTGCTTCACCAAGACAATGCACCGTCTCACAAGTCAGTGAAAACGATGGCAAAAATTCATGAATTGGGCTTCGAATTGCTTCCGCATCCACCGTATTCTCCAGATCTGGCCCCCAGCGACTACTTCCTGTTCTCAGATCTCAAAAGAATGCTCGTTGGGAAAAAATTTTCGTCGAATGAAGAGGTGATCGCCGAAACTGAGGCCTATTTTGAAGCAAAGGACAAATCGTACTACAAAAATGGTATCGAAAAGTTGGAGGATCGCTATAATCAGTGTATCACCCTTGAAGGGAATTATGTTGAATAAAAAAAACGAATTTTGCAAAAAAAATGTGTTTTACTATTTTAGGCCGGGGACTTTTCAATTGACCTGTTACTGTAGTGCATAGCCACAATACAAAAGGCTATCGTGGGAATGTGTGGGATGATGACTGGGGAAGGAAGGATAAGATGAACGAACTGAATACGCAAGAATAGTGAAAGGATATCCGGGTGATACCTACGATTTATTGAAACATTTACCCGAATGATCTAAGTAAGCAAGAAAGAAGGCTTTCATGACCAGGGTTTGTCTGACGAGAATTTTCCGGAAAACCCTTTACGAGAATTCTATACGCAGTCATCGACATCTTCATTGAAAATGACTAGCCCAGATTCAGACGAAATGTCAAATTTCAAAATTTCAGTAGACCACGGCACCTAATCTTTCGTAATCTTCGCATTTCCCTAAAACTAGAACATCCCACATCCTTAACTATCTGTGAACAATAATGTAATCTAAGTACACCTCTACTCCTTTTAGCTCCTGTTTCTGCTTCTAATAATTCTCTAACAAGCCCTTCAATTCCCTCCTTCCTTAACGATTTTTTCGAATTAATTTAATTAAATTAACCGTTCATGCGGGGTATACAAGTGACATCTTTTTGTTGAGGCATAGGGTCGAGGCGGTATCCTCTGTTTTATATTTCCACTGCTCCTTCCATCCTGGGTTATCCGACTTCCTAGATAAAATGGGCTACATGTTTGACTATATTTACTACTTTTAATAATATAATGACAATGAACTACTCCGCTGTAAGTCTTTTTTTGTCGATTTTTATTCAAGAATAAACAATATTGTAAACTTTACGTTATGATTTGAACATGTAAACCGTTAAATTCGATTCGATAAGAATTGGCAGTTTTTGTCGGTTTGGAAGCAAATCCAATATCCTACACACACAACAGGCACTTTTCCGGATGACTTGATGCTTCGACACGGGCGAACTTTCCAAACTTCACGAAACGCAATCAGACTTTTAAAGTTTTATGACAGTGATAAACTTGGAAAAGGACAGAGTGGGATCGAACGAACGAATCGTCGAACTAACGATGACGTAAGAGAACAGACAGTATCGCGAACCCTGAAGGTTTATTGTGCAGGAGGGTGCACATAGAGCACGGGGGGCGGAGCGCAATGGCCCTGTTGTAGTTTTATGTTGCTTTTTAAAGGAGATTACTTCCGAAGAAAAGTGATTACATTCAGAGTTTTTCTTCGGGAAATGGGAGACGTTAGGGCAATTTCGAAGGGTGTTAAAAGGAAAAGTTTATATTAACTTGACATTGGGGACTTTCACTTTCCTCAAGCCCGGCCCTTTCCGACTCGATCGTCAACGCGTCGTTCAATTCCTATGTAGTATACAAACACGTCAATTTTACGATCGCCGTTTCCTCTATAAATTTTACGGGTCAAAATCGATAACGAAACAAACTTTTTCGAATTGTTCTGACAAACTGTCTATAAAACGTGCAAATTTCTTCAACAGAATATAAAACATGACACCGTCATTAAAAGTTGTCGGTCGTTTTTATCCACTTCCAGGCTGTTGCGCTTCACATCTCAATTTAGTTTAATTATTAATCCTAATATTTTAAATGCGAATGTGAGTGTGTTTGTCTGCTACCATTTCACGTCTTAACTAGTCAACCGATCATCATGAAATTTTGTACACACATTGTTAGAGGCACAGAAAAGGATATAGGGTAACATTTATCCAGAAAAAAATACTATTCCCGAGGGATACAAAAAATAGTTTTATGTGGGAGTCGATGATCTTTGACACGACTTTGACGCGAGCGAATCCGCGGGGTGAAACCAACCTGTCTTATTATATGGTAGGTAGTCATTACATCCGATTTTCATTGTACTACTGTACCCAATATAGGTTAACTATATGTTATTTTAGTTTTCGACATGTGTACATATATTTACACATAAATAAATTTTGCTGAGTGCCCTAATTCCTAAATTCTCTGGAACATAAAAATAACTTTTTTTAAACTATATGGCGATCGTTCAGTTTGTCCGTTTCCGGTTTTAAAAGCTATCGCTGTGGGCCTTTAAAAATATCTGACTATGTATATTTGGCACATAAACATTTGGGTGTTAATTGATCGCTTAAAACAAATTCGCAATAATAATAAACAGTGGTATGTTTACTTAAACATAAATGTTAACGTGTTTTATTGCTTTTTATTCCATAAAATATACAAACAAATATAAGCAAGTTGGTGAGAGTAGATAAAAAATTAAACAATTGCGACACATCCTATTTTAATAATTAAAACAAATAAACAAATGAACATCCATATATTATTTGCATTAATGGCACTAGGTCGTAGTCTGTTTTGTTTATGGCATAATGTTGTCAACAAATAAAATTAGTAGATCATACCGTTACAATTACAAATGTATAGTTAGGACGATCAAAAGTGGCAAAGTCCGTAATAAATTATTTATCTGTAAGAAGGAAGGTATTTACTTTCTTGTTTCAAATTGGGACTGTAGTCATTTGCTGCGCTTTGAATACGCCCTTAAGTTAGGTTAGGAAATGCTTCATGTGTAACACAGAGAAAGTGAAAAGAGATAACCGAATAACAGTAAGTAGTGCAGCGGTTAGAAACCATGGAAAAACTTGGACCAGGGTAGACGAAAGGTCTAGACCTCTAGGTCACGCCACTCGCTTCATATGCCATAAAGAACAGAACACTTCTTGATAAGCTTTTTATATTTTAATTTTCTATTTCCAAGTTGTCAGCAAGGTGGCAAGCACATGTTAAAAGAATTAATATTTTCTGCGGCAACACACATTTACAATTTTTACGTGTCGTACCAACACATAAATAAATAAATACACAACACGCGTAAACGAGGTAATAACACGGGCACGGACGGACGTTTTTCTTCGAGATCCCGCGACTCCCAGAACCGTTTAAGTGATTGACAAAGAACAAGTGAAATGGCGCGCGATATTAAATGCCGCCACGTCTAGAACTAGACGTTGTAATTATTTATATTTGTCAGCCAAGATTATGAACACCTCTCTTCCCATACTTACGACATGATGTGTAGCAAATATGTCATCCATGTCGCAGGAAAACGTTTTAAAAGGTTTTGAAGTGTTATAATTTCCTGTCGAAACGGATGTACCAGCGTGTGTTTTTGAACAGATTTTCTTTCAGATTTTCACAGAAAACAACCAAAATTTGTTTTATCTTTCAATTACTGTTTATTTTCCATAACTGCATTGCAGCGGACACGAATAAAGAACAAAGAATAAGGTAAATGTCTAGATGGTGTTGGATCGAAAGAGGAGGTCTCCCCTAGCACTGTACCATAAAAAGTTCGTGGCGGTCTCACCCCCATAAAAAGTTATGGGTGTTAGATGGAGGTGGGGGTAGGGGGGATCGAAAGAGGGTAGGGAGAGTCGAAAAAGGGTGGTCACCTGAGTAAAACCCCATAAAAAATTTGCGGCGGTCTCATCCCCATAAAAAGTTATGGGGGTTGAAAGTTGATTATTTTGAAAATTTTCATGCACTATAATTCAAATAAAAAATTATTTTCAAGCGGGTGGAGGTGGGGCATCGAAAGAGGGTGGTCACTTGAACAAAACCCGATAACATAACCTAACCTAACCTACCCTATTGATAAAGAAATTTAAATAATGTTTTATATAACTTTCTCAATATTTTTATGTATTTTTCCATCAGTTTTACCTTTGAACATTGTTTAAGAATGACTATAAATATTTACATGCCTAGAAATGTATAAAAATTGGCATATTTATTAATTTTGAACCCCTATAACTTTTTATGGGGGTGAGACCGCCACGAACTTTTTACGGTACATTGGGGGGGAGACCTCCTCTTTCAATACCCTCCATCCCCAGCCCCGAAGGGGGCCATCATCTATAAACATAGTATGTAAGAAGATCAAGATTAGATTAAACTGTTGTAGGAAGTTGAAGGAAGATGTAGGAAGTTCTAGTTTTCACAAAATGCGAAGATTAGCTCAGGAGAGCAAGGGGTACCTACCCTACGAAAATATTTGTTTCTTTAGATGATTAATAACTTCTGCGTTATTTATGTGTTATTTTAAAATTCTGAGATCTCAAGAAGTACCTAGGTGCCCATTAAATAATTTATTGGTAGCGCTAGTGTCTCATTTCATAAGCTAGAATTTCAGAAGGTATCTACACATTCATAAGTTGAAAATACATGTGCAACGGCGACTCTTTTCGTGAAAACAGTACGCAAATACACTTATTTCACTCTAAATATAAAGTAGTGCTCGTGGACATTAAGCTTGTCAAGTTAAGTCGCTGTTTATACAGTCGGGCTTAACCTTTTTCTAGTCGGCCTTCTTGGCGCATTAAAAGCTCTTAGCATAAATAATGGTCTGTGCATATTTTTCATAAACATGTATTACAGTATCATAATATACGGGTGTAAAAAGTAAATTATTGCGAGCATAATCTCTATACATACACACCAACGTAGATACACATAAATTGATGTAATGGCGCAAGAAAAACCACAATTACACGTTTGATATTAAGAAGAAAGTTAAGATTAATATTAAAGAAGAATAGTCAACAGCCCGTTATGTCCCTGTTTCTAAGAATCAGCTAGAAAAAATGTTTCTTAATCTTTTTGATCACTTTAAAAATTCGAAAACGATTTTGTAGCAAAAGGAAACGTAGGGATTGATTAGGTAGGACTGAACTATGGTGGATGATAACTTGTGTTACGAAGGAATGATAAGGATGAACAGGCTAACCCCGGAACCCCTCTGCGATTAAGAAACCCTGACTTATATTTCAAAGCGAATTTTCATTCTACACACTAACTCACTGATTCTCTGACGTATTAAAATGTACAGGGTTGGACTAAAATATTGAAATTTGACCAAGCAGAAAAAATGAAGAATCATTAATAATAATAAATAAATCAATAAAAAGAAGACACTTCTATGCTCGCTAACGGTTAATTAAGAAATTCGAAATTTGATGTTACAGGCGAATGATGAGGATACCGTGGATAGAGAAGGTTAGAAATGAAGAAGAATTAGAAGGAATAGAAGAACAGAGAAGTTCATAAGAAATAGGCAAGATAGGTTAGTAGGACACCTTCTCAGGCATGAAGTCCAAGACATATTATAGGCGGAAAGGGAAGTTAGGAGGGGTAAAGGTAGACGTAGATTAGCTTACTGTTCGCAAATAGTTAAGAATGTGGGATGTTGTAGTTTTAGGGAGATAAGATTGGCTCAGGACGGGAAAGAGTGGAAGTGCGTGTCCAACCAGTCTTAGGAGTGGCGACCTTATGATGATGAATTATTTAACATCCTTCATAATTTTCACACACTTTTGTTCAGCAAACAAATATTGATTTGAATCCTTCATATAGAATCAACTCCTTACTGGTTTTATTTAAAGTTTTATTCAACAATTATCATCGATATATTTGATTAGATAAATAACTCAACCGAATGCTTCATTTTCTATAATTCGTTTAAAAGCATTGGAAATATTGGAATACTGTAAAACATTTTTAAATTCAACAATGCCAAAAAAGAATCAGAAAACAAGGAATGTATTGACTCAGAAAGTGGAGACTATAACTATAGCTTTAGAGCAAATATTGATTCCATCACATCGTTTGAAAGCAAATTCACAAAACCATTATTTGTTCGGTTCTGAAAACTGCATTTAATGCACAATTTCATCTTGAATCCATAGCAAACATTCTACTTCAAACAAATAAATAATATAACTTCAATATTGTGCCGAATGTCTACAATTTCAGTTGAAAAGTAGATTGTTGATGGACGATAAAACTTTTTGTCTGATTGCGTACCTATCTAAACACTAAATAATTAATTAAATTTTTAATTAATTTCCCCGTGGGCTTAAACGGGATTCCAAATTTGTTTTTTTTTATTGTCCTTTGCTTTGAATTTGGATTAAAACAAACGCTGTAGTCGTAATCTCTAAAAAAAGACGACTGGGTGGGAGCCTGCGCCGATCGTCGTCAGTTAAAATTTTATTTTCACAGCCGTTCGCTTTATTTGGGATCCTGCTGTCTACCGTCCCGTTACGCAAACAAATTATCGAAAAAAAAATCAATTGCAAGCTAATGGATCGCCCGAGGTTTACAAACCCCGTTTGAAACTAACAAAATTGCCTACTGTCCATTTGTTTTTTCGCAGGAATACACAGTAACAAAATCTAAATTTGCTAACAAATTGAAAATTGCGATTGTATCGAAAAAAGTAAACATACAATGAAAGCACTCTGAATAACAGATATACACAAATGTATGCGTTAAATATAGATAAACAAAGTAACAAAAACTGAATGTTATGTAAATTTTAAACTGAAATTTGATGCAACCACTTTGAATTTGGAAGTGTTCCTATTGATTCCATTTTATAAAGCCTTTTTTTAAATACATTTTGTTAAACTTAGTTTACTCAAAACATTTTACTTGAAATAGTAAACAGAATAAAAACACTTACCCTTTGAAGAAAAAGGAAACTTGGCGTAACAGAGCATCCAGTAGTTCTCTTCAAGAAGTCTGGATTCTGTAAACGATTGATTTATTAATTTCCATAAAATAATACCTGGATGGATTCTCAGAAACATTTCCAGTGGAATTGTTATTAAATCATCATCAAAAGAAGTATTATACCTTCACCTACATAATATGAAGATTGGAAAAACTTTGGCAGTTGTTGTAGAACAAACAAAATAGCTCCAAACCCCAACGCCAATACGCGACACTGTAGTTGTCAGAAGCACTTTTCGGTAACAAAGTTACCTTCTTCAGGGACTGAAATGAACTGAAGCACTGTTGCCAACCTACTACAGGAAAAAATCCCACGCACAGGTCCAAAAAATCCCATATTTTCTCTAAAAATCCCTCCACGCGCAGGTCCAAAAAGTCCCATATTTTCTCTAAAAATCCCTCCAACTTATTACTATTATTATTTTTTAATTCGTTAATTTAATCGTTTATTCGAAGAAAAAGTATACAATATTTTTGTAAACATGGACAACTTTTCGTGTCGATAGTATAATACCGATAATTTTATTGTATGTAGTTATCTCGTTTTCCAAAAATGCAGACAAAATCAGGCCTTGGAGGTTTAGATGTTTAGATGTTCGGATTTTGGAACAATACACCAATTCAAACATTTATTTTTATTAGTTTTAACATCTGTTTCTGATCTGTTGACTGGTCACTCTCAAGATGTTTGCTGAAGACCATACAATGATACGAAAACAATATACAATTCAAAAAAGTTTAAGACAATTTATCCTAGGGACTTGAGTAGGTACCTGCAGGCTGCACCAGTAGGCTTGAACGCACGTCGCCGTCGTATATCAACCGTTTCATCGTACAGCATTACGATTATAGCTGACAAAATTTTACGTTTACAATTAGAAAAATGAGCGTCTTCATAATATAATATCAGGTTAACAAAATCAAACAAAACCAACCAGAAAATGGCAAATTACAAAAAAACCCGCAAAAATAAGGAAAAATTCCCTTTATCCCTCGAGAACGTCAAAAATCCCTCGAATCGGGATAAATCCCTCGAATTGGCAACACTGAACTGAAGTGAAAAGTGCTTCAGACAACTACAGTGTTGTGTTTTGGCGTTGGGGTTTTGAGCTATTCTGTTTGTTCTTCACCCACATAATAAATTGTTACAATATAATACTTAAATACTTTAAATTTTATCAATCCAAAACAAACAGCCAATTAATTTCAAAAAGTGACTCTCTTGTTTTAATTTCAAAGAAGTCCTTTAATTTTCAAAAAAGTTTACGACTTCGTCGACTTAATTTCGTACACTTTTTTTTTAATCGAAGGCTTAAGAAAAAGCTTTTATAATTAAGAAATCTAAATGCAAAAATGTTCGTCATTAATTTCCCTTTTGAAGGCACTCGATACCGTAGAAGTTCGAGCTACTTCTAGTTATTTGAATTTTTAAAAAGCCTTAATTAGCGGGAAGTAATAGAAATGAGCTTTCATAACCAACCATGCGATTTATATGCGCAAATGGAACCAATTAACTTCTTTAGACCAATACCATTTATTATGTACAAAGAAAAAAAGGAAGGACAAAAATCGAGGAGAATTACCACGCCAACACTGTAGAGGTTATAAAATTAATGTAAATGTATCAAACGTTGACTAATTAGTGTAGGTAAATCTGCGGCAGAGTTGTTTTAACAAAAATAAACAGTTCACAAGCTAATTTGTTTGATGTAAATAGCTGATTAAACTTATTGGTTAATTAGACGAACTACCTAATTACTGAATGGCCAATAAGGACATATATTTCTAATAAAACTATAAACTGGTATTAGGTACGCATGTATGTATAGTATAGGTACTTCATGGATTTAATGAAGATGCTTTTGATTCAAAAATAAAAAATAAAATAAAAATACACATGATACGTATGTTGTTTAATAATAATTTGTTCTCTCAGCAATGTTAATTAATTAAAAAAATGAAGAGCGTAATTCTCAGTCAAAATGATTAATTTATAGAATTCTTAGTTTATAGATACAGCAATATCGGGATAATCCGTACTTTTTAATGTGTGAATATTACTGAAATTCTAAGAGGCAATGAGTTTTCTATTAATACCATTTTACATGGTATAGCTAGTTCAAAATCTCATGACCTTCTTCTACATCACGAAAACATTTACTCAACTGTTATTGGCCATGTGCCTCATTATACAACCAGGAATGGAACTCCAAAGAAAGTATTCATAATGCATCCATGTTTCGGATTATTTCTTAACAAAAAATTGTGAAAATGTTTCATTGCTAACAGGTCGGTAGGTACCTAAAAACAATCTAGCACAAAGCTAGAGGGTAAGGAGTCCCTCTTTATCCTACTTTTAGGAATCGTGGAGAAGAATGAGTGATGATTGGCGAGAGACAGATGGGATAGACGAAATGGAGACAGTACCAGAAAACAGAACCACAGAACGACGTGGATCTGGCCATATGTACTGGAAAACGAATCGAAGCCGAATGTTATTCTAACTACTGACTTAGGATAAAATATAAAATTATTATGGATTCCATAATACATGTGTTTAGGCAATTCGAACGGTATCTAGTAACATATTGTTCGGATCATTTAGACATTGCTGTAACTTGATACCGGTCAGTCTCTTTATTTTATTTATGTTTGCATGTCCCGATCGTATTCAACCTGTCCATGGAAGAAATAAAGGAAATAAATGCGTTATTTACGTTTACGATCGTCGAACCTTTTAAGAAATTCAAGGCTTACTTAATTATCATTTTATGTCCTTCCAAATGACTGATGTTTCTTCATTACCATCTATTGTTCCGAAAATTTATGGCGACATAAAAGGGTGAGTACTTATTCTGCTAAATACTCTTCTTAAAGACAAGAAACAGCCGACAATGTTTTATATGAGAAAGAACTATTTGCATATGCGTATATAGATACGTATGTATTGGGAAAAAATTCCAACTTTCGCAGTACTAATCAAGTCGACTTTGCAAAAATTCTGTGCCTCTACAACTACTGAAGGTATAATGATACCTACATATCCACGACATGTACATAAAAATAAAATAAAAACAAAATACTGGTATGCAAGGAAAGAAAAAGTAAGGAAAGATTGAGTATAAAAATAGGAGACAAAAAATTAGAAGTTGTTGATTTTCAGTATCTAAGAAGTCAGATAATACAGGATGGAATTCTTATTCTGAGCTAATCTTCGCATTTCCCCATAAATAGAACAACCCACATCCTTAACTATTTGCGAAGAGTAATCTAATCTAGATCTACCACTAACCCTCCTAACTCCCGTATTTGCCTCTAATATGTCTCTAACTAGACCTTCATGCCTGAGAAGGTGTCCTACCAACCTATCTCGCCTATTTTTTATTGACTTCCATAGAGTCCTCTGTTCTCCTATTCTTTCTAATACCTCTTCATTCTCTAACTTTCTCCATCCACGGTATCCTAATCATTCGCCTGTAACACCACATTTCGAACGCTTCTAACCTTTTCTTTTCCGCCGCGTCTACCGTCCATGTTTCGCACCCTTACGGCGCCGCGCTCCAAACATACACTTTTAACAATATTGTTCGAATTTCTAAATTAAGCGTTCGCGAGCATAGAAGTGAATTGAAGGCGACTCGATCCTGTGCTATCCTCTGCTTTATATCCCTACTATTCCTCCCGCCTTGACTTATCTGACTTCCTAGATACCTAAAATGAGCCACTTTCTCTAATTCTTCATCTTTTTCGCTACCTTTTTTTCCCTTGCATACCAGTATTTTTGTTTTACTTTTATTTATTTTCATACAATACTGTTTTGTCAATACCGCTTCTATTTTATTTAGAGCTATCTCTAAGTCCTCCTTGTTGGATGCTAATACTGCTATATCATCTGCAAATCTAAGCATACTAATCTTTTGCCCCTGCATATCTAGGAATGAGAAGGTATTAGAAATGGTAGGAGAATAGACCATAGAAGTGAGAAGCAAATAGACGAGCTAGGTTTGTAGGACATCTGTTCAGCTATGAATGGCTAGTTGGAGACATATTAGAGGAGTAGAGGTTAATTTGTGGGATGTTGTATTTTTAATTACAGAAATGCGAAGATTAGCTCAGGATAGGGAAGAGTGGGGATTGACGACCTTATGATGATGATGATGGAAGCAATAAGTAATAAACGTGATTAAAACAACCCTAAGGGAGTAATTTCTAATAAAATTTTCTCTTTTAAAAATTTATTATTCTCTATGCTTTTAACGTAGAACTAAAAAAAACTGTCTTGACGAAGTGTTTTGGGACATTTTAAAAGTACTGAATATTTTCAACTGTAACCTATAACTTTGTATTTTGCTTTTATTTAAATACGTATGTAAAAGGTTCTCCGACTGACCAGACTGAGGCAATTTTCCGCTTCATTTAGTATATTAGTCACGTTTTTCCGGAATGCAAAAGCTCACTGTAAACGAGAGAGCTTTCGGATAAATGTATGGCAGCGCCCTACCTGGCCGAGAAGCTAAATTAAAACGACTACACAAAACCTTACCGTGCAGCAATCGTTTGGGTTTTAATAGGTTCTTTTATCGAGCACGATGCTATCGAATTTAATCGAATGGGATAGGACTGGGCTATTACTGCATACATAAGTATTCGATAAAGCACAGATTTTCCGATTTCCCGGAAAGCGGAACAGATAACGACAGTTGGAACGTTTTATGTATCGATACTGGGATAGAAGTAACGGGAATCATGAATTTCATTGATATAAGCTACAAACCGATTGATTTTTTTTAGACTGCTGAAATTCAAACAGTTTAAAAAAATCAGTCATGTTTTTACCTTAACTAATGCATGTTTGATCAAAAATTACTATTCCAGTGATTGGTCGAAAATTAGTAATAAAGCTGCCTATTTCAACTTTTGTTTGATGGTACTAACAATTTATTTAAATGCCATGTTTCCTAAAAATTTACCAAGAGACACAACTCCAACCAATACAAGGTATAGTTAGGACATTCAAAATTGAAATAGTCCGCAATAAAACTGTCGCATTTACTTTCTTCTTTCAATTTACTAACTAGACTAAAGTGGTTGTTGATAGAATGTCTTCTTTTACTCACGACAGACGTTTTAGGGAATATCGTAAACATAGAAAAGAGATGTCAGGTAGCAACTGCAGCGGACACTAATAATGAAGGATGAATAACATTACACCAATCGATGTGCAACAGAAAGAGATGCTGCCAAGCAAAATTTGAGCATGTCAGCATCGGACTTTAAAGAATGTTCAACATTCTCAGAAATTTAGGGAAGCAAGACACTTGTTTAAAGATATAATTCCAACCAGGCAGTTATAAAGCGCAAAGTTGAAAAAAACAGCACTAGATCAGAAAAGAAAGGAGACAACTCTCGGTCAAACTCTTAACCGGTGAGGAGCGTATAATCCGTACAGTACTACACGGAACAATTGACCATTTGATCCACTACAATTGCATTGCTCAAATGTGCTGTTATTGGTACCATTTACTACTGAAAAAATCATCGAGATGTTTATTTATATTTGAAGACATATTAAAAGCTTTAACGCTTATTTTCGACCCGCACTACTATTCATGATTGAACAAAACTTTTGGCAGGTACTGTACAAAAAAATATGTTTAATGAACAAGAGTCGAGAGTATAATGAGCTTTTTTCTCCCTACCTACGATTTTGCCAGCGCGCATCCAAGACATTAGTATGGGCACATCGCTAGAGAAAGTAAACGAAGTATACGTTTTTAATTTTTATACATTCTATCATTACAATTTCCTTTACGAGTGACAAGACTTCTTTTTGACTCTGCACTAGTAATATCTTTTTAGTTTAAGAAGTACACGATCTACCGGACTGGATTTCATTTTATTATTGTGGTGTCCATTGCACTTTCCGTTTATGTAATAATCTTTTATGAGTCGTATAGGGACCAGTTTCGTGTTTTGCTCAACTTTGCTGATGAGGGACAATTCCGCACGGGTTCGATTCCGTTTATGGACCAATAGCGAAAAGCTTCCAATCCAGACAGGAAAATGTTTACATTTTAAAAAGGAAGTGAAGTCCTGGTTCATACAGGAAAAGAACTCTCAAGATATTTATACACAACTTACATCCTTACGTGGTGGTTCAAATAGAATTCGAAAGGAGGTCCTCGAGTACTGTCAGAAAGGAACTTGTCACTAAAACAGTAGTTCATACCGCGATATTGAATTGAGGAGATACAAAATATTATAATAATTGTATTATCTTAATAAATGATGTTAGGCAAGCAGGTCATGGACCTCCGGCGCTCATGACATGGAAAAAGACATGGGTGTTTCATGGGGGTTGCTAATGAACGGGCAGTTTTTCCGGGCTAGGCCGGAAGGTAGGGCGAAAGACCCTCTTCAACCTCCTTTCAGGAATCGTAGGAATAGGTGTGTGGTTGTTGGGATAAGAAGAGTGGATGAGAAGGACGAAATGGAGGTAGAAGAGAATAAGACGTTATTTCTGGATCATTATTATTGCTTAACTGATCCATGAAAACCACAAAGCAAAATGGACCCAGAATCGTGCCGGTATTCTCCCGAATGTTAAGCAATGGTTAGGGATGCACTGGATAATGATTTTGCCCAATGGCAGATCGTAAAAAAAATGTCGAATCTGCCGGGTGTCGGATCCAAATCGGGTACCCGGCCCATCTCTCTATAGTCTAAACCTAGACCATGTTTCTCGGCCATGACAAGGACCCCACAAGGATTAGGCTCTAATCAATAAAACCTCTACGTTCTTCGAATTTCGTGATAGGGAGGTCACAGTATGCTTCTGTTTTCTGGACAATCGAGGGGAGCCTTTTTGAAAATAAAAGCAACGCAAAAGAGTGCTACGAGATCGTGGGGAACCCCGCGGTGTGCGCCGACTTGGATGTCGCGTTAACTTGTAATATAATAACGCAAACTGTCACAAACTACGCCCCATAAAAACCAGTGGCGCCGCTTAATGCCATCAAGTCTATTCCAGTTGATAGCTTTTACGATACTGCGAACCGCTTCATCGACACACTTATACAGTATCTGTATTTTCAACATGAAAATTATGTTCTACATTCCACACCAGAGAATAAAAAAAAAGCAAACGGTGATGTTCCCATCATACAGATACATATGGACAATTTCTGTTATAACAAGTAGATGTCGTATAAAGTAATTTTAGTGGTTTCTAACATAATAGCCGATGTCATTATTAATAACTCTTTGTGAGATATACGAGGGCGGTTCAATAAGTACCCGTGTTTGAAGACAGAGGGCGTTCCTGAGGGAAATTGGTGTTGTCATCGTGTGCTGCCATCTATCAAACCACGCCAAAACGAATTTCAGACTGATTGATAGGTTACTTTGGATTTGGCAGCCATTCGATTGAGACGTGTTTCGTTATTTTCGCTAAGATGAAAAAAGAGCAGTATCGTTTGGTAACTCGCTTTTTGTTTTTGGATGGGAAAAAATGCGAGGAGATGAAAACAAAGTTGGATACTGTTTCTCGAGACATTTCGCCATCTACGACCACAGTTAGATATTGCTTCAACGAATTTAAACGTGGGCAAAGATCCGTTTTTGATAGGCGCGACCAGGAAGCCTGGCAAACGTTGTTACCGAGGAAATCATTTTACAGATTTTTTAAGAAAAGGAAGAACGATCACTGGACAATACTACAGTGAGTTATTGAACCGCTTCGACAAAAAATTGAAGGAGGCACGGACGCATTTAACGAAAAATAAGGTGCGTTTTCAACACGATAACGCACCGGCACATTCTCAGGAGTTGTTGCCGCCAAAATGCATGAATTACGTTATGAATTTGCTGCCGCACACCCCGTACTCACTCGATTTGACTCCCTACGACTTCATCTTGTTCCCTAGCATGAAGAAATGACTAGCGAGAAAGAAATTTAGCTCAAACGAGGAAGTCATCGCCGAGACAGGGGGGATTTTGGAGAGTTCTACAAATCTTGTTTTTTGGAGGGGTAAAAAAAATGGCAGGGTCGTTGGGAAAAGTGTATCTTTCTAAAAGGGGACTACGTTGAAAAATAAAAAAACAAATTTTAAAAAAAAAGGTGTCTTCATTTCTAACACGGGTACTTATTGAACCGCCCTCGTACGTATGGTATTTATTATGTTGAATAGCTTAATTCCTGATGTTGCGTTCTTACTGTTCATGCCATCTGGCATTGCGATGTTGCATTGTTTTTTTTAACAGTTTTTTATGGGACGCCCTTTCTAGTATTCTCCGTCATTAAAGTATACTTTGTAACTTTACAAGGCTACAACTCAGAGGCATTTATTTGCCGAACATAAAAACGTTCAGAGCAACACTTTGACTGACGAAGATTGCTTCTTAAGAGAGAGATTGTACCACCTTCGACCACAGCATTATTACTATTTAATGGTTTCCGAAGTAAATTCGGTTTGACAAGTAACGATAATGTCAGTAAAAAAAGTGAATGATTTAAAATGATTAAAAGCCACATTACGGCCCATTTGTTTGAATAACTGACCATATTTTCGAACGTGCAGATTTTGTCTTCTTCGAAACCGTTTCGTCCTCGAGTTATGGCTGCCTTCAACGCAATTACGACCAACTAAACACGTACTTCGAATTTGCTGAGCATCTTTTATGATTTAATAAATAGCCTCTGAAGCCTTTTTCTAAACGTTAATTGATTTTCGTTGTCGGTTCTTTTTCTTTAGAGGTGCCAAAAGGATAAAAGATTAAATTAGAAAATCCAACATCACGTGAAAATGACGTTATTGTTTACCTCATCATCATAAGGTTGTCTGTTCTAAGAATGGTTGGACACGCAACTCCACTTGTTCCTATCCTGAGCTAATCTTCGTGTTTCCCTAAAACTAGAATATCCTACATACCTTACTATTTGCGATTATTAATCTAATCTAGATCTACCTCTGCTCCTCTTAACTCCTCTTTCTGCCTTTAATATGTCTCTGATTAGATCTTTATGCCTGAGAAGGTGTCCTACCAACCTATTTCGCCTATTTTTTATTATTTACATAATGCCTGCAAATTAAATAATATTTTTAATGCTTGTAATACTTTAATTTCTTCTTTATATGCAAATATTGCATCACTTATTAGAAAGAAAGAAAGAACAGAGATCACTATGGAATTCAATAAGAAATAAGCTGGTAGAATACTTCCTCAGGCACCAAGGACCAGTTAGAGACATATTAGAATCAGAAAGTGAGTAAAGAGGAGTAGAGGTAGATAGAATAGCGAAAACTGAAAGTGCGTGTCTAATTAGTCTTAACACTGAACTTACGATAATGATGAAAATCATACCAAAAAGATGTTTTCAACGATTACCCATTACCCAAGTGTTATTCCTGGTTTGAAGAAGTTGTATGTTTTAGAAATCATTCATCTTTATTTTTTTTTTTTATAATGAATATTAGGTTTCAATACTTTTTGTACAGAAACCTTCCAAACATAAATATATATCGGTATAAAGCGTTTCCGATGTCTTCTGATTCCCAATCTCCTTTGTTGTCAATCATTCCATTTCTCTCCTTCTAATCATCTCTTTCCCATCTCGTTATTAATCCCTTCGATCCAACATTTCCTCAGCCTTCCTCTTTTCCTTCTGGGGTCGGATTCCATAATAAAACTTGTTTTGATAACTTCTCCATCCCTATTCTCTGTACGTGGTCGTACCACCTAAATTATTTTCTTCTTATGTCTTCGATTATGTCATGAGGGACGTCCACTGATTCTTTAATCTTCTTGCGGCTCTTATTCAGAAATCCATTTCTATCACCCTGAAGCATTATTCTTTCCGATCCGACCTTTAGACTTGATTATGGTATTATAATTCATACCACCTTCCAATTCCATTCTGATAAAAGTAGAGGCACAACTTGATAAATTAACAGGCTTATGGTAGTTTCGTAAATCAAAAGGTTTGACGACTTTCTTGATGAGACGTTCGTTACCCATTGATGGTGTTCTTAATACTGTAGATACATTGTACAGACGAAGATTGTGCATAATTTTCGTATCAACGTATTTCAGAGCAAAGTCTAATCAGTTCGGTGTGATCTCTGTTTTTATTCAGTCAACCCAGCTTTTATGGGCATGTTGTTTTCGAAACACTGACTGCGTTTAAGTCCATCAGCAGTACGTTGCTAACATCGTTTAAGTATAGGTTGCAAACTAGTCTCGAAAAATGCGCTCGAAATGACACGACTCGATGTAAATTTATGGAATAAACTTTTCCGATTACTGTAATTTTTGCTCACTAGCTCGCCATTACGTGTATGTAATGTCGGACCAATTACGCGCAAAATATGGTCGGCCATATATGTACTGAGGTAAGAGGTTGAATACTATTAATATTATTATTAGCGTAAGAGCATATCGAGTTAGTTGCCATTTGCATCCGCAATTACAATATTTTATTTCGCTTTCGGCCGATCTACCCACGCTTGGCACACAAGGTGACCACCACAATTTTACGTAAGTTTGCTATTCTGAAACTAAAATCAAATTGGGGCATAAAAAAAGGAAACTTTCCTAAACGGGAACTTTAAATAGAAACTAAAACTTGAAACAAACTTAGTTTTTTTAACTTTCTTCAGAACTTTTAGCAACAAATCTCTGAAGAGTTTGACATAATCTCATCTGCGGATCTTACCGGTTATATTAATGCAAAGCTAAATTAGAAACTTATTTCACATATTCAAATGAGTACGGTAACCACTTTCAACAAAATACAGCCCTCTACCTGCTGCCTTAAGACGGCGTTTTATGAATTACTGCAGACAGCGTAGTATACGCCATCTGTAGCACACTGATACACTTTGCGTTTGTTCTGATGGTCACGTGTCTATTACGTCCAGGTAGCTACACCGTAGATACAATTCGATATCCTTATGAGCCCTTTGTTGAACATTAATGAATGCTACAAAAAGTAGCAATATTCTACCCATGACGTGTACCACGCTTCTTGCAGTAATCGTTCGGATCATATTCTAATATTATGGTAATAACAAATACATTGTATTATGACCGAGCGGTATGGCCTAGAGGTTTAGACCATTGCTTAGTATTCGAGAGGACACGGGTTCGATTCCGGGTCTGCCCTGGTCAGGTTTTTCTCTGGTTTCTTGGACCACTTAGGTAAATGCTTGGAATACTAATATTCCACAGATAATCTTCTGTCTTCATATCATTTCAACCACGACCTACCCATTCTCACCACTCCTAAATGGAAACTTGGAAACTTCCGCCCTATCCTCCGGCGTAGTCCGAAGGGATTGCCCGCTCCCCAGCATTAGTAGCAGTATTATTGTAAAAGTTACCTTCGTATAATAGATCAAATTTATTCACATATGATAATCGATTCTTCTATAATTGTAATTGGTTATTTGGTGTACACTATCACAACAAAAGATGTCCCTGTATTTAGCCTAGCGTTCGGGGAAATTTCATATTCTATCAATGAATGAAATTTCCTATCAATTTTCAGTGACAGGGTCTGCTACAGCAATTACTGTGCTCTAAATCCATAAGCGTATTATTGCTTGTCTCTGCATAAAAGACAATTCAGAATTAATTATATCCTAATGCGCTCTTTCCCGTCTGAAACGTAATTATCAGCCGAGCGAATTAAATTCCAAAGCTTTGATGTAAACAATAAACGGTTTTACTCAGTCATTAGGTTTAACGTTGCAACCACGTTAATGAAGCAGTTTGAAACAATACTCTCTTTATTACAGTTAACTAAAAGTGTTAGTTGGGAAAGATACGTGTCCTCCTGTAATTATATGTATCATATAGTCATTATAGAGAACCTGCATTATTAATTGTTTGAAAAACATCATTAAAATATCTCCTATTGGCCTACACATATAAGCTAGCGATGCAACGGAAGTGTCATAACGGAAACAGAAGAAAATAGTAAATTTTTGCGGAAGCGGATGCGGAAGTGGAAGTGTAATGGGTTTAGGTGATTCCTTAATGCAGCGGTCGTGCGACCTTTCCGCGAATATTTTGCTACCAATTTTGGATTTAGCACTTGCATCATTAATATCAACAAAATAATCCCAAATCGGAATTCCTTTTTGACTTCAAAATTGCACTTTTAACTTAAAATTTACACCACTGACCAAACAACTCTACAAAATAAATAAACGCTATAACGGTATTAGTATTTTCGAAATTAAATTATTAGGGGAACTGGCTAAGGAGAGCTGAAAGTCCTGAGCGCTTTTAGATTAAATTAGGAAACCAATAAAAGAATAAAATTTGGAAAATATCAACATACGAAATACTACAAAATGGATTTAGGCCCCACACTAAAATAAAGTTATTTGTATAGGGACAATTTTATTATTAACAAAATTTGCCGGCTATAACGTTGTATTGGCGATAATATGTAAAGTTCGGATAAGTTTCCGTTATAAAAATGCGGAACGGGATGCCGAAGCGGATGTGAAAATGAATGCGGAACTTCCGTAATTGCGAAACTTCAAACACTTGTATCAGTTTCAAGTAATGACTTCGTTCCAATATATTCAATTTTCTCTCTTTAAATTGTTGTACCTGTTTACTGGAATAATTCTGAATGAACAAATTTTGCAATATGTTGCCGGTTGCAGTTATTCATCTGTATAAAAATTTCTTATTTTACATTTCATCAGTAGCACCTGCAATCGTGCGAATAAAACGATTGTTTTTAATTTTGTTATGAGAGCAATAAAATACAGCAATACGCTGGTAATTCCAAATACTACAGGGAACTGTATTCAGCCACGTGAATCAAATTAGTACGTTTATATTGAAAGCGGGTCGAGGCAGCAAAACCGTGGAGGACCTTTAATTAAATCCATTAGGAAGGAAATTCTCGGCGCGGATCATCCTGTGTAGGTAGAAAATAACAAACGTTAGAGGGGGAATGGGGTTTGGGGATGAAGTATTTTCAATTCTCTGACAGTTTTACTACGTTTACTTGGCAACGTCCATAAAAACGAAAGTGGGATTAAAGGTACGATTAAAAGGGAAACGGATGTTTGAAACACAAATTAGTAGGGAGCATAAGAAACAATAACGGCTTTAATATCTAGGTACCTACACCTAATTGTGACGGTAGATGTTGAGAATTACTGTTATAAAAAGAAATAATGTTTGGCTGTTCTTAATTTTGGAATATTGCTGTGAACCAACGCCGCAAGCGATCGATATTAAAGGCACCTTTGGTACGCTTAAAAGTTGGTAGAAGCTAAAACTAGCGGAACAAGGGAGAGAAGATGAAGGGAGACATATCAGTTCTGCTTAAGTGTCAAGCATTAAAAATTCCTTTATTATATTCGAAGACTGAAAGTGCGTAATTTCTTAGGTTTCCTACTACTTTCTATACGATACATGTTTGAAGTTGCAAATAGCAAAACCAGCTACAGTCCATTATTCCTAACCTATTGGAAACGATAGCCTAGGTAGATACTCACGATTATGTTGTAAGTTTCTTAAAAAAATTGGAGCAATAAAAAACATTGATAGATGTAAGGCAATCTTAGCAAATAGCCGAACATATAACAAATATACGCACGCAAACATAAATCGAGGTACTTGCGTGATTTGTATCTTAATGAATGGAACAAGCTCGGCCTGGATCACACACGGAATGGAATTATTTTTGCTAGATTTCTGGACGCGATGTGCAATAATTTAAACCACACATACAGGCATACATTCACGTACATACATGCTAGTGAGTACATTCGCTTGCATGTGCTGACTACATCCGCACCATAGACCTATACATCTGGACTGAGCTATCATCCTTCAGATGAAGAAAATAAAAGACGGTGAGGGTAAGCGACCGATAATTATCTCTGTCTGAGTAGTTCAACTGCTAACTGGCCATCGATCAATTTTGGTGAAGGATATAAATCGGCCAGATGCATGCACTTATGGTTTGAGCTGTATGGTATGGTATGGTCTAATGGGTCAATCACATCTTAATATTCTGGGGGATACCATTTTGATTCTGGGACCTATTACGTTGGTCCAAGTGGGGAACGTGAGACCTCTAGGTGGCGTGCAGCCTTCATGAAACTCCTTTGCGGCTTTCATGAAACCCTTGTATTAATTAATGATTGATGGTAGAGTTCATGACAATTTGAAAATTAATAGAATTAGGTAAATAATGTGTTGCCGTCTGTTGAGCACCGAATTACAACTCCGACGAGCTTTCATAGCCGGAAGTTTAAGTCATTTCGAGTTTATAAAACTATATAAAAGAAAGCTGCATTAACATGTACATCAACATATGCGGTCTCCATTACTACTGCCTCATGTAAATGTGGGGCCTCATGGTAAAAAGGTTCACCGCGTGCTGCTGATGGATTCTGGAGCACAGATTACTTTTCAAATCTTCTACGGTATTCATCTCGTCTATTTGGGCTTTCTCTTCCTATTCACTACCATCCATTCATCTTGTTTATCTCTGAAGAAGGCTTTGCGCTCCATCTTCCACTTTGCATCACAATTTACATCAAATGGACAGTTCGTCCACAAATAAAGCAAGCGGAACATTTTTTTACGGATAACTTTTTCTTCTTCCCAGTATATACGGTTCTGAAATCATGGGAGTGACTTCTTTAGGGAAGGGTAAGTGCGCTATTTAATCATTGCTTCTTAAAGACGCCTATTCTATTCCGGGTCCATCTGCCTTGGTCCAAGTTTTTCTGTGGTTTCCTTGGATCACTTAGCCAAATGCTGGGGCAGTAATATTCCACAGATAATTTTTCATTCTCCTCTGTCTTCATTTCGTCTGTCTCATCTTTCTTATCCAAACCACCACCAACCCATTCCCATGATTCCTGAAACGAGGCTGAAGAGGGTCTTCCGCTCTACCTTCCGGCGTAGTCCGGAAGGACTGCCCGCCCACCTGCATTATTGGCTGGTGGGAATGAAATACCCAAAAGGTTTTTAAGTTTTTAAGAAGGAGAACCGAACGGCATGAGCTAGAGGTTTAGTTCATTGCTTAACATTCGAGAGGACGCCGATTCGAATCCTGATCCATCTGTCTTGTTCCAAGTTTTTCTGTTGTTTGCTTAGATCACTTAGGCAAATGCTGGGGCAGTAACATTCCACAGAAAATCTTTCATTCTCTTCTGTCTTCATTTCGTCCGTTTCATCCTTCTTATCCGAACCACCACCCATCCATTCCCACGATTCCTGAAATAAGGCTGAAGATTGCTTTCTGCCCTACCTTTCAGCGTAGTCCGGAGGGACTGCCCTCCCACCAGTCTTCATGGCTGGTGGGAATAAATAACCCATAAAATTTTTTATGTCTTAAGATGGAAAGAAAAAAATAGCCGTCAACCGAGCGATTTTGTAATATATCCACAAAGTGTAGGTTATAAAATTATTATTTTGGGCGTTACCAATGCCAGGTGTTTTGTGGCTCCGTAGGTGGAGAATAAATTTGTAAGACTGTGTATGCGTTTAGAACTTTATTTAACATTTAAACAGCAACAAAATGATAGTGCCCCGAGTAAAAATAATTCATTAATTTTTCACTCAACTAAAATACCGCCAAATTAGCACCGTAAATTGTTCCAAAAAACGACGAAAAAAGGCCCGTTTGCAGGACTAAACCTCCGAAATAGCGCCGAAATAGCACTAAAATAGCACCGCATTTCAGTAAACCGCCAAAAAAGCACCGAAAAACCGCCGTTTTTCTACTAAAAGAGCGTTGGAACAGTACTCTTCTCGCATGAAATAACAAAAACTGATTAATTATTAATTAACTTTTATTTATGTTATAAAGTATTAAAGATTCTGAATATTGTAACAACTATCATTATTATTTGAACTATTATTACTATTGTTAATATTATGATTAATGTTATTATTACTTATTTTATTATTGCTATTTCCATAATAATTATGTGGCTGTGCATTATAATTCAATGCATCATCGCACCTGTCGCACCCACAGCAAATAGGCAGAAAAAATGTTATTATTCAAAAGTTATCCTACTGACATTAAAGTTAGTATACGTAATAATGCCCTCTAAATTATGACCTTCTTTCGGAAATGTAATATTTAAATTTTCAAAAGTCTGAGAAGTATTGTACATTTAAAAGAGAATATAAATATATGTATATTCATAAACATTAATATAAAATTTTTTTTACGACAAAAACCATCACTAACTATATCCTTATATCAATTTTAATTGATAAAAGTTATTAAATACTTTATGAATAAATTAATAATCCATAATCATTATTTTTGTATCTTGTGCTGTAGGAAGCCGTTTTCGGTGCTATTTTGGCGGTTTTTCGGTCGTTCTTGTAGACAGCCGTTTTCGGTGCTATTTCGGTGGTTTTTCGGTCGTTTTTGTAGGCAGCCGTTTTCGGTGCTATTTCGGCGCTTTTTCGGTCGTTTTAATAGAGGCATTTTGGTCGTATTTTAGAGTTTTTAATTTTTGTCGTATTCACCGGCGCTATTTCGGTGGTAAAATAGTAGTTTTTAGACATTTGGAGCTAATTCGGCGGTCTTTTAGTCTTTTTCATTTTTACTCGGGGCTACATGTGAGCCCTATGAAGTTGGACATAGTACTGCCTGCCCTATCGTGACCCAACCCAATAACACCTTTTCCGCTCATAGAAACAGGTAAACGGTTGCTTGGCGAGACAGGTAAAAAATATATTGAGAAGTTCATAGATCTAGTAGCTAAATGCATTAAACACCAGGCGTAACCTATTTTTTGATTCTCCTCTTGACTACCACTGTCAGTATTCGCACTGGGGATATACGGATGGTTCAATCTTAGTTGTGTAGTTCTATGATCTGTACAAATACACGTACGCTGTACCTATGTGCTTTCAGGACTTGTTTTATCGGCGGACGCTTGTTACGCTGAAATTTATGAACTAATTTTATTCCGCTTAATTAATTCATTAATTGTAGCCGTGCATGCGACCAACTAATACGTGTTCTCATTTTAATACCATAAATTACCTGCTGTTCTGAGCGGCTATTTTCAATTTATTTATTAGGTGCGGGTTAACTTTAATACAGCTTTTACTCTGGCGCTATCCCCAGAAATTATATCGAATTTCACCTGTACCAGCTCACCACTTTGAAACAATATTAATGTTCTACACGGACTCGGTTGCTTTTCGTTATTAATTACTAGTTTCCACAAGGTAATGATCGGCTTAATTGCTAGCTTGTCAATATATCTACCATTTGATCAACAACATAAATCAAATGACACAAACTTTTATCAACTTCTTGTTATTCTACCCAAAAGTTGTTAAAGGATTTTGAAGGGAGAGTTTAATTAAAGAATAGAGAATTGTAGGCTAAATTTGAATACGGACAAAAAGATAGGTCAGTGAAAAATACTGCTCTTTTTCAGATGAAAGAAAGTTTTCGTAAAAGTGGATATTACACTCAAAAATTGGGAATTGAGGAAGAAAGCATAAATCACACAATGTAAACCTTTCTGAAGCATTTTACTGAAAAATAGCCCCATTTTAAATACAAAGATATTTCCTTTAGTAGTTTCAACTCCAGAAAACTGTTTTAAAATAATGCAATAGTCAAAATTAGTCAACAGTCCAAATTTAGTCAAACTGTCAAATCTCATTACTAACAATGATTATTCATTCGTTCGATAATTCTGCAACATATAGTCTTATTAGATGTTACCTCTTCGTGGCTTAATGGTAGAGTACTGATGCGTAAAACCAAGAGCTTGGGTTCGATTCCCGGCGAGGGAGCGACATCAGCAACAGTTTTTTCTTATTAATTTGAGGTTATGGTTATCTGTAGTAGATAAAGTTGATTAAAAAATGAATTCACTAATGCATATTTCGATGTAAATAATTAAAAAACAAAATGAATATTGTACAACTTTCCGGTAAATCTTGTAATAATATGCGTAAATTCTTCTACCCTTTGATCGTTTATTTTTGGTCACCGTGTATACTTATAGCGTATTTGATCCGATTAGACTTCATTCAGTCGGCGCTTTAGAGATTAAACACGTCAATAACCACTTGGCAAACACTTTAATTCGTATAATTTCCAACTTAATTAAAGTTATAAGCCAATTTGTATCCACTTGTTAATACAATTTAAATAAGCTCGGATATATAGGTTCACGTAGAGATCGATTCGTTTGATAAACGCGCTCACTGTTGCTTCTGTTTTAATTCCGTTCCGTTGGGAGCGTGCTGGAGCGCGATTTTATTGCTACACTGCCAGCCTCTTTTGTGTTGTTGTAAATCGAATTGAAATGAGTAAAAACTCATAAAAGGCAACGTCGCTATACGAGTAATAGTTTTTCAGGTGATATCGTAAATACCTGTAATTTACGACGTGGTTCAGACCATTCCGATTAATTTATCGACAGTACAAACGAGCCAGACATATAATTTTTATTTTTCCGTCGTGAATATCGACCCATGGACCGATCGACTGATCGGCTACAGTCCAATGGTAATGATTTATGACATTCGCCAGAAATTACACGGAAACGTCAATGGTATACATGGTGGATTGATTCAAATACGTGTCAGGAGTCGTGCATACTCTCATTTATCAAGATAATAGCCGAAGATAAATATATACGTCGATATTACCTATCTGTCAGCAATAATTCCAAGATTGTCTCGTACATCGGATAATTTATATTATAAATTAAATAAAAATCCTTTTTTCTCTATGCTGACTCTAAATTTTCTAGGTTTGGCAACACTGCATAAAAATCAAATTTTAAAGTTCTTAAAACGTACCACTGACTTATCAGCTGTTTGTGAAGGTCACGAATAGGTAGGTGTGTTTCGTCGAAAGCCTATAAGGTAACGCGGTAACTGTTCTCAATCATTGACGGCTCGTTAATTGAGGTACATGTTGTGCATCCTGGTTACATCCCTTATGTTGTGCTACACAGAACAGACATAGTGTATATATAGGTACTATTTATACATGGAATCACTCGCAAACTACGTTACCTTCCTATTCCGTTGAATTCACGTTTATTCACAGACATCAATTTTTAATTAGAGCGAAGCGGTTAATGTTCCTGCTTTACCGCCTCTCCGGTGACATTTTACCTCTCCCCAATGCGCTCCCTGATAATCAATTCTATAAATCCGCCTTCTTAGCAAGAAAATGTGATGATTCAGCCAGTGCGAAACCGTGAAAGTGGAAGAGTTAGCAAGCAATATGGAAAGCTCAGACGTGATCATTGTTCCAAGAAAA
Source organism: Agrilus planipennis (assembly GCF_000699045.2). Lineage (NCBI taxonomy): Eukaryota > Metazoa > Arthropoda > Insecta > Coleoptera > Buprestidae > Agrilus > Agrilus planipennis. Next base: position 384,629 of record NW_020438869.1, on the reverse strand, counting down.
TCCTCCGTGGTTTTTAATTAAAATTTAATTCCAGGTGCATCGATGTACTTACCCGCGACTGCTGTTTTAATTAGAGAAGATTGGAACATTACACAAGACTCCGTCTCTCTCTTCTTGCATGTACCTGTAATCCATCCCTGGATTTAACATGCGATGTGAGGTTTACCCTTGGATGGCAAATATTTGCTTACATCTAACTGACAAGGATTTCTACACATACATACCAACTGATAAATACGCATACATACTCTTATTGCATCATAGTATTGCAATTATTTTATTTATTTTTGTGACTTGTATGCAGTTTCAAATATAATATACGCATAAGAATAACTGTATACTGATTTCACTAATCCTAATAAAGAAATCCAGATCGTTAATATTATCATTATCATCATAAGGTCGTCAGTCCTAAGACTGGTTGGGCATGCACCTCCACTCTTTCCTATCCTGAGATAATCTTCGCATTTCCCCAAAACCAAAAAAAAAAACTTGTGGGTGTTTCATTCCCACCAGCCAGTAATGCTGGTGGGCGGACAATCCCTCCGGACTGTGCCGGAAGGTAGGGCGGAAGGCCCTCTTCAGCCTGCTTTCGGGAATCGTGGGAATGGGTGGATGGTGGTTCGGGTGAGAAAGATGAGACGGACGAAATGAAGACAGAAGAGAGTGAAAGATTATCTGTGGAATATTACTGCCTCAGCATTTGCCTAAGTGATCCAAGGAAACCACAGAAAAACTTGGACCAAAGCAGACGGACCCGGAATCGAACCGGCGTCCTCCCGAATGCTAAGCAATGGTGTAGACCTCTAGGCCATGCCGCTCGGTCCAAAACCAAAACAACCCACATCCTTAACTATTTGCGAATAGTAATCTAATCTAGGTCTACCCTCTACCCCTCCTAACTTCCGTTTCTGCCTCTAATATGTCTCTGACTAGCCCTTCATGCCGTCTATTTCTTATTGACTTCCATAGAGTCCCCTGTTCTTCTATTATTTCTAATACATATTCATTTCTAACCTTCCCTATTCAGGGTATCCTCATCATTCGCATGTAACACCACATTTCGAACGCTTCTAACCTTTTCTTTTCCGCCGCCCCTTCTGTCCATGTTTCGCACCCGCACAGCGCCGCACTCCAAACATACACCTTTAACAATAGAAAATACCAATGCTAAATATTTAGGAATTTGGAGTTGTGATGATAAACAAGCTACGTGGAGTCGTGGGACACCCGGTAGGAACGAAGTCTCTATAGGAGCTACCCTACACTTACATTAATTACCATTTCTGCCGTATTTTCATTGCTTTGGATTTACTTTTAGTGAAACTGCCGAATTGGTATGTACGCTTGATGCGTCGCGAAGTTTGCATACTGGATAGATCAACAAATGTCGCTTAATTTTTACGTCCAATTTATGTTATTCTTTTACAGGCAGCACGGTGGTGGTAAAGTACTAGGTGGAAAACGAGCCCGTTAATTAAAAACATTCTGCTTGAAAATATCCCTTCACAAGCATAACGGCACACAAAGGCGCAGCGGTAAATGAGTTTTGAATCGCGCCAACACCTGCTATATCATGCTGTATTACGCATTGAATTTGAATGCTACCGTATAACAGATACATTTATGAAGATATATACAAGGTGGCCCAAATATCTGTAGCGAAAATTCAACTGATTTATACGGAAGGATGATTTCCAGGACAAAATTGTTAGGTTAGGTTGATTTAGTCCAATTATAGTAGAAACTGTTTCAGTTTAATTTTAATATTTTCTTCAGTCGTTAGAGATAGATTCGCTTTTACATAATTTTCAATGCATACAAGATAGTCACGTTTCTCTTGAATGTTCTTTTGCAAACAATAATTATACTTCATTTACTTTCTCTAGCGATGTGCCCCTTCCAATGTCTTGGATGCGCGCTGGCAAAATCGTAGGTAGGGTGAAAAAAGCTCATTATACTCTCGACTCTTGTTCATTAAACATACTTTTTCATACAGTACCTGCCAAAAGTTTTCTTCAATCATGAATAGTAGTGCGAGTCGAAAACAAGCGTTAAAGCCACTCAAATATGTCTTCAAATATAAATAAACATCTCATTGATATTTTCAGTAGTAAATGGTACCAATAACAGCACATTGGTGGATAAAATGGTCAATTTTTCCGTGCAGTACTGTACGGATTATACGCTCCTCACCGGTTAAGAGTTTGGCCGAGAGTTGTCTCCTTCCTTTTCTGGCCTAGTGCTGTTATTTTCTACTTTGCGCCGGTCAAACTGAAGGTCACATCGCTACAGAAACTAAACGAAGTATAATTTTATTATCGATGCTTTTCAATTGTATGCAAGTTACAGGAATTTCATAGCTCGAGGCAGAGTCATACCTTGCTCCGTTAAAACCAACATTTTGAGAAAATACTGCTCTTGATTTCACGGTAAACAGAAACAAGAAGATGGATTTCGTAACTGGAAATATTCTGATTTTTGATTCCAGATATTTTCATTTTGAAGGATCGTCAGTACTATTCTGATTCTGTGCTGGAACTTCATGCTGTAGAATTTTGTAAGCTGTGCGCGCCCAACATCTGTTTCCGGCTAAAATTTTACTCTCAACATCACGAAAAGTGCTTTTAAAAAAATTATTTCAATTCGAAATTGGGACACCCTGTACATGTCTACTTGTGTTGCCATGTTGTCTGCTCTATTTTGCCGAAACTCTAAGCGTGAATTAATAAGGAAGAGCGTCATCCGGACGTTTTTTTGCGGAGCTACTACCCTGTCGCGTCTGGCGACACTTTCCACCCCTAATATATTATAAAACCGGTAATTAGCAAACGCATTACGGAACGGAACTAACACAGCCCGCTTAAATTGCCATCCTATTGTTTAAGGCAATTAGTGCGAACAAAATTCGTAGTAGGCGAAAACACGAGATATGTTGGAACGAAGGTGGGGCGGTGCGACGCGACGCGAGGGGACGTCACGTGTCGTTCTGTTTCGAGAGACATGAACTAAAGTAAGATGCATCCAAAGAACAAATTAAACAATTTGGCAACATATTAAGGTAGTTTATTTTACTTTAACGACACATTAGCCTGTTAGCTTAAGTAATGTCTTCGTAACAAGGAGTTTTTCGTTATACTTTGTTCTATAGGTACTTGAATTTAAATACCAATACCGTTTTGCCAATATTGGTTTTCACAAGCATCACGACACTGACCACCAATTTCTTCGTGATTCCAAACACATGTCCAACAATCTTAACCTTAACAACAGCTGTCACACCTCTGTGCTTCTGCTTGGCAAGTAGCAAGCCTTTAATCGAGTTGATCGAGTTTGGCACGAAGGTCTCATCTCCAAGCTTATCGCCCTTAACACCCTACATTTCCTAATCGGGGTTATTAGATCCTTCCTCTCTGACATAACCCTTTGTGTCCGCTTTAGCCTTGCTCCAGCTCCAAGCTGTCACCTCTCCTATTTTACCAGTTATACACAGTAATACCGTCCCACGCCTCGATTCTGGCTACTCTCTACTCCGATGACTTCGTAGTCATAAACTATACCCCAGTGCTTCGCAAGAATTAGCAAGTTCTGCACCTGCTCCTAAATCGGTCCCAAAGAATTCTTCATTAACGAGGTCAAGCAGAAATTGGATGTAATCTTCTTCTCCCGTAGGACCCAAAAGCCTCCTTCCATCACCGTTAACAGCGATCCCATTAAATGGAGCCCTTACCTCAGCGTCATCTTCGACAATAAAGCTCACCTGGCGGAAACACATTCAAGCCATCCGTGCCAAGACCCTCAGCGCCTTTATCTCCCTCAAGCCCTTCTTCCGAAGCAACTAAATCTCCAATCAAAGAAAACTCATTGCGTTCAATGCCATTTCCGTCTAGGGCTGCGCCCATCCCAACAGCTTGCAAATACTTCAAGCCACTTATATGCAGATTCTTCATTCGGTACTCAGCTACCCCTGGTTCGTCTGGAGCACCCAAATTTTGACAGAAACTGATCTACCTTCACTTCCCGAAGCTTCAACAAGGTTCACAGCAAATTTCCGGTCCTCAGTGTCAAGCCACCCAAACCCGTCAATCTCGACACTTTGCGACTTCACCCTTCTTAAACCAAACGACTGTTTTAGAAGGCCCTGTTACCTTCGACTGTGAGCTAGCCCCTTACCAGTCTTGGCTCTTTTAGCGCCTACAATCATCCTTTTTCATTTCCCAATCTTTTTAGCAGATCTGATTTCTGGGACGGAAAACCTACGGGTTGATCTCCGTTTCAAGGAGGGGTTTTATTCTGTAGGTGCTTCGCCGAATTTGACACTACCCCTCTTCAGAGAAGATTTCCCCTTATCAAGAACAAAAGTAAAATAAAAGAAAATATGCCAAACACCATTTCAGCGTTATCCCTCGAAACTTCAGAGTCTCCGTCAGGTTTCGAAACTCCCAATTTATCTTTATTTCAATTTCATCACTGCCACTGTCTAAACAAAACTCATTTGCAAGCATAAAGTTGATAAATGTGCTCATCTTTATCCCAGTGTCTCTGCTGCGTGCTGTCGTATTCTTCTTATTTAACAGAAATTGCGTGTCAGAGAATCTAAGCAATTTCAGCTGCTTAAGCCTACGTAATTAGACTGATGGTTTTGATTAATTACCGGCATTTCTTGAACTGTAGCTCAGAGTGTCTTAATCGCCATCACGAATCTGATAGCATCAGTCTTAATTAAGACTGTAATAATTAAAGCGGCCGATTGTAAGATGCATAATAAATTAAAGGCATCACTCGTGTAGGAGATCAAATCCCTCTACACATGCTGATTTCTCGTACTTGTTTTGTTATTAAATAACAAACTGTTGATAAAGTGATATAGAAAACGGCTTAATGTTACAGATTCATATCTGTATAATTATAATGTGTTATGAAGATGTTGTAGTAGTTAAAATCTAATATTAAACTACCCTTAATTGGCTGTTTCAGTACACTGAATCGTCATAATTATTCTCAATCTAGGTTTTCATGACCGAAGGAAATCAGATGCAACTGATATCAATAACGTTGTGCAGTATACAAATATAGCATAAGAAATTGTAATTTCTGAAATTACCTAATCAAACTAGAACATCAGTGGTCATTAAGTGTAATAAGTATGAATATAACGTGCTTATTTATATCAGTAAATAGCATCTACAATATTCTGCAACGCAAGTAAGTAAACGTTAAACACCAAACTTGGCACAGGTTATAAATCAGGCTCCAGTTAAATAAAATTTCAATCATTTGAGAAAACTGGAAATTACAAATATAACCATTAAGTATACTTCATTTACTTTCTCTAGCGATGCGCCCCATCCAATGTCTTGGATGGGCGCTGGCAAAATCGTAGGTAGGTTTAAAAAAGCTCATTATACTCTAGACTCTTGTTCACAAAACATATTTTTTCATACAGTACCTGCCAAAAGCTTTGTTCAATCATGAATATTAGTGCGAGTCGAATACAAGCGTTAAAGCCTTTAATATGTCTTCAAATATAAATAAACATCTCGTTGATATTTTCAGTAGTAAATGGTACCAATAACAGTACATTTGAGCAATGCAATTGTTGTGGATAAAATCGTCAATATTTCCGTGCAGTACTGTATGGATTATACGCTCCTCTCAGGTTAAGAGTTTGGCCGAGAGTTGTCTCCTTCCTTTTCTGGCCTAGTGCTGTTCTTTTCTACTTTACGCCGGTTAAACTGAAGGTCACATCGCTACAGAAACTAAACGAAGTATAGCACAAGAGTTAATGGTAGGTGCAGGGTATTTCGTTAATCATGTCAAAAGGGTATTAAGTCTAGGCCAGTGATGCCAGCAGACAGTAATACTTAGCTATAGTTGGGACGTTCAAAATTGGCATAGAGACACTGAACGAAGATTAAAAATATCCCTAAGAAGCTTTCTAATGATAACACTCACAGGGAGGGAACCTTACACTCTGAAAACCTCCAACTTATTTTTAATTTTAAGGTAGCTTGAGAACCACCTCGTTGGCCACTTACGGACCAAAAAGAAAAAAATTTGTCGGCTAGCAACTGAGTGCTGTAAAAAGGTTTGAGTAGGTACAACTGAAAGGGCTGCATCAACTGGAACCACTTCTCTCCATGCATGAATCTGCATTTGATGTATTCTGTACGCTGAATTACGTTACTTATTATTCTGTTCCAACAAATCTAGCAACTCTGTCGCCGGTGGGCAGGATGAACTACGAACTACGTAGCGCAAACTAAGTAAAAGTAAAAGCACTGTCTGCCTCTGAATACAAATCATCCTCGTTATGTATGCATGTGTATCATTTGTGCCTCCAATTTATGGGCGCAGTTGAACATTAGCAGAGACAGAGAAATTAAAAGCCAGACTCTGTCTACACTGCCTGCATTTATAACACCACAATGAGCATAACAGTTAGGATTTTGAGTTAATCTTTACCCGTTTGGAATAAGAATTCATTACAAATTAGAAATATGGCAACAGGATAAACTACGATGTCCATTCTTCTCTTACTTTAAAACACTAATTCAAACGCAAATCGGAGGATAAGTGCAATAGTGCAAAGACTAATTTAGAAAGATTTTAAATTGTTACTTGATAATATTGGTCTAGATGGGGAAAAAAAACAGGGAAGAGGTGCTACTTACGACAGTAAGCATGTCCTCAGCAGATTGGAATCTTTGGAATACGCAAAAGTCTCAAAACTCATGATCGTGCAATTTTTGAGATTTTAGGCAGAACCCAACTAAGCATAATTAGGAGATTGTTGTTAAGATACTTTAAAATTGGAAATTCTGTGGCTGGATTAGAAATCAGCAAAAAAATATGTCGGCGATAGTAGTCTTGGTTGCTTTATCTCTTCATTTACGTGGTAGTGGTATCAAAAATAAAACGATAATAAAGAAGACTGTGACAGGTAAAAGAAACTCATTGCTTATTCCCACATCTGTTTTGGTCACTTTTATTATCGCCATTATCAAATCGGCCAAAAATTGCATGATCGGGTTTTAAAGTTAAGATTTCTCGGAATCCTGCCATTGGATTCATGACAGCAAATTACTTAGAATGTGACTATCTGCTGTTTCTTTCTTAACGGATATTTTTTGGCTTGAATTTAACAGGTTTATCTGCAAACCCCAAAGTAAGGAATGCACCCTATCTAAATTTTAGATAAGAAGAGAATCTAATTGCACATCCATGGAAAGCCCTTTCAATTCTCTACAGAAATTTCATGGATTTTTCAAAAAGATACAGACGAACAAACGAAAACGAAACTTAAATTACTGAAACGCAGCGCATAACCTTAAGGTTATTCCATTAAAATTAACAATAAATAAAGTTCAACGCAGCTTAGGAAGGTAATAATTTAAGCGCAATTTTATTACCCTTGTAGTAACGTCCGCAAGCCAGCAAACTATAAGGAAATGGCGCGTTTGAAGAATTTATTGTTGTTGAGATTTCGCCGCGGTATTCGATAAGAATTTAATAATAATCACTTCGATCGAGCAACTACTTTATTGGCTACTCAGTCAGAGCAATGTACCTACCTACCAACTATGTAATAATGCGGGCGTTGCATTTTAAAGAAACAAAACGATTTAATCGGTTGATAACAACTCCGGGCTTTAATTAAGGTTCACGCGTTTCGCTGTAATAAATGTTTGCGATGGCGTTTATTGATAAAAGGAACTAGAAACATGAAAAAAGTGTGGATACTAAAAAGAATGAATGAAGCATTAGAAACCTGGGTAAATGTCTAGATGATGGCCCCCACCCTCTTTGGGGATGGGGGTGGGTGGGGTCGACAGAGGAGGTCTCCCCCACCACTGTACCATAAATAGTTCGTGGCCCATAAAAAATTATGGGGGTTAGAGGGGGTGGGGGGATCGAAAGAGGGTGGTCACCTCAGTAAAACCCCATAAAAAATTTGCGGCGGTCTCACCCCCCATAAAAAGTTATGGAGGTTGAAAGTTGATTATTTTGACAATTATCATACACTATAATACAAATAAAATTCAATAAAAAAAATATTTTCAAGCGGGTGGAGGTGGGGGATCGAAAAAGGGTGGTCACTTGAACAAAACCCGATAACCTAACCTAACCTACCCTATTGATAAAGATATTTAAATAATGTTTTATATAACTTTCTCAATATTTTTATGTATTTTTCATTAGTTTTACCTTTGAATATTGTTTAAGAATGACTATATAAATATTTACATGCCTAGAAATGTATAAAAATTGGCATATTTATTAACTTTGAACCCCTATAACTTTTTATGGG
>NW_020438869.1:360429-367446 GCF_000699045.2 Agrilus planipennis | reverse complement strand
TTTAAAACAAAAACTAAATTATATTATAAATTAAATAAAAATCCCCTTTTCCTTAAGCTGCCTCTAAATTCTAAGAAAATTTCGATAGCTCTGGCAACATTGGTCAAAAATCGAACGAGTTAGTATCCATCTCTCTTCCTCTTACTTACTATTTGCAGAGAGAGAGATAGTAACTTGACGAGGCAGTTTCTCGATTAGTCCGCCATCTGGCGAATATGTCCAATAGGAATTATTTTGTCAGTAGCAATAATGGAAAAGAAACAAGATCATTAGATCTATTTACAATAAAAAGAAGCAACATTTTTTATAAGTATTGGTATTAAATAATTATTGATATTTTTAAGCGTTTTCGAAAGTAAATTGAGAAAATTCAGTAGATCAAAATAATTAATTCACATTTCCGCCATTATCTCAAGTTCCAGACGAGAAATGCTCCAGGTAAACCCATCGTTTAGGAATAAATTTACTTTTGAAATGTAACCCTCGAATAAATCAAAAACTTTTGGGATACCGCTAAGGTGCGTTTGAACAAATTGCGTTTTTGCCATTCTCCGCTTATATATGATTACCATAATTTACGGAATAAAATATTAGGATTGAGGGGTTCCTACAGGGCAGTTAAGGAGCTCCGTTGCCATGGAAATAACGCTCGGCGCAGCACCCTCGGTCGTTACCTAAAGACCCTTTGACTCGAACCCACCGTTTCGACTCAAAATGCTTTAATATATTTTGTATACGAAGACTCGGGATTATTGTAGTCCGAAATGCGAAAATAAATGGTCCGGCTAATGGAGTACAATTTGAAACAAAGGCGAAACGGAGACACAAAAAATTAATTAGTCCTTTCGTATCACATGGATGCTGAAGCCATGCATAGTACTAACCAAAAGGATTAAAAAATCCAGTAGAAACGCATCTGAAAGATGGAAATCGCACATGCACAAGCAAAAATAATTCGGTAAAATAAGAATCATTTGCAGCTAACCAAAAGTGAGTCAAGGTGGTGAGGCGGGTGTAATAAAAACACATATGCAACCTTCAAAAAGACTGATTCCATCCAATAATTTTAACATTAAAAAGAAAATGAAGCATAGAGGTAATTTCAGATATCATAAGGCTTTCCAAAAAGGGCTTCTTTCAAAAAGGAATAAACTGTATAATTTTCATTTAAATTAGGACTTTAATCATACTAGGTACTGTATTGAGCAAAAGTTATTTTATTGAATGACCTTTACTTCAAAAAGAATTATCCCTTTGTCTCAGAACTGGTTCATAAACTGCACATTTAAAATATTTAGTTAATGTGCAACATGCTGACAGGAAATAGAGAATATTTGTTCTAATATTAGGCAGACGTTCGTGAGTGTCGTCTTTGAAGTGCGAAATTCCTTGCCGACAAAGAGTTACAGAGCACAAATCCCGTAGATCAAATAAATCTACGCTAAACGTTAACACAACAGAGCTATTAAACTATCAGGCGGGAATATAAATGATAATTTACGGGTAATTGTATACATTAATCACATTAAGTAGCGCTTTACCCTAACGTAGCTGACCAACTTTACCTCTTAAACTTCCTAATCCTCTTACCGCGTGCCATTAAAGCCGCTGGTCACTTCTGATACGGCATTTTTTTCTTCCCTTCACAATACACAAGTACGTCGACTAATCCCTATAAATTCAATTTTGACATTAAAGGTAGAACATTTTCAATAATTTTGGTGACATCTCCTTCCATAAAATAACTCATTTATGATTTAAAATCACCCGATATTATGAATTGCCTTTATTCGCTTTTAAAAATTATCATCAGAGCTCTGGAATTACGTTTACATACAAAGACGAATAAAAAAAATGAACTTCATTTTACTATAAATAACGTTTCAATTAGCTACTAAATCTTTATTAACCGAACTCATATACCTAATAGATAAGTACCTACTTATACAAATTTAGAAATTTAGAAGGGACTTTACCTTACTAACATTAATCACAAATAAATATTGAGTTACTGGGCCAATTGAGTTGTTAGTCTCCTATCTATTTTAACTGCCGCAAATATTTTAAATTTTCCAAAATTAATGATGAGCAACAGGCAGTTATAGAGCCGGGGGCTGCAACGTAGTGGAGAAGTTAATGTTAGGAAGGGAGTTAGACAGGGATGCACACTGTCACCGCTACTTTTTAATCTATACATCGAAGACACGATCAACATCATTAAAGACAGTACAACTGTAGGGATAGATATAAAGGGGTAAAAGATTAGTATGCTTAGATTTGCAGATGATATAGCAGTACTAGCATCTAGCAAGGAGGAGTTAGAGATAGCTTTAAATAAAATGGAAGCGGTCCTGACAGATCGGTACTGTATGAAAATAAATAAAAGTAAAACAAAAATACTGGTATACAAGGGAAGAAAAAGTAGGGAAAGAGCGAATATAAAGCTAGGAGACGAAACATTAGGAAGTCAGATAAGTCTGGACGGAAGGAGTAGGGATATAAAGCAGAGGATAGCGCAGGGTCGAGTCGCCTTCAATAAAAAGAAATCACTTCTATGCTCGCGAACGGTTAATTTATAGTAGAAATTCGAAAAATATTGTTAAAGGTGTATATTTAAAATGATAGAGGACTCTGGTTCTTAGCTCTCAAATTTGTATCTAATAGGAAAACAGGATCCATTCGACCTATCTCCGTACTACCGATATCACAACATCGTCCGAAGTGACTCCAATAATTAATTTCAGCAATATATAGCAAGTTGATTAATTCAAAACATTAATGGGATGGTTCCTTTGTCGGCCCAGTTTATGAATAATCAATGCCCGCGGCGGCATTAAATTCTTCAAATAATCGACATTTGGGATTTTTAGCCGACACTAATAGTAACAGAACGTCCGCTGAGGGAGCAATTAAATGTCTCCGCATGGGCTACAGTCTATGTACGACATCTCCCTCGGGAGGATTTAGAAGAATGTGCAACGCCGAACGAGGGATTTATTTTCGAATAAAATTGATCTGTTGTGTCTGGATGTAGTTTTTGTGTTTATGTATGGAGTCTACCGACAACGTTGCGCCTATCAATTTTCGAAACCACATTTTATTAACTCTGTAGGGAATATTGACCGAGAAAATTTGCAATGCTGGATTAGTACGGTTATACAGTGGCGGGTGCGATCATCTGTGCGTTACGTTGTCATTTTATTAAAATATAAACAAATAACTTCATGAAATATAGAAATAAGAAAAAAATAAATAGAAAGGGAGCGTAAGTAGTCGTAAGTGAGTTTGAAGATGAAGACGTGATATGTTACAATAATTAGTATTTGCCTAGATAAAGCAATACTAATCCCATAGTATTAATTTTAAACTTCAAGTGAACTATTAACACCATAATACATCTAATATATATCTTTTAGTGTTTTAGAAAATACTACAAATGGCGCGGTAAACGCCATCTGTAGTACGATGCTACATTTTAAGATTACGTATGCTCCAACAAGGTCCATTTAATATATGGATATCTACTTGCTGAAACGAATCCCGGCGTAGCTAACCTCAACGTGATAGGCACGTTACCATAATCCGTTGCGCGTTGATGAGATCCAAAAAGATCGAAATCGCGATCCGGCAGTTTCCACGGAATACAGACCACCTCGAATTATTTTATTCGATTATGGAGCCCTTGTTAGAGCATACGTAATCCTAAAATGTAGCATCGTGCTACAGATGGCGTTTACCGCGCCATTTGTAGTATTTTCTAAAACGCGCTGTTAAGACAGCAGGTAAAAGTTGGTCTGTGTTCTGTTGGGGCTGTTTGCGACGCGCTGATGAGATCCAAAAAGATCGAAATCGCGATCCGCGCCTTGCACTTTCGACGGAATACAGACCACTTCAAATTATTTTATTCGAATTATTTTAATCTATTAGTGTGTACATCAATTTTCGATTGAAACTTACCTGCTTATAAACAATTTGAAATGTGCTTTTTACGTTTCCAGCAGGGTTACATGTAAGTCTTTTACACCACTTTCACGACCCGTACCGACGCGATGCCATAACACGTTCGAAACCTCTACTCACGGAACACAAGCAAGTATCGCAGCCGCTGCAATCCACCAATAATAGGTCATCGACGTCATCACTGCTTCGTGAAGTTGCCATCGCAAAATAAGCAAAGTCGACATAATTAAGGAAAATGTAGCTGGTCTTATCTAGTCTGCTACTTTAATCTGTAAACAATATTTATAGTCAGCATGAGGAATAAAAAGGACAAATAAATAACTTGCTTTCACATTTAATTTCCGATATTTTTTTTAGAAGAGTGATATTTAGTTTGTATAAAGAGCAACAGGCCGTTATAGAGCTAGGGATGCAACGTAGAAAAGTAAATATTAGGAAGGAAACTTTAAGAAGTGACTGATTTTAGGTATCTAGGAAGTCAGATAAGTCAGGACGGAAGGAGTAGTAGGGATATAAAGCAGAGAATAGCGCACGGACGAGTCGCCTTCAATAAAAAGGATGCTCGCGAAGGATTAATTTAGAAATTCGAAAAAGATTCTTAAAGGTGTATGTTTGGAGCGCGGCATTGTACAGGTGCGAAACATGGACGGTGGGCGCGGTGGAAAAGAGAGGTTAGAAGCGTTCGAAATGTGGTGTTACAGGCAAATGATGAGGAAACCGTGAATAGAGACGGTTAGAAATGAAGAAGTATTAGAAAAAATAGGAGAACAGAGTACTCTTTCGAAGTCAATAAGAAATAGGCGAGATAGGTTAGTAGGATACAGTCAGATAGAGGAGTTTAGAGGAGTAGAGAAAGATCTAGATTAGTTCTGGATTTTGGGAAATGCGTGTCCAACCAGTTTTAAGACTGACGACCTCATGATGATGATGAATTTTATTTTAGTTTTTACCTATTCACGTATAGTTTAAAGTTACAAAAAGGCATTGGATGTTGTCAATTGTACATTTACTTTACACATTACTTACTGACAGTTTTCATTTGTACCAATAAGTATACCTAGATCGTCATTGCATTAAGGTTAAAAAAATTCTCTAATACAAGAAGCGTCATTATTACCTACAGAGAAATAGAAAAAAATCGTTTCAAATAAAAGAGACTAGGTACAGTGGTAGTAAAACGTTTAATAAAGCTATTGCTCGTAAATCACCACCAACCTACATTCCATGCAATAAAACGAATATTGCTTTATCTGAATACGCTCATTAAAACAAAAATAAAAATGCCACAGCTACAAAGTTACTATACATAACTATATGTATATTCGACTTGTTGTTTTACGGATGGATATCATCTTTAATAGTTTCACGCCCAGCGAAAAAGTTATTAGGATATTTATAGATAAATATGTCGCTTCTTACAAAATATGTCTTTTATAAGGAGCAATAAACTGTCTCGAGATGGCCACGACTGCCTTTGGAGAATTCTTGAACTTGCCATTAAGATAAACTTGACCGTATAGTCCAACTGTTTCACTTAATTAATATTCTTATTTATACATATTACACACTTTTAATAGTCTAAATCGTACAAATCAAATCAACCTATAAATTATACGTATGTAGGTGTAGAGACTTTCTCTTAGTTGTATTTATACGACAAAATTATCTTCACAGTTCCTCCTTTTTAATGAGTGAAGAAATTCAATTATGTACGATGTATCAAAATCATCACTGTCGGTCCGTTGGGATGAACAAAAGTAAAAGAAACTGTATGATATTGGAACAGGTAGGTTCTACAGAACACTATTTTGCTTTATTTCATTAAAATCCACTGTTAAGAGATTATGGAGAATGAGAAATATTGATGGTATACTTCGTTTAGTTTCTGTAGCGATGTAACCTTTAGTTTGACCGGCGCAAAGTAGAAAAGAACAGCAGTAGGCCAGAAAAGAAAGGAGACAACTCTCGGCCAAACTTTTAATCGGTGAGGAGCGTATAATCCGTACAGTACTGCACGGAAAAATTTACCATTTTATCCACTAAAATTGCATTGCTCAAATGTGCTGTTTTTGATACCTTGTTGAGGTTTTTCTCTTATTGGCTTCTGGCTCGTATTCTTTTGTTGCATACGGTATTGGTGGTGCTACCAGAACAATTTTTTATTTTGTCACATAATTTAGAGTTAGTTACGTTTTGTCCTTCTTCTTGCGTTTTTAATTCACATTTTCTTCGTTGTGCCTTTAGTTATAATCCGTTATTTCATAGTTAATAATTCATTTGTAAATAAAGTGTTTCTGTTGAGTTACATTCGCTCCCTTAAAACCAAAATTTTGAGAAAATACTACTCGTGATTTCACGGGAAATAACTTATGTGCACTCTGTAGGTAACATAAATAACTCACTGATGTCACTAAAAATGATTAAAGTTGTACGCTAAAAATTCTTCGTGTTTCTTCCATACTCTGAAGGGATTTAAAGGATAGACTCTGAGAACTTCTGTCATCCGCTTTTGGGCATTGTTCCTACATTATTTTTAGGTACTGAAATTCTGAGAAGTTGTGTCGGAAATCACAATGGTCACAAGCCTACTGCATCCACATAATCGAAAATTTAGCTCATCAAACATTTTACCGTGAAAATAACGTTTCCACTGAAATGAGGTATAAGAGATTTTTAATTTAGCCTACATGAGAAGCCAAATAAAAATATATTATTGCAATGGTTGACTTGTATCTGTTCTTCATATCTCCCTTGGGTCTTTTATTTTCTAGTACTACCTCGGCTCATTTATCGCCCGTTGTTTTGTGTGCTTCCGGCTGACATTAGCCGTAACTGTGAGTAACGGGGAGCTCATTTCCTAGTTTTTCACTGCCACGGCCACGGGCTTAGTTTTAACGACCGTGTACGCGACACCCTCCAATCTCGGCTATTCTTCTACTCCACCTCTGCCTCCTCCATCTTCTCATACTAGGCCGTTATACATCAGCGATTTGCTCTTAATACTTATCTTTTATGTTCTCTGCGCACCAGGCATCAATTTATCCCGTTAAAATTGCG
>NW_020438869.1:349441-359302 GCF_000699045.2 Agrilus planipennis | reverse complement strand
ATGGAATGGTTTCATTTTTCAAAAGAAAATTTTAATTTTATTTGTTTGATAGATATTTTGTATGGATATAGAGAAGGAGGTAAATGGAAATGTATTATTGTATAGCAGCTGTCCACGCGGACGCATCGCTCACTCAAGTAGGAGAGAGACAGATGTCGAACGCTGCCGAACGCGGAGGCCGATTGTGCCTCTTTGTCGCTCGTTCCGTGCTCTCCCTTGCACTTTGAGCCTTAAATGGAACGCCTCAGAGCGAGGTAACGCCGCATGAGTCATATTTTTTCGTGTGTGCAGCCGGCTCCATCGTATTATAAGACGTTGTCACGTCAAAAAAAAGAACACGTAAGCATGTAGACATCACCGAAAGAAAGAATATCGATTAACTGCATTCACTTTAGATACTTCTCGACCCTCATGTATAACATACGACATTTCCTAAAAGAATGAACAAATTAGATTAAGTGTGATTAAAGACGTTTATATTTTAGACAATCTGTAGTTGTTTGTTATTTCAATCTTGCAAGTCAATCGATATGCAGTTCATTTAGCTTATTCAGCAAAACAACTTTTTTCAGTCATCGGAGTAGGTCAGTATGTCATTGTAGAACAGTTGTTACAACGATGCGACGTGAAATTTATTTATGGGCCGCTATAGAAAACGAAATATGTGAATTCATAGAAGACAACCCCAAAACATAATACGGACGGTTGGCTGCCCTCATGTGAGACTTCGGCAAATTTTAAGGGAACAGTTGCTACATTTTGTTCCTGAAACCAGACTGCAGTACCCACCGTCCAATTGTCTGTTACATCCAGTAGGAATCTTCCAAAACTCTGCTTTTATTTCAAAAACATCTTGAATTTATATTAGGTTACATATCTCATGCAAACAAGAGCAACTACAACTATTCGTGACTCGATTTTTCAAAGGAAGACCTAGATCCTGCGACAGCAGTGGAGGAGGTATGGACTATGGCGTAAGTTATAGAACTGCTGAATGTACACTGTACACCGTACATATACTATCCATTGTAAACATTTATGTCACGTTCTGCGTTAGTTCAATCAGTCTTTGTCAACAAGGCAGCCCAAGAATGACGCCTGGTGCGCAGTTGAACTACGTGAACCCGATGCTACGTAAGGGCTCTGAAGTTTCCCGAATCGGGCGACAGACGCCACGGTTCGTCACAGTTTCATCGTCAATATGTCACGTGTCCGTGCCATCGTCTGTCTTGATTTACAGTCGCGGTTGATTGGGGGGAAAACTTTTGACAAATGCAAGTCAGATGCGCGTGACGAGCATGAAACTTTTAACAAAGTGTCCTTAACAACATCACGAACGATTGCTGAGAATAACACATACTCATTAACAATATCCGTTATATCTACTATCAGTTCCGTACCTATTTATAACAAATCCGTGATTATTTTTATAATTTTATACGAAACACTGCATAGTTTTGGTGTGTCCATCGGTTACTTACTTTGCATAACAAAAATTTACGTAAACAATAAGTTTTTGGTTAGCGTTCTCTCAGTCAAACGTGGATAACGATTTCGAACCTGTTAGGTCACATCAGCACGCTATAGAAATTTTGACAGATTGACCAATCACTAGTTAACGACGTGATTAATAAATGACCACAGATAGCGCAGGAAGCGCCATCTGTAGAGATTTACCACCAATTGTGGGTATGAAATAGTCAAACTGAACCCATCGTGAAATTAGCTGCATGTTAAGGCATTCTTGAACAGAAGATTAAATTTAGCATCAATGAACCCACAATTAATAGTACACTTCTACAAATGGCGTTTATTGCACCCTTTGTGGTTATATATTTAGATTTTACTGGTATCTTAAAAGTACACGTTCCTCTAACCTAACAATTTTGACAGTTACTAACACCATTCTGAAAACATTCGCCTTAAAAGTTAATTATAGCCTGTCAAAAATGCTTCATAATACAATAACAAAGTACATATTAATTATCATTTACTGACATATTTTAAGGCCCATTTGATATCATTTTATACTGTTCATTACTTCATAAAAACAGGGCGAGACATATATAAGTAGGTACCATACACATATTAAACAAATAATTAATTAAAATGTGAAACACTATTCGTAACCCTTCGAATTGAAAGGGAATATTAGATAGGTATTTGTAATAAATAATGCAATATTATTTGATCTCCGTCGGGCGTTTTCAATTCGGACTCATTATTGAAATAGTCGTTTACCAAATTAATAAATAGATATTATATGTAACTAATGACTATATAAAATCCCAATCATAAAACTGGCATTAATATATTCAACCTCAACAAATGAATTTGGTAATGCATGGTACAGCAATTGCATTCTAAAATTTAATTAAAACAGTATATCAACATTAAAATATTCAAGCTATGGTAAATATTAAGGTTTATATTACCTACGAACAAAACGAAATCAGCACTGATTTCAGAGCGCCTAGGCGAACTCGAAAGTACAGATTCAATCAGCCTAAGAAAAGCTTTAACTGTGTTGCGCCTACAGATGCGTGATGCGATATCTATTTTGGATCATCTCAATTGCACTCACTAGTAGTTTCCAGAATGTTAATAGTACGAAAGTCGTTTAGAAGTGTTTCAAACATGTACGTATGCAATGAAATCAATAAGTAAAGGTGACCACAGAAGTTGTGGAAACTGACAAACAATATTCAAAAGTAGGAGATTCGTAGAAAAGGCACAAAAATCTACTTTGAAGAACTAATAAAATATAAAAATTAATCTGCATTTTTTTTATAAAATTCCTTTGAAAATGGTGTAACAACCGAAACAATTAATAGAGAATCGAACTTAAATACATTGTGAAACTTGCCAAGTGTTTTTAATTTAACAATTTTAACGTTTTAATTGTTTTCTTGGCATCATTCCCAACGCAGTTGTGTTTGTTCGCGATAAGCGTCTGAACGGGCTTCTGCAGCTTTAAGTGCTGCAATTAACACGACATGAAATACGAAACGTCGCTTTAAACAATCCTATTGGAAAGCATTTTCACCAACTTTCTTTTTTCATTGTTTTTGCGACCAGTTTCGTAACAACCTTAACTGAAAGTTGCGCACTTTGTAAATGTAACACTAAGTTGTAGGTATATAGCATGATCGGTACAGTAAAATTAAATAATTATTTTATTTTCCGGCTACAATTATTACAAAATGGATGCGGTACTGATAAAACAGTACTGTATGGAAATAAATAAAAGTAAAACAAAAATACTGGTATGCAAAGGAAGAAAAAGTAGGGAAAGATCGAATTTAAAGATATGAGACGAAAGATTAGGAGAAGTGGATGACTAAGTATCTAGGAAGTCAGATAAGTCAGGACGGAAAGAGTAGTAGGGATATAAATCAGAGGATAGGGCAGGGTCGAATCGCCTAAAATAAATGCGAAACATGGACGGTGGGCGCGGCGGAAAAGAAAAGGTTAGAAGCGTTCGAAATGTGGTATTACCGTCGAATGATGAGGATACCGTGGAAAGAGAAAGTTAGAAATGAAGAGGTATTAGAAAGAATAGGAGAACAGAGGACTCTATGGAAGTCAATGAAGAAAATAGGCGAGATATGTTGGTAGGACACCTTCTGAGTCATGAAGGACTAGTCAGAGACATATTAGAGGCTGAAACGGGAGTTAGGAGGGGTAGAGGTAGACTTAGATTAGATTACTGTTCCCAAATAGTTAAGTAAAAGACTGCAGGTGCGTGTCCAGTCAGTACCGAGCGGCATAGCCTAGAGGTTTAGACCATTGCCTAGCATTCGGGAAGACACCTGTTCGATTCCGGGTCCGTCTGCCCTGGTCCAAGTTTTTCTGTGGTTTCCTTGGATCACTTAGGCAAATGCTGAGGCAGTAATATTCCACAGATAAGCTTTCATTCTCTTCTGTCTTCATTTCGTCCGTCTCAACTTTCTCACCCGAACCGCCACCCACCCATTCCCACGATTCCTGAAAGCAGGCTGAAGAGGGCCTTCCGCCCTACCTTCCGGCGTAGTCCGGAGGGACTGCCCGCCCACCAGCATTATTGGCTGGTGGGAATGAAACACCCAAAAGTCTTTTTTTGTTCAGCCAGTCTTAGGACTGACGACCTTATGATTATTGACAATTATTAATCATTGATACTCCCCAAACATCCTGAAATGCTGTGTCGGCCTAACGGGGGAGTTTAGGGGCGCCATCATATTGTTTAATACAACCATTTTGTAGTTAAACCCGTGAAAATGGCATGTTTTAGCAATAGCAGAAACACGCATAATAGACATCCTGCTTCAATTTTATTTGATAAGTACATACTTGGAAATTTTCAACAGCGCTTCTATGCCCGATTAAAAATGAGCAGTAATTTAGCTCGTTAGCTTATTCCACCTCCGTTCTACAATGTCAGCGTGCAGTTATTTCTCTAGTGCTATAATGCACGGTTTAATTAATATTGCCGCCCGCGCCCGCATATAACGTCGCCGTAACCCAGAGAGAATGAAGAAGATAATAATGGCCGATGTTAATCACTTCCTTGCTAAAGTTCACCTCGTTAACTTTCTCAAGTGTCATTTCCGTCGCTATCTTGACTCTATTGCCTCATTTCTTATCGCTTTCATGCTAAACCAATCGAATTTATAAGAGCGCACTTTATGAAACCCTCGAAATTGAATGTTACCCTTTCCAGTCTGCAATTTAAATTTACAATTTTAGAGAACTTCTTATCTTTGCTTGCTGAATTACCGACCACGGTATGTACAGGAATTTGATACCGAATGCAGGAAGTCAAAAACTTTACTATGCTACCTCTGGTTATTTTCTATTAAATCCTGGCGCCCAGCAACTACTTGAATAACAACAAACAGCCCACTGAACGCCATTTGTGAAACATTTCTACATTTTCAGGCATTCAAAAATCAAAAATACTCACTACCACGGCTTTTCCTTCTGTTTAGTTACTCATGTAGGAAATCACCACAGGAACAGGACCCAGAATTGTTCAAGATTGGCAGCCAAGATTTGGTGAACAATACTCACCGGGGATTGGGCAGTCAATATTGAGCCAGGACTTGACGAAGAATATTTGCCCAAAATTGGGCCAAGAATTAGTGCGTAGTCAGTATTGTGTCAAGGCTTTGGTGAACAATATTAACTAACTTAATATTGGATAGCTAATATTTTGACAAGACCTGATGAACAAAATTAATCCATGATTAAGTAATTACGTCGCTTTCCATTTTGGCAAATACTTCGTTACCCAGTGTTGGATATAGCTTGGTGAAATGTTTATAAACCTAGCCTTGACACTCGAAGCTTGACCGATCTTTGATCCAATAATTGACAAACCCATTCTTGACTGTCGAGTATTGGACCAAACTTGGCAAAACGTTAATAAACCTAACGTCGCCGTTTGAAGATTGGTCGAACTTTGGACCAATACTTATCTACAAGCCTANCAATATTCAAAGGTAAAACTGATGAAAAATACATAAAAATATTGAGAAAGTTATATAAAACATTATTTAAATATCTTTATCAATAGGGTGGGTTAGGTTAGGTTAGGTTAGGTTATCGAGTTTTGTTCAAGTGACCACCCTCTTTCGATCCTCCCTACCACCACTCCCTTCGTGGGTGGGAGGCCATCATCTAACCCCATAACTTTTTATGGGGGTGAGACCGCCACGAACTTTTTATAGTACAGTGGTGGGGGAGACCTCCCCTTTCGATCCTACCCACCCCCACCCCCGAAGGGGGCCATCATCTACACATTTACCTATAATTTTTTCACGTTGTCATTTAAAAAACGAGAATGACTACATTACTATTATTTGATGACCTTTACTTGCCAAAGACGATTAAAAGTTGAATTAAAGTGATAGTGCTATCCAAGTTTATGTTGGCATCGAAAGCATACGTAGCCAAGCTAAATCGGCTTAAATGAGACTTCCCATTTGGGATTCATTATTTTTACATGTCATTCTCAATTCCTATCCACATAAGCTACATAAAAATCATTATTTACAGAAGACATTTCTGTTATCAGCTAGATAACACGAAATTTTAAAATTCCCAACATGAGTTTCCAAAAAGACGCTTCTAATTCCATCCACATGGGTATTTAATGGAATTAAGAAAGAGATAATTAATTACAGCAATGAGTTATCTGCTTAAGATGGGATACCTAATGGAGTTAGAAATAGTGTACACGGTTATCTTACACGTACAATGATGAGGATGAAATACAATTCAGAATATTACCAGATAGGTATAAAATCCAATCGACCATTACGTAATACCTAATGAGTATTTTACACACCATATTATACGGAAATAAATAATAGCCCTTTAAAACTCGAGCCTCAATTATTGAAGTAGTTAACAGTAAATCAAGCGCATTACTTTGACTTCCAATAAATTCCAAGGATATGTACTGACAGTATTTTGTAAAATAAAATCATTTAGGTATCACTCAACAGCAACTATAGTTGGGTCGACCAAAATTGGCAAAGTCCACAATAAATTATCTATGCTTTCACTTGGGATTGTAAACATTTGCTGCGTTTCGAACACGCCCTTGTTAAGTTTGGAAATGCTTCATGAGTAGTACAGACAAAATGAAAAGAGATAACCGAATAATGGTAAGCGGTGGAGCGGTTAGAGGTTGCTTAGATACGCAAAAAATCAAGGTCGGATTTATAACTGCCTGGTTGGATTTATATCTTTGAATAAGTGTCTTTGGATTCCTAAATTTTTGAGAATGTTGAACTTTCTTTAAATTCTGATGCTCAAATTCTGCTTGTCTGCATCCCTTTCTGTTACACATCAATTGGTGTAATGTTATTCCTTTTTCTTTATTAGTGTTCGCTGCAATTCCTACCTGACATCTCTTTTCTATGTTTACGATATTTCCTGTAACGTCTGTTGTGAGTAGAAGCAGGCGTCCTGTCAGCAACCGCTCTAGTATAGTTAGTAAGTTAAGGATACGTACACTACACTTTTGTCTTTTTCCGGGAAGAAACTCCAGGAGGAAATTAAAAGTTGAGAGTTGGACAAAGTTGTTCCCGAGGCGTAGCAGAAGCCACAAATCATGAACCACCCCAAGTGGAACTTTACCGTGTGCGCCGCGGTTCCAAAAGGAGCAAATATCGTTCGATCTTTCCTAAATCCCCATTAGTTTGGGTTCACGTAATTACAAAGCACTCCATGGCCTGTCTTATATTTCAATTAGGAAGTCTCCCAGGGACACAAAGAGAAATGTCAGAACTGCATCGCTATCGATTTTTAACATTTACGACCGTTTCTAACCAAATTAACAGAGCCGTTTATTACTGTTAACGAATAAATACTAAACCAACTTTATAACGTGGAAGAATATAATGGGCAAACATTGTTTACATTTTTGTCAGGAAAAAAACGTAACGAAGGTCGCGAAGAACTCTTACAATAAATATCACACGTACCTACACGCAAGTCTATACCAACCTAACCTAACCTAACCCTATTTTTACAACCCTTACATACCGATACCTTTGTTTTATTATTATTAATTATCATACCATATTCCTCTACAAATTCCGCTTCCACTTTATCTATAGCTAACCTAACTCCTTCCTAGATGCTAGCGTTACTTCAGGTGGATTTATGAGTTAAACTAGTTGAAGTAACTTTAACATATACTTTTCTTGGAACAAAACATTTTTAGTTGCTTTACTAGATTTTAACACTAAATATTAAAAAAAGTAACTTTACACCACTGTTTCAAAAAAGGGATCTACAAGAATGTCCTTGGAGTAAGTGTTTTTTGTTGCTACGTCTGGATAACATATGGTTGAAATTGTATAGAAACAAACTATTTGTTCGATATATTTTACTCCTTTTAAGTAACTTGTAGGTACTATTTTGTTCGATGAAAGGTCAATTGGTTATAGGTTATTTTATTACATTCATTTATCTTTAAAATTATTGGACCATTCATCAAGTATATTTGTTTCTCCATCTTTAACACATCCCCGATAGCCACATTTACTTCATATTTACGAAAAATTTACTATTCGTATCATCACGACATGTGTAAAGGTTGCTCACCTTGTGAACGTAAAAATTTGTAACATATTGTCTGCATTTCATGAGTCAAACGAATACTAAACACGAAGACAACTTTTCGTAAATTGAATTACTTTCGTAATTTACGTAAAATAGACATACCATTTAAGACATTGAAATGAAGAAACCTATGAGGCACATATGAGGGCAAGATTTACTGTACTACATGCAGCAATGTTTCTCATCATATTTAGATAAATTTTAACTCATGATATGATGGTAAATAATTGACGGTAAAAAAATTGAAAGGTATATACATATTTGAAAATAATTAATTAATATTTTTTAATCGTACACATCATTTTGCTAAAATGCTTATTTCAAAGTATTTATAATGAATTGTATTTACAATTGTATGTAATATTTTATACAATTCATTATATATTGTTTGAAATAAATTAGCAAACTGTATACAATTAAAATATTTTAATCAATTATTTTCGTATTTATTAGTATTACGTTATACAGTAGCTACATACATATACAAAAAAAATATTGTAGAATTAATGTTTTATATAAATTCCTTTTACATTTTTAAAGTATATTATGAAATTATATGAAACATATTATACCTATGGTTTTAACAAAAAGAATATAAAAATGATTAATTTATAAAAAATATGTTTATATAAATCTATGTATATATATAAAGGTTATATATTAATTTTTGGTATATCATATTCACTGTCACTGTTTTTCTGTGTTCATTTTCTTTGAAGTGATATAAAATTGCCCAAATCTTCTGACAAAACTTACTCCATGTTTGACAATGATTTTAACATCTTCTCTTCAAAAGTACGAGGATGTTGTATTATTATTAATGTTTTCCTGGATTCTGGATTATATGTGGTTGATAATATCCAGCTTCTCTACTGAATATATATTTGTTAGATCTTCATAGACTAGGTCTTGATTACTTGAATTATTAGCTTGCATTAGTGATGCTTTTGAAAAGCTATACTAACGCTTTAACAAAATTCCAGAGTCTTATGTTTAATAATAACTAAAAGAAAAGATTATTTTATAACATGAAGTTATTATTGAGACGATATACCTAATGTATGTATTTTGTAACTCACATTTTTGAAAACTGTAACTTATTGGATAACAACCAACACTTTTTAAATTTCCGTGACAACTTATTGCGTTAAAGTGTAACCGAAAACTGATGACTGAAGAACAAAATTGTCTTTATGTCTGTAAATTCGAGAAATTAACCCGGCGGTCTGTCTGTCGGTTGTTCAAGTCAGACGTTTTATTTTATTTAATTTACCAAAAGTTTACAACAAATTTACAATTTATGTGATGTAAATTTGGTGTAAAGATTTAATAATTAAAATCACTTTTTTTTCTTCATAAATATTATGGCATGTTTATGCAATTTTGTGTATAATCGTAATAATTCATTTTTTTGCATAAACTTTTCTTCATGTAATGTCGTCATAAAATTACAGATAATTTTTGTAAATGTATGAATACATGAAATATCGTTCATATGACGTTATATTGCGCTCATACTTATTTAGAAAGAAATTTAGTAAATATGACAGCTATTTTACGTAAATAGTTTGTCGCAAAAATTCAACAACTGGTTTACTGATTTTTAATTCCTAAATTTGATCATTTATTTACTAGTATATATTTTTATTCATTGAATGTAGAACATATGTTTCAAATTTGATCCAAATTTGTTTTCAAAATCGTCTGATCCATTCATGATCATCACGAGTGGCTATCGGGGTT
>NW_020438869.1:341417-345870 GCF_000699045.2 Agrilus planipennis | reverse complement strand
ACAGAAGAATATATAATCTAAAGAAATTAATCAATAAAAAATTAAATACTGTTTCACCTACCTATTTAGCGTTGATTTTCCATTTTTAAAAAATATTTAATCCTCTACATCCACTTGTTGCATAGTACATTTTGTTAGTTCACAAGCACAATAAGTAAGTCATTATTTAATACCGATATCACACGTAAAGTTCATTTTGTAACAACAAATATCCATAAATTAAAGTCACAATTTATTAATCTAACAATAAACCGGCACAATTCAATTACGAACCGACGACCCGTGAACGACTGCGATGAGCTGACCTGTTCTCTTATCGATGTATTTCGCAATCCACTTCTCATTTTTTGTCATGTTTCTTACTTTCACTTTTTACATCTGCCAATGAGCGGACGCCAGGCTTGCTATTATTAGCCTGCTCGCTAGTTGTTTATGCAGCAACGATGAGACGAATAAATAGAAATAATACAATAGAAATAATATAATAACATGACAAAATAGAGAGCACGGAAAAAATACTGACGGTATTATCCAAAAACTACTAATGTGAGAAACATTTTTGTTTGATGTTTAGATCACTAAATTTCTTCCTTTATAAATTTGTAACTTTGTTTTCACTGCCTAATAGATCATCAATCATAATAGATCAATTAGGTATTTTAATTTAGTAATACTGAATAACTGTCAATATGAGCAAAAAAAAATTAAGCGTTTAGTCTAAGCTAAACGGGGTTGCTTTACTATAATTTTGATTACATAGGGGTATGAGGGGTTTAGATGGTGATTACGTCAGTAATATTGATTTGTTTACTTTTCCCGATTTTTCTGCAAAATTTTAGGACCTCCAAATTTGCTCAAAAGCTGAAAGCCTGTTCAGGGAATTCCCCAAATTAATTGATGTTGCACACACGCTCTCACGCGGTAGTTTAAGGTTAAGTTAAAAAGAATTTAAAAAATTAAATACTTCAATGGTCTCAATCAATATGCTTTGTAATGATTACACAGGTCTGCGATAAAAAAGTTTTTTGTATAAATTTATCTTAAGCATGCAAATGTTGGTCTATATTTTGCAAATATAAACTTTGTTTTAACGTATCACGTCACATTTTTTTTGTATGTAGATTAATATATGTATATATATATGGCTCTTTGAATCCGCAAATTTATTTGTTTTTTGAATTGATTGAATATAACAGTTTGTAAAAAATACTTAATAAGCTTACTTCAGAATGAAGTTGTGTCACCAAGATAGACACTGGGTTACGATAAAATATGCCAGTTATGTGTTGAAGTGTTAAGACAGTGGACTTATGGTAAATCAAAATCATTGTTATTCGGTATTTCTTTGTCCAAATTAGAATGAAATTGGAAGTCGGAGTGAAAAATGTCATCAATACGAGTTTGAAAGAAGAAAGTATTGCTTCCACCACTTTACATTAAACTTGGTTTGATCAAACAGTTTGTAAAGGCATTTCGACTTGACCAACGGTGATTATTTCATGTTTAGATATCGAGGTCATGATTTATATAGGTTTTAAGCATATAAAAAAATCGTAAGGGCACAAAAAATTACTTTTTAAGGAAAAAGTCATTTCAAAAATCACGTTTTTTTGTTTATTTTCGATTTTTCCATGCTTTAATATTGTCGGAGGTATTTTTAACCAACACAATCGAAAAGAGCATCGTTAAAAACATAGAAATACTGGTTATTGAATATTTTTTTGTCGCACTCATTAGGTGGCAAGGGTTCAAATGGAAATGTGTTCTCTGAGCATTTATGGGTTAATGTGACGTGGTATAAACCATATGAATATCGTTTTCTATTACTTTTAAGACAATTACGACAAATATTAACAATTTAAGAAAAAAACTTTNCTGGATTTGCCACAAAATCTGACTGAAGAAATACTATTTTTAATGATTGAGGCATTCCATTAGTAACCATGTTTTCACCTTACATTTAGGTAAATATTTAAATAAGTTATCTGCATGCCGCCGTAACTGGTCGTAACCTATGCTAACATTTGCCAAATACATATATTTGTTTTTGATTGGCCTAGATGCGCTTAACATTGTAGGCAAATTATTTACTCAGTTTTGTAAAAATGGTGTTATGTTAGGTAAGTATATTATAGGGTGGTGACGAAACAGGTAATATAACATTTACATACACAATGCTGTAAAAAATAAACCACTCGAGCGGTTTTCTAATAAACCTTATTTCCGGCTTTTTAGTTCTACGCTTGATTATGAATTAATAAACAATTAAAGATAAAAACCACTAATCAATCCGTGTGAACTTTGTTTGCTTCATGAAAAAATCAAGTAATTAGATAGAATTTCGACTGCTCCATATTTTCCATTAAAAAGTGAAATATAAAGCACAGGATTGTCTTGAAAGTAACACTACGGTAACCGAAGCTTTATGAGTCGTTAGAGACGTCTTAAACTGTATAATCTATAGAAAAACTAATAGTAGTTTTATTACGATCTACACAACGTTAATCAATTAAATTTTGGCAATCGGAAAGATATCGGTTCGAATCTATGTCCGTCCGTCCAGTCCAGTTTCCTTGTATTTATAGGCAAATGTACGAGCAGTTATATTCCATAGATAGCCTTCCATTCTTCGATTAATCATCTCTCCCTAACCACCACCGCAGCCTCCCATATCCACGATTTCCAAATGAAACTTCCGCCCTATGCACCGCTTTGCGCTATAACCTACATCGGTGGGATAGTCCACGAAGATGGTAAACGAAATAACCAACAGAAAATAAATTCAAATTTTGAAATTGTCGTCTGCGCTTGCTAATTCGTTTGTGAATGTTTTTGACTCATTTTCTGTTACATTACGTTATTTTTAGTACAACTCAAGCCATATTTAAAATTTCACATAGAATTGACTGTGAAATACAAACATTCGATACGGAAGTACTCACTACAATTCCCTAGTTAAATAAATAATTCAATCTAAAAGCCTGCTGTCGTCTCCAGATAAAACCACTCAAAATCACAATAAAAAAAGTATCACAGACGTTTTTGCATTCGCTAGAACTACTTTATTTTAAGTGTTATACTTTGTTTACTTTCTGTAGTGATGTGACCTTCAGTTTGACCGGCGCAAAATAGAAAAGAACAGCACTAGGCCAGAAAAGGAAGGAGACAACTCTCGGTCAAACTCTTAACAGGTGAGGAACGAATAATCCGTAGAGTACTGCACGGAAAAATTGACCATTTTATCCACTACAATTGCATTGCTCAAATGTACTGTTATTGGTACCGTTTACTACTGAAAATATCAATGACATGTTTATTTATATCTGAAGACATATTAAAGGCTTTAACGCTTGTTTTCGACATTCACTACTATTCATGATTGAACAAAACTTTTGGCAGGTACTGTATGAAAAATTATGTTTAATGAACAAGAGTCGAGAGTATAATGAGCTTTTTTCTCCCCACCTACGATTTTGCCAGCGCGCATCCAAGACATTGGAAGGGGCGCATCGCTAGAGAAAGTAAATGAAGTATAGTACCTACTTGCTATTAAAAGGGGATTTTGCTGAATTTCCTGTTTTATGATTGCATTATTAAAGACTTTTTGAAAAAGTCAGATCGACATAAACCGTTCGACCTCATACATACATACATACATACGTGTATAATGCTGAGAAGAGAGAATAATTCCGATTTTATTATTCAAAAGGCGATTCGTGTCACGTCATAAATAAAATATGTAGCATTTACACTGCCGATATAAATTCCGACGGACGCAGCGAAGTTTATGCAGCGAAAGTGTCTTAAGTGCTAACATAAAAATTCAGGAGTCGTATTATGTATGGAATTATCTTCCATCGCTGACTTGCACTGCCTGCCTGCCTGCACTCATCCATTTCAACTACGAACTACAGTGCCTACATCCGTAAAACCCACCTAGCTAGCTATCGTGCGCTTCCCGTGTGCAGCATTCAGCTTGCCGAACCAAGAAGTTGATGCCGACGAAACAGGCCACGCTTTAATCATTCTCCATTTGTATGCCGAAAGCAGAACGAAAATTGCCACATAAAACACTAACCAGCAACATACAGAGCATGCTTGCCCTTTAAAGGAAGCGCATAAGGAAAGGAGTTGTTTTGACGACTACCCTTTTTGATCTCATTTTTGAAAAAATTAATGTTATTTACTGCTAATTTAATTTGTTTGGATTTTGTCGACTTTTTCTCTAGAAATCATAATTATTAAGGATACACTGGATAGTGATTTTGATGGGTAGTGGATAACTGAGTACGTAATCCTAAAATGTAGCATCGTACTACAGATGGCGTTTACCGCGCCATTTGTGGTATTTTCTAAAACGCACTGTTAAGACAGCAGGTAAAAGTTGGTCTGTGTTCTGTCGGAGCTGTCTGCGACGCGCTGATGAGATCCAAAAAGATCGAAATCGCGATCC
>NW_020438869.1:327862-336215 GCF_000699045.2 Agrilus planipennis | reverse complement strand
TGATTTATATAGGTTTTAAGCATATAAAAAAATCGTAAGGGCACAAAAAATTACTTTTTAAGGAAAAAGTCATTTCAAAAATCACGTTTTTTTGTTTATTTTCGATTTTTCCATGCTTTAATATTGTCGGAGGTATTTTTAACCAACACAATCGAAAAGAGCATCGTTAAAAACATAGAAATACTGGTTATTGAATATTTTTTTGTCGCACTCATTAGGTGGCAAGGGTTCAAATGGAAATGTGTTCTCTGAGCATTTATGGGTTAATGTGACGTGATATAAATCATATGAATATCGTTTTCTATTACTTTTAAGACAATTACGACAAATATTAACAATTTAAGAAAAAAACTTTTTAAGACAAGATGTCATTGACTCCACAACTAATAGAAACACGACATGCGCGTCACGTCCTGGTGAGAGTTTTCTGGATACAACTTATTAATTAACAAAAGGAGTCTCAACGTGACCGGCCGACAATGATATTTCGAAAAGAAAGAAAAGATTAAGAAAATCGGGTACGAAAATGTGTTTGCAACATGTGCTGCCTGCATAGCGGGAATATTTCATAACCATTTCGTATATTAAAAAGCGGTACTGCTGACAATTTTATGCGCTCTCGAAATCACCTCCGCGAATAATGGAGTAAGCTGACTCGTAGCTTTATTAAACGTGATGATATCTCCTGGTGTGGCCGACACCGTAACTCATAACTTTATTTCCAGCTGTGGAAAGGTAGAAGAATATTAAGATCTATTTTATTACTTACCCTGTCTTCGTTATTTCCATGGACATTTGTCCAAAGAACACCTAAACTACATTAACATTTCGACATCATGCGAAAAAAGAATTTTTTATTACCTACCAACTTTACTGGCCCCGAGAGCGATAACCTTAATTGCCTTATTAAATTTGAAACCCTTCCTATGCACCCTGTACCTACTGGGGCTAGTTTTACATTCCGGGTGTCTGACGTGAGTATAAAACATTTATGCCAAATCTCTTTTACGATTCCATAAACATTTTTTATTTTAATTCTTACCATTATTTAAACTTATCTACTTCACTGTGTCTCCTACCAATAAAAGCAGGAAGTAATCATCTTATTTAACTTACACCTATAAAAAAAGAATTCTACTTACCAACACCAATAATTTCGTCTGTTCAAGTATGCTGCTTACACTTACCTTTTCGAAATCTGTAAAAAATTCTGTCAGATTTTTTTTATTAAATTGCTTGTTAATATTTAAATTTTCGTTTATTAAAAACGCTTATAATAATAGTAATAATATAATTACGAATAGTTGGCTTGCGATAGATACTACACAAACATCGTTGAAGTAACAAATTAGGTATTTACAAACAAATAATTTATATTTACAAGTGGTACGCCCTTAACTAGATCACAGTCGTCAATATAATCATTTAGGTTATCTAATATTGCTAATGAAATAAATCAGTCGAAGAATACAGAGGTGAAGCGTGGCTTTGGTTCAAGATCGCCCATGCAAGGAAATAAATTGTCTTTTAGTTTTATACGCACATAAGGTAACTAACTGCTAGCGACTAGTATAGATGACGCGCTGAAACTTATTTGAGTTACTTTACACCTTTAGCGGAAAGAAATTACCCATTCACTTCACGCACTGCTTGATCTGGCAAGGTGGTGGTTCCCTAAATGCAGTGGATGGTCCGGCTTCAGCATACAAACACGAAGATTCGCTACAAGAGCACGTGGTATCATGACTACTTGAATACGACCGTTCAGTTTCAACGTCTGCATCGCCATCTTCCCAGTTACAGTTACCCCACAACTTGTTCTCGCAGGTTTTTGGATGGTGATAGTGACCCCTTGTAAACGATCTCTTCCCCGAGCTGCTACCACTTGCAAGAGAACTGCTGTTATGAGTGTCCCATTGTTGACCAGGAGACGGCTTCTGGTACTGTGGTGTTTTATTGTTGCAACATTGACTGTTGTTCGAATTATTCAATATGCTAGCAGAGCAATAGGAATATCCGCCGTTTCCACAGCTGCTTCCGCTTCTCGGAGGAGGAACTGGAGGACTTTCTCTGGGACAATCTGGTGGAGGGTGTGTCGGCGGTGGAGGAATAATTTCAGACCATGTTGGTGGAGGTAGCAACATTGTCGTAGCGTACGGGGTTGGATTATCAGGGGACTTTCTACAATTGTAAAACGTTTGCATGTTCTTTGTATCAACTTCAGCGTAATCAGCTGGCTGAGAAGCCAAAGGGACAGAAGAATCTTTATCAGTATCATTGGCTCTCCAGCCTCGATCAATCCAAAGACTCTCCTTATTGTTGATGTGATTGGCGTTGACGGTTGGAACAGTTAAATGGCCCAATTGTTTGTTAAGTGTTTGCCGTCTTTTCATATATAACACACCACCAGCTCCTGCGAGAAGTAAAACCGCTAACACAGCCAGAAGCACCACAAACCATGTTTGACGCATCAAAGGCACCAAAGGACCTAACGTCCTGGGACTTTGAGCCCCGGTAGAGGTCATTAGTTGTATCGGACTTGAATATGGTCCCAAGCCCATTTGCGTCGTTGCTGCAATTTTTGCTGAATACACAGTCCCATAAGATAGATTTCCAATCAAGACCGAGTGAGTCGTTGCATTCAACGAAAGTGTTCGGATAGTGATGCCCTTCACTTGTAATTTGTAACCCGAAATAATACCGTTATGGTGTTGAGGCGGAGGAGGTAACCACTTAATCCACACGGCACTATCGTTGAACACCCCAGCAGTGATGCTCTCCGGCGGAGCAGATGGAATGTCTTCCAATGTTTCAGCCACCCGAGAGTTTGATGGCTGACCTTCTATCGTTTTGTAAAAGGGAGCGATAAAGAATTCGTATTTCGTAAACTTTTTCAAGTTGGTCACCGAATAACTTTTACTGAGAGTGTCCAATACTGTTAAGATGTTGTAATTGTGTGACCCGCCCGATATTTCCCGGAAACGTATATAAAGTCCTTCGACGTAATCAGGAGCACTATGTTTCCATGTCAGTTTGATTGACGTGGAAGACAACGGTTTAGCGTCAATAAGGTCTACCACTTTTGCACTCAATACCGTTCTAGCAGTATCCAGTTCAGACCGTGGCACTGTTCTGGAATTGGCTAATGTTCTTGCCGTATTAGAAATTGCACTAGCGGGTGATAAACCGTGAGCGTTTTCGGCACGCACGATAAAAACATACGAACTGTCCGGTTTTAGTTCACGCACTACCATAAATTGTCGAGGAACACGATGGGCGGCCACAACCCAACCAGTTTGAAGATCTGGGCTCCAATATTCGACCGTATAACCAACTAAACCCAGATCTTCTTCATCACTTTCCCACGTTAATGTAATACTCGATTCAGTCGCGTTAAGCACTCGAGGTCTTTCTGGAGCTTTAGGGAACGTTGAAGGATCCGGACTGCGATGAAGAGGAACCGACAAATCTTCAACAACACTCAGTGATGCCGACCAGGAACTTTCTCCACTCTCAGAAATAGCAGAACAAGTATATAAACCTGAATCTTCCGCTTGAAGATCTGGAAAATAAAAAAAACATGTAACCCACGATTTGCTTTAGAACGTGGGTACATCATACCATCTATATCAAGAGTACCATCGAATTTGATACTTAATCTTCCTGGGGACTTTCTGGGGTCTAAAATATTACCGTCTTTCAACCAACGTATTTTAGGTGGGTTTCCTTCTGGACTAGACGCTCTACAATAAAATGTTACTATGCTATGTAAAGGTAACGTTTGATTGGCAGGACCAATATGAATAATTGGGGGAGGAGAATCCGCGACCGATGTTACCTAAAAATGTAAGCTATTAATCTCTAACCGAAAGAATCCAAAGCCTGTCTTACTTGAAGGTACGCTCTAACGCTATTCGATCCCGCAACGCTCAGAGCAGAACAAACCAGATATCCGGAGTCTTCCCTCTGAACGCCTTGTATACGCAAAGTTCCATGTGAATTAACGTGCATATGACCGTATGACGTGTCCGGAAACATGAGTAACTGCGAACCCTCTTTACTCCAAAAAACTGACGGTGGTGGATTGCCCGTTGCGGCACAATGAAACTCGGCAACACCATTCAATCCAACCTTTTGATCTTGAGGACGCTCGATAAAAACGGGAGGGGCTAAAATAACCGTTCATAAAATTGACGTTCGCATGACCTTTAAAGTAACCCGACTCACAATTCACAACAAGGGTGGCTCTTGCAATTACAGAGCCAACAACGTTTTCCGCTTCGCAAATGTAAAGACCTTCGTCAGACGTTTGAACGGAGTCGATAAGTAACGATTTGTCGTCCAAGATTCTCGCTCTGCCAACGGGCATTTTACCATCTTCTCTTCGCCAGAGCACACCAGGAGTGGGATCTCCTTCGACGGAACACTGAAATACAACCTTCTCTCCAACAAGAGTTGTTATGTCTTGAGGCTCTTTGTTGAAATAAGGCTTAACTAAAAGAGAACGCAAACTTATACATTTTTCAAATTATCCTCGACGGTTTCAACTCATGGAATATTCAAACACGACTTGCTGCAGTTCAACTGAGTATTCGGTAATTCTCTTATACGCTCAAAGAGTTTTTACTTGAAGTACACCCGAAGTTATGTCTAATTAAAAATAAAGCGGGTTAACTAGTTTGACTTACCATGCACTGTGAGAGTTGCTGGAGGGGTTTCTCTGGAACCTACCAAATTATGAGCCAGACACTTGTAACGCCCTTCATCGTACTCTCTAACGTCACTTATCATAAGATTACCACCGTCTACAATACGAATTCGTTTGCCGTCAATGTCCAAGTCTTCATTATCCTTTTTCCAACTGATTGTTGGCTCCGGATGACCCTTGGGAGGATCGCAGAGGAGCAACGCCGTTTCACCAGCAGCCACTCGAGTGTCCGAGGGCATTATCCGGAATTCATCACGTAGAACTGAAACAAAAGGAAAAATATTTTATGAAACAATAAACCCATGGGTGCATTCACTTCTTTGATTAAATTAGACCGATTGTAAAAATATTATAGGTGTAATGTCCCGTCTTGATTTAGACGGACTACGCGCCTAATTAAATTTGCGTAGTTAGTTAGATGAAAAAATAAGAACACAAACTTGGATTATCGGTTTATTGGTTATGTTTGGTTCTTAATCTGAATTAACTGGTATAAAGATGAATTAATATTTACTGGTTTTACTGAATAATCAATATTGTCTGGTATAACTAAAGAATCAATATTTTACTGGTATAACTGAATTATCAATAATAATGTCTATATAGTACANTAATTCTTGCTTGGCGGATTTTCAACGAGAGGGTTGAGTTGAAACTTTTGAAACGAGCCTGTAGTGATTGTAAACATTAGAAGTTTTCAAGGTGACAAAATCATAGTAATAAGTTATCGTTAATTAAAACCTTATATACCAACAAGATACGGAAATTGTAACAGTTCGACCATGCTGAGAGAAAAACTAAAAAAACAAGAACTATATCGAAATAACAAATGATTTAGTTTAGTATTATTATTATTGCTGGTGTTTGGGTATTTTCTTCTCTTCTCCGGCACTGCCGGCACTAAAAGTTACTGTATATACTTGTGAATAAGGAAACAAAAAAAAAGTCTTCCCTTTTTGTACCAAATAATTTTTTTTGCTAGAAACGCCATTTGTAAAACCAAATTTATGTATCTAAAAGAAGACAAATGAAAAACACTCTTGAACAAAAGAACCACCAGATGTGGCGGACGCGACGTGGCGTGATGGCGTTTCATTCCCGAATGTTTCGTTTCGGTGAAAACGAATATGGCAGGAATGCTTTTAAATCCAGCGCCGTTGTTTTTTCTCGTGTTTTTCAGCTGTCTTAATAACGGTATGCTCTTGAAAAAAGATTTGCCCGTAGATTTAACACTCATCTGACAACGCATTTTTATTTACAGCAACCGTAAAAAGTTAGTTGAAAAGCTACGAAGTGGTAATAACCAAGCGGATTTACAGCGAGATAAAACATGCAATGCGCTAAGTTTCGCTATAACTGTACATTCGCAGTACGAACAGCAA
The DNA here is from genome assembly GCF_000699045.2 of Agrilus planipennis. Classification (NCBI taxonomy): domain Eukaryota; kingdom Metazoa; phylum Arthropoda; class Insecta; order Coleoptera; family Buprestidae; genus Agrilus; species Agrilus planipennis. The sequence goes on along the minus strand of NW_020438869.1, from coordinate 330,125 downwards.
AAAACTACTGTAGTTAGCTGTTTGTTCTTATTGTTTGTTTTTTTAGATTCAAACAAAAGAAAATACTTCCTTCGAATCAAAACTTAATCAACATTAGGTTATATTAACATTAAATAAGTTAAGGGTAAAACATATCGACACCTTTAAGAGCCAAAATGTGAAAATGTTTATGAATAATACCTTTTCGGTTACAGTAGATCTCTTGCTAACCGGTCACGCATTAATCGATTATTAACTAAGAAAAACAACGACAGAGAAACTGAAATAAATATCAAATGCATATTTGTACGATTAATCGGTTATAATTGGGATTGGGCCAAGGTCCTAGCTCCGAGGTAGCCGATTAACAGGGCTTCTACTGTACATGTACCTGTTGAAGGTACGTGCAGGTATCTCTATTATACAGGTAAGGCAAAACCATCAAGGAACCTAGAAATTACGCATTTCTTTGTCGCCATTTTTTCTTTTTATATCTAACGAGAAAGGGCTACAAAAGAGAAGGTATTAGAAAGAGTAGGAGGAGAGAGAACACTATGGAAATCAATAAGAAATAGGTGAGATAGGTTGGTAGGACACTTCTCAGACATGAAGGGCTAGTTAAAGACATTTTAGAAGTAGAAACAGGAGTTAACAGGAATTGTGGTAGAAAGAGGTTCACAAATAGTTAAGGATGTGGAATGTTAGGGAAATGCGAAGATTAGCTAAGGATAGGAAAGAGTAGGAGTGAGTGTCCAACCAGTCTTAGGACTGATGATCTTATAATGACTATGATGATATCTAATAACTAGCAAAAATGCATATATGGTGAGGAACACATACAGGATGCATAAGAATACTAGCAAACAAATAAGAAATATATTAATTATTGTTGGTAATATAACAATTATTACTGAAAGGAAAAGTTCCAAATAGGATGAATGATGAAATTACAGAAGGATTATGCGAGAAAGCAACTAGATTGACAAAGTGAAATTTAAAATAGTTTTGGTAAAAAGTTATTGTTTAAATTTTAATTATTTTCGCAAAGCATTTTCAAAACTTGTATGGTAAATCTAATAAACAAGTAAGTCATTTGTTACCAATTTCTTACACACTTTTGATGTACAAAAAATCGGCGATTAAAGGAACATGGATATTTTTTTAGATCCCTTCCGCTAATAATAATAATTTGTTTTTGATACCGATAGTCTATTCCTTAAATCATTTTAATAAACGGTTTGTTTTATCACAAGATTTTGGAAGGGAGGTTTCAACCTCCTAACCCCCCTCCCTGTGGCTACAACGGTGCCAGCAAGCGACAGAAATTGTAACAATTCAGTCATGTTTTTTTTTACGAGAAAAACAACACAAGAACTATCGAAATAACAAATAATTTAGTATAGTAATCACTAATCAATAAATAATACAAATTAATTACCAACTTTCATCAGATAGGTTTTAGTCATACTTATTAAATTATTATTACTGGTGTTGGTTTTTTTCATTTTTCTCTTGTAGAATTACCTGGCACTGCCGAGTACCTGACGTCATTATCCGGTACCTGACCGGATCCTAAAAAAATGCCAGAGCTGCCTGATATCTCATCCAAACCGGATACCGGCTCATCTTTAATTTTAATTTTCATTTGGAAAATTTAGTCATACTTATTAAATTATTATTACTGGTGTTGGTTTTTTTTTCATTGTTCACTTGTAGAATTACCTGGCACTGCCGAGTACCTGACGTCATTATCCGGTACCTGACCGGATCCTAAAAAAATGCCAGAGCTGCCTGATATCTCATCCAAACCGGATACCGGCTCATCTTTAATTTTAATTTTCATTTGGAAAATTTAGTCATACTTATTAAATTATTATTACTGGTGTTGGTTTTTTTTTCATTGTTCACTTGTAGAATTACCTGGCACTGCCGAGTACCTGACGTCATTATCCGGTACCTGACCGGATCCTAAAAAAATGCCAGAACTGCCTGACACCGCATCCAAACCGGATACCGGCCGATCTTTAATTTTAATTTGGAAGGTTTAGTTATATTTAATAAATTATTTTTACTAGTATTGGTTTTTTAATTTTTCTCTTGTAGAATTACCTAGCACTGCTGAGTACCCGACGTCATCATCTGCCTGATACCGCATCCAAACCGGATACTTACTGGTCAATCTTTAATTACTTATTACCTTTAAAATTGTCTATTTTTATTAAATGCGACTTTCCTTACCTCTTTAATACAATAATTTTACATATATAATCTAAAGAAATTAATC
>NW_020438869.1:318646-321454 GCF_000699045.2 Agrilus planipennis | reverse complement strand
GTCTAAGTATTTAAAGCTAATCTATATACAAGGGGTAAGTGGGGTGGTGACTACTATTGGTTGAAACTAGGAATTGGAAAGTGGTAGGCGTTATGAAATTCTAAGTAAAGGAAAAAGGTCGGTTCTGGAGCTATATACAAAAATTACAATCCTAAACTAATCAGATTCGTTACAGTGTGCCCCGAATATCGAGGGACAACTGTCATAAAGCTATACGTCATAAATTTAAAGGAACTGCCTGTCTATCAATGGCTCAAAGGCACAGCAGGAACAGTCTATAATTTCTAAATAGTAAAAGTTTTATACACTGTACATGTTATTGATGAACCGGAACAATAGGCGTATACAATCTTTCAGTTATTAGGGGAAAAAAAACTTTTGGGTGTTTCATTCCCACCAGTCACTAATGCTGGTGGGCGGGCAGTCCCTCCGGACTACGCCGGAAGGTAGGGCGGAAGGCCCTCTTCAGTCTGCTTTTAGGAATCGTGGGGATGGGTGGGTGGTGGTTCGGATGAGAAAGATGAGACGGACGAAATGAAGACAGAAGAGAATGAAAGATTATCTGTGGAATATTACTGCCTCAGAATTTGCCTAAATGATCCAAGGAAACCACAGAAAAACTTGGACCAAGGCAGGCAGACCGGAATCGAACCGGTGTCCTCCCGAATGCTAAGCAATGGTCTAAACCTCTAGGCCATGCCGCTCGGTGTTTTTAGGGGCGTGGTGGGGAAATCAGATAGAAACTGTTCTGTTCTAACTGACTATTACATCACTATTTTCATATTCGTTTGGTTCTATAATTTTATGTTGTTGTAAACCTTTGAGTCCACTTCTGGTGACAATATGTGATTGACGATCTAGCATTTAAACAAGACAGCTTCTAATTCATTTCCATTTTCCGATAAACGTCAAATACAGAAATTAGTCTACATGAGCTCTGGACAGTTTCGGCCTCAATATTTTTTTTTTCTCATTTAGGTGTCTATTTAGGACCAATTCAAACTATGCAAATGACAGTTTTGACGAAGTAGTTTGTATAGAAAGGTGCTTCATCGTCCATTACTTTATTCCATGTGTGCTCGTGGATTTCATTTCTTCCCCCGAGTCCATTATTTTTTTTTTTTTCGACGAAAAAAGGGTATTTCAACAACGGCCGCTTTTCACAAATAATAATAATCCGTCGTTTTACCGCATTAACGGAAGGACCCACATCATAACCATAAATCACCCTCTTTTATTATTCATATCAAGATTCCCTTTTAAGCCTGGATAATGAAGAGGATTGTTTGCTGTCTAACAAAAAAAAAATGGAGTAGTTTGTGTGTGCGTCCCGATAAAAAGAGGATTCCATTGTGTTTTATAAAAGACTTTTTGTACATTACGTTGTCGTCATCATCAATCGGCCTAACAAAACCGCCAGCCTTGTACTGTACCTACCACGTTCTTGTTATTTCACATTTAGTTCCGGTTATGAAGAGCTCTCAACAAGACACACACACACACGGGATGATATAAACAACAAGTAATAAACTTGGTTAGGCGCACTTCATCTGCGGATGTCATACATTTGTACTCATGAAAGGGTGTATTAACGACACCAAACTGTTAAGACGAACCGGAAAAAATAAATAATAGTCGGCGTCTCAACGTCTCGTTTATAAATTATCAGATTCACGGTTTAACGTTTAGATAAGAGACTGTATCTCCGTTAAAGAGACGGTTTATTACCGTATGAATCTTGTGTAATTAAGGATAGTAATTACATGGATATTTACCCAAAGTCAGACAGACGGTTGTTTTTCCGACTCATATCACAAAGGAAGAGCGAATATAGAGATTAGGAGACGAAAAATGAGTAAAAGTGGCTGATTTTCGGTATCTAGGATGTAAGGAGCAACAGTTATATAAAACAGGATAGCACAGAGTCGAGCCATCAACAAAAAGAAGTCACTTCTATGCTCGCGAACGGTCAATTTAGAAATTCGAAAGAGATTGTTAAACGTGTATGTTTGGACGGTGGGCTCAGTGAAAAAGAAAAGGTTATAAGCTTCGAAATGTAGTGTTACAGACGATTGATGAGGATAACGTGAATGGGAAAGGTTAAAAATGAGGACAAGGATGTATTAAAAAGAAAAGAATAAAAGAAGTCGCTATGAGAGTCTATAAGAAGTAGGCGAGATAGGTAGGACACCTACTTAGGCATGAAGGGCTAGTTAGAGACATATTAGAAGCAGAGGTGAGGGTCCAACCAGTCCTAGGACTAACAATCTTACGATAATAACTTATAATACTAATAAATTTCTACAAAGAACGTAAAACAAATATACCTGTCACCCTAAAAACCCGCTTAAATGTGTATACCTTTCATACATATTGATGGAGAAGTAAAAGCGCTTCATCTTATTTTTTCTAGTTTTCCGAACGGGTGCTGTTCTTTTACTTGGGGTAGAAGGTTAAAGAACTATTAAAAAGAATTTTGCAATATTGGTATAGGTCTTCTTCATTTTGTCTTGGCAAGCAAAGTGTTGGTCTTGTTAAATTTGGAGGACCAAGACAAGACAAGGCAAAATTAAAAGGACAAGATCACTTCTTCTTATCACTAGCTGGATCACATCTTTTTCAATTCATTTTTCAAAATTAATAGTTAAAAGCTTGGAATTTTCTAAAACGCGCTATTAAGACAGCAGGTGAGGTTTGGTCTGTGTTCTGTCGAAGCTGCCTGCGACGCGCTGATGAGATCCAAAAAGATCGAAATCGCGATCCGCGTCTGGCAGTTTCGACAGAATACAGACCACTTCGAATTATTTT
>NW_020438869.1:312148-317535 GCF_000699045.2 Agrilus planipennis | reverse complement strand
TTTTTGTTTTTGGATGGGAAAAAATGCGAGGAGATGAAAACAAAGTTGGATACTGTTTATGGAGACATTTCGCCATCTACGACCACAGTTAGATATTGCTTCAACGAATTTAAACGTGGGCAAAGATCTGTTTTTGATAGGAGCGACCAGGAAGCCTGGCAAACGTTGTTACCGAGGAAAAATCATTTCACGGATTTTTTAGGAAAAGGAAGAACGATCACTGGACAATACAACAGTGAGTTATTGGACTGTTTCGACAAAAAATTGAAGGAGACATGGACGCATTTGACGAAAAAGAAGGTGCGTTTTCAACACGATAACGTACCGGCACATTCATCAGGAGTTGTTGCCACCAAAATGCATGAATTACGTTATGAATTTGCCGCCGCACACCCCGTACTCACTCGATTTGACTACCTAGGACTTCATCTTGTTCCCTACCATGAAGAAATGACTAGCGAGAAAGAAATTTAGCTGAAACGAGGAAGTCATCGCCGAGACAGGGGGGATTTTGGAGAGTTCGTCAAATCTTATTTTTTGGAGGGGTAAAAAAATGGCAGGATCGTTGGGAGAAGTGTACCTTTCTAAAAGGGGACTATGTTGAAAAATAAAAAAAAAACTTTAAAAAAAAGGTGTCTTCATTTCTAACACGGGTACTTATTGAACCGCCCTCGTAAACCGACCCTAATCTTTTGCATAGCTAAGCAACCTCAATCACTGTACCGCTTACTGTTACTCGGTTATCTCTTTTCACTTTGTATATAGGTACTACCTCATGAAGCATTTCCCAACTTAACAAGGGCGTGTTCAAAATGCAGCAAATGACTACAATCCCAAGTGGAAACAAGAAAGAAGATACGACAATTCTCACATATAATTTATTGTGACCTATGCCAATTTTGATCATCTCAACTATAAGATTATTAATTTCATCAAAGTCTGCAAATAACCTACAGGCCACATTGACCTCGCGCCTTTGACATCCGATTGATGCGAAATCAACTATTTATCGCTGCAGCGGACACAATTGTCTGTAATCGGCGTCTAACCTTTAAGGAATGTAATTAGGGTTGCCACCTTTTCAGGCTTTACATAAACTATTTCTCGACTAAAAGGTTAAAAAAAAAGTACTCGGCATAAAAATAAAGTATTTTATTTTTTGTTTTTAAAAACATATTTTTTGNCTGCCTGCGACGCGCTGATGAGATCCAAAAAGATCGAAATCGCGATCCGCGTCTGGCAGTTTCGACAGAATACAGACCACTTCGAATTATTTTATTCAATTAAAAACTTATTTTTTGGACATCTTGTATACGTATTACACGTCCATAATAATAAATGCATTGTAATGTAAGTTGAAAAAGGCATTGGTGTTCGGCAATGGTGAAAATTGAAAGAGGTACATACTCGGGACAAAATAAAATTCCTGCAGCGATCGCAACAAACGTAAGTATGCAATAAAGAAGTCTATTAGGAAGGTTGCCAATAGTTGAGATATGGGGCGGAAGGTGCAGCCTGAAATATAGCACTGCAATATTTAACTTTAACGCCATGCGGACCACTTATCGGGAACCATAGAAACGGCAGCTCTTACGACCGGTAGTTTTTCGAGTGCAAGTTTCGCCTGTCAAAGAGGTCAACTTTCAACATTTATAAATACATAGTGCTTGCATTCTTATCTTTAAAGAACACAATTGTAAACAGTAACCGGAGTAAACATGGATAGTAGAATGAAAACTATTTTGACATATCTACAATAAGGACTTATACTTACATAAAACACAATTCTCTTGTGAAATAACACGACTCAAACGGCAAAAATTTGTCTATTGCATCAAACTAGTTCAATGACATACAGAAATGCCACAAACAGACATGAAGATTCTATACTTGGGGCATCCAAAATTGGCATAATCTACAATAAAACTGTCGCATTTACTTTCTTCTTTTACCTTGTTAACTAGACTACCTTTACTCACAACCGACGATATTGCCTCGTAAACACAAAAAAGAGATGCCAGGTAGGAATTGCAGCGGACGCTAATAAAAAAAAAAGAAATAACATTACCCCAATTGATGTGTAACAGAAAGAGATGCAGACAAGCAGAATTTGAGCATGTTGCTAGCATCGGACTTTAAAAATAAAGGTATAATACGAGGGCGGTTCAATAAGTACCCGTGTTTGAAGACAGACGACGTTCCTGAGGGAAACTGGTGTTGTCATCGTGTGCTGCCATCTATCAAATCACGCCAAAACGAATTTCAGACTAATTGATAGGTTAGTTTGGATTTGGCAGCCATTCGACTGAGACGTGTTTCGTTATTTTCGCTAAGATGAAAAAAGAGCAGTATCGTTCGGTAAGTCGCTTTTTGTTTTTGGATGGGAAAAAATGCGAGGAGATGAAAACAAAGTTGGATACTGTTTATTGAGACATTTCGCCATCTACGACCACAGTTAGATATTGCTTCAACGAATTTAAACGTGGGCAAAGATCTGTTTTTGATAGGAGCGACCAGGAAGCCTGGCAAACGTTGTTACCGAGGAAAAATCATTTCACGGATTTTTTAGGAAAAGGAAGAACGATCACTGGACAATACAACAGTGAGTTATTGGACTGCTTCGACAAAAAATTGAAGGAGACATGGACGCATTTGACGAAAAAGAAGGTGCGTTTTCAACACGATAACGTACCGGCACATTCATCAGGAGTTGTTGCCACCAAAATGCATGAATTACGTTATGAATTTGCCGCCGCACACCCCGTACTCACTCGATTTGACTACCTAGGACTTCATCTTGTTCCCTACCATGAAGAAATGACTAGCGAGAAAGAAATTTAGCTGAAACGAGGAAGTCATCGCCGAGACAGGGGGGATTTTGGAGAGTTCGTCAAATCTTATTTTTTGGAGGGGTAAAAAAATGGCAGGGTCGTTGGGAGAAGTGTACCTTTCTAAAAGGGGACTATGTTGAAAAATAAAAAAAAAACTTTAAAAAAAAGGTGTCTTCATTTCTAACACGGGTACTTATTGAACCGCCCTCGTAAACCGACCCTAATCTTTTGCATAGCTAAGCAACCTCAATCACTGTACCGCTTACTGTTACTCGGTTATCTCTTTTCACTTTGTATATAGGTACTACCTCATGAAGCATTTCCCAACTTAACAAGGGCGTGTTCAAAATGCAGCAAATGACTACAATCCCAAGTGGAAACAAGAAAGAAGATACGACAATTCTCACATATAATTTATTGTGACCTATGCCAATTTTGATCATCTCAACTATAAGATTATTAATTTCATCAAAGTCTGCAAATAACCTACAGGCCACATTGACCTCGCGCCTTTGACATCCGATTGATGCGAAATCAACTATTTATCGCTGCAGCGGACACAATTGTCTGTAATCGGCGTCTAACCTTTAAGGAATGTAATTAGGGTTGCCACCTTTTCAGGCTTTACATAAACTATTTCTCGACTAAAAGGTTAAAAAAAAAGTACTCGGCATAAAAATAAAGTATTTTATTTTTTGTTTTTAAAAACATATTTTTTTTTACACCTAGCAGCCCGTAACAAATTGCTGTCGCTCTTAAATACATTAATAGCCTCTAAACATGGCAAACAAAGATCTAAGTAAACTAAAAGTTAATTTTTAATTAGTTTTAATGAAGCTTTATTCCTGTCGTCCCGTCACTTTGTGTTCATAACAGAGAATACTCTTTCTCTAAATGCTGAAGTGGCCGGAACGGACAGCAAAACTGACACTACTTTGAACAGATTTGGGAAATCAGGTTGTTCCGTAAATATGGCTTGTCACATTTATGTGCAATATTATTGATATAAAAGTACCTACTCTGAATTTCGAATAATCGCTTACAAAATTACGATGTTTACTTAAGACCTTAAATAAAGTATTCTTGCGTACTTTATGTGTCTTGTAAAGTATAACGTACGCACAGTCGAAATAGAGTACAATACTTTATAATAAAGTACGGGTGGCAACCCTAAATGTAATGTGCAATTATATGAAACAGTCGTTAGCTCAATGAAATTATACAATCAAGTCAATGCTTTTTCCAAACCAAAACCAAAAAATTTATAAAAACCGCCCTGATATATGGAAGTATCAAGTGTATTTTGGGCATCCAGGCAGTAGAAATGAACTACTTATTGTTAAGAGAACTAAAGGTGTTACCGTAAGGGTTCGAGTACCTACAACACCACCTAAAAAGCGAAAATTTAAATATTTTCTTGGAAAGGTACGCTGGAAACTATGAAAAATCCTGATATAACAACTCAATAACAGTGTTTTAATATTTATTTCATACATCATTAGTTCTTAATTTTCTTTTAAATTCAAGGAGGGTTTCACAATCCATTTTTATATAAAAGTAATCAATATATTCCTCTTCGATTTTGGTGATGGATGCACAAAATTTAAATTAAATTTGCTGATCATTTATTAACGCTGGAATAGCTGAATCGAGAGTGTCGTGAAAATTAACGGTTTTTAACGAAATTAATGCCTTATAGGCATAAATGTGAAAAGCGCGTCAGATCGTTGCAGCAATAGGGGTGCCAGATGTTGCCATCATAAATTTAAGGGTACCTACGACAAGGGTTGCGCGATTTTTAAAGGGGGGGCGGGCCTTTATCCCATGGTGTACGTACAAAGGGTGTCAGGCAACCTGAAACTATCTATTAGCTTTACAGTGAGAATGAATAGGGTAATTATGGGGTTCCATTGTTGCTACGATCGCAGCGTTGAATTTCTTCTGAATAGAAACCTATGTAGATTTTGTTTCCGTAAAAGGAAATGAAGATAATCAGTTGATAATAATGGTTGAAACATTTAAGATATCAAATTTCAATGTCCGTTCGGATGGTTCTTTTGATGCCTTTGTTCTGTTTTTTCTTAATAATAACATATGTATATTGTCATTTTATTCCATCTAGCCTCAACAATGGCACACCATGCAGTGTATAACTTGGAAGCTGAATTATAACAGAGTTACTTTAAAAATGTATTTATAGATCTCAAGGTATGCTAATCTACTCATAAATTATGATTCAACATAAAAAGGGTGGAATCAACACATTTTACTGTTCGTTTCAAGAAGTTGGAGATATGCCCTTTCCCTTTATTAGGATGCGCCGTAGCATAATTCCAAATTCAATCATTTTTGTCTGCGTAGCTCATTTCTTCACCGATCATCGAGCGAGAGCTAGACAAAAGTGTACAGTACCATTTGCAAAATTATTTAAACTGCCTCGTTAAAATTTAAGAATATGCTTTATTTAAAAGCATATTTAGCCAAAAATAATAACAAGTGAATTAACTTAACGTTCTACACACCTATAAAACTTTTGCTTTGTTTTCTATTGTTAAT
>NW_020438869.1:299905-308728 GCF_000699045.2 Agrilus planipennis | reverse complement strand
AAAGAATAGGAGAACAGAGGACTCCATGGAAGTCAATAAAAAATAGACGAGATAGGTTAGTAGGACACCTTCTCAGGCATGAAGGTCTAGTCAGAGACATATTAGAGGTAGAAACAGGAGTTAAGAGGAGTAGAAGTAGACCTAGATTAGATTTCTGTTCGCAAATAGTTAAGGATGTAGGCTGTTCTAGTTTTAGGGATATGCGAAGATTAGCTCAGGATAGGAAAGAGTGGAGGTGCGTGTCCAACTAATCTTAGGATTAATGACCTTATGATGATGATTATGAAATTGGATTCATTTCTGAGTAGTTATCTATAAATGGGAATTGCGCAGTTGGACAGGGAGAGAAAAATTTTTTAGACGGTTTAATTTCTTCGCCTAGTCTGTATATACTCACATTGAAAAAGAGACAATGAATCAAACAAAATCAACCAGTGTATCACTTCTTTTGTAAGTTCAGGTTTTATGATTAACAAAAGCCTCTGCAACCAACAAAAATAACATGTACATTCGTTTCTTCCGTTTAACTAACTAACTGGCAATGATGTATCGAAATTACTTTGTCAGTCATTCGTTTAATTGCCTTCATTCACATCTACTCGCATTCGTCATGTTAGTGGACGAGAGCCAGTCAATCGATAACATCATCATTTCGAACCAGGCATTCGAATATGTTTTCAAATCGAATACAAATTCTTTTATTGACACTTGATATGCGGTTGGTCATCCAGGTACGTACTATAGTTGTCTAAAAAGCTAGTTTACATCGTCCGCTACACAACCGACAAATTAACAACTTTATACTATTACAGAACCGTTCGACGTTATAGAGATTCAGATAATTACCTACGGTCGATCAATAATTGCATTGAAGTATCTTCTATAGATGCGTACAAAAAACTTCAGACATTAAACATTATCATTCCTTATGGAAGTCAATTTATTAGAAGACATTCCTAATATATATATACATATGTACTTCTAGAAAATACCACAAATGGCGCGGTAAACGCCATCTATAGTACGATGCTACATTTTAGGATTACGTATGCTCCAACACGGTCCATTTTGAATATATGAATATCTACTTGCTGAAACGAATCCCGGCGTAGCTAACCTCAACGTGATAGGCACGTTACCATAATTGAATAAAATAATTCGAAATGGTCTGTATTCAGCCGAAACTGCCAGACGCGGATCGCGTATCGTACTACAGATGGCGTTTACCGCGCCATTTGTGGTATTTTCTAAAACGCGCTTTTAAGACGTCAGGTAAAAGTTGGTCTGTGTTCTGTAGGAGCTGTCTGAGACGCGCTGATGAGATCCAAAAAGATCGAAATCGCGATCTGCGTCTGGCAGTTTCGACAGAAAAGACAACTTCGAATTATTTTATTTTATATGTACTTCTGTCACACACGTAAACAATTTCCATTTGAAATACTCTTTTGTCTTCATCCCCATCCAATCCTTTAAATGCACTGGCATCTCATTCTACTGCAATAAATGCGAAACAAGTTGATATTTAATGTAACCTGTCAGTCCGCTCCTGTTCCATCATTCAGGGCATACTTGGACCGATGTTAGTTGAAGAAGGGCTATCGTGAATGGCACTGGACAATGATTAATACTTCGAGTTTGAATCGATTAAGTCCCGAACCAAGGAACTTGCTGAGAAGTTGTAGTGTGTGGTATGAAAGGGTAAGTAGGTACAGTGTGACTCATTGAAAACTGACACGAGCGGCAACCCGTCATACGTTTGCAATCGAAATTTAATAAATCTACTCCGACAACCCCCGAATGCATCTCAGTTAATAGACGCCTGAGCTAACCTAATCCTTGAAGAGAAAGTGTAGCCAACGAGGTATGCACCTATATATGAATATTATTTCAAAAGTTTACATATATATACGTTCAACACAATAATGACGTAACATTTGAACAAACTTAAGGAAATACTACAAATGGCGCAGTAAACGCCATCTGTAGCACGATGCTACATTTTAGGATTACGTATGCTCCAACAAGGTCCACTTGTGTGGATATCTACTTGCTGAAAACGAATCCCGGCGTAGCCAACCTCAACGTGANTTTTCGTCTAGTACTGTACAGTTCTAGCCGATCTCCTAAGACCGCCCATCGAGAGCTCTGCTCGTTCAAGCTTGTTCCAACTATTTCTGTCTTGCTCACGCCTAGTGTGTATTCTTTCTATCTTCGCGCGCAGATCGCTTCAAGGTCACAATTCAAACAAATTGAAATGGTCTGTATCGTTCCTTGAATTCTTTTTAATACAATACACGATGAGTAAATAGAAGGGATTATTCAAAAATGCGTTTTATTCTATTGTAAAAACTCCAATATTGTGTAAGTATTATCTAAACACAATACCCATTTACTTAAACACAATCATTAAAGGCGCTTGACTTGTTAACTCTTTTTGTTTGAAATCGACGTTATTGTATGGGGTTGTATTGTTTAAATGTTTACTGATACGAATATGTTGTAACCTTTTATATACCCGTCATTAATCTTGAAAGAAAACACTAGAAAAAAGAATAGCACGTATATTTACATAAGATTTAGAAATTTACTTTCAGATTTAAATTATGTGAATAGAATACATCTATTCCTTATCAGCATAGGTGCGATAGACTTTACTTAGAAGCAGATATCATACGTCACAAATGTTCAAAGGTTTTATTGCGCAGAAAGATAAAAAAATGGACTCGAAATGTTACTGCAATGATCATCACAAAAACAATACAAAATTAATTAGATTAATCGTAAATAGAGAAGAATTAAGGATAAAAGCCTTCTCACTGTTAATAGAGTTCGATAGGGTTATTTAAGTAGACTATCAAGCAAGTAATTACTTCTAATTTCTTTATGCTTTTCGGTAAGAACATGACAGGCAACATTAAGTTTTCAGTTTTACCAAACCTGGCATGAGCTAGATGCTTTTTGAACCTAACATGAATTGAACGCCTATTTTGTCCAACATAATATGTCATACCACAATCGTTGCAATCAATTTCATATATCCCAGATATTTCTAGTGAAGGAATTTTATTCTTTGGACTTCCAAGAAAACTTTGAAGGAAATTTAACTTTGAACTATATATGGATACAATTCAAAAATCACGTTTACGAAAAATACCCTCGACTTAATTACAAGTACAACTTTTCTTTTTTTGTAATGTCCGATACAAATAACCTACCTGTTTATAGTTATTTTTGTGTCAAACAGTCGTAGAATCGATAAAATCGTTTCCGTCTAGGAATTATAAGCCATTTTCTTATCCCATAATTACGCAATTATACAAACTAGTGTCACCAGTATTTAAATTCAACCAACACGCTTTCTCTTAGTTTTTTATTCACCAGCAGAGACTTACAAAGTAAATGTAGATACAATAGTTATTATCTTCCGTTTCAAAAGGTGTAATTTTCTATTAACCGGGAATTAATAAGGAGTTGATGGAGTTTCCGGTTATGGAGGTGAAAATAAATAATTTATTTGAGAAGAGGCTCGATTTCAACTGGGAATATAGGGCTTATAGGTGGCCGTAATTGAGTTTGAATAAAACTGCTGCGAATGCAATTCTTCTTCAGTCGGATAATCAGGGCCGTTTCCATCAGAAAGGGTCCGCTTTTCACGAAGCGAACTTAATTTTCTTTCCGGTAGTAATCCCACTTCAAGTATGATTTGATCAGCAAAGTTGCCCGGAACAGGTCGTATATTTCTTTTTCATAACCTTCAATTAAATTCCGGTCTTGAAAGCGGAGGAAAGGTACTCGAAGTGGAATGTTGCACAACAAAATAATCCACGGATTTCGGACCAACGGCAAGTCCGGGAAGAAGGGAGAATGGTGGAAATATGCACTCGCTCATCTATTCAACTAAAAGCATCATCCCTCCTATTGATACAAGGAAAAATGAAAATAAATATTTTCGAAATGTAGCCGTCGAGTTTGCACAGCTAAGTGAATTGCATTGCAGAGAACGGTAATAGTAAAAACACTACAGAAATAAAATTGTCTTGAGAAACATGAAATATTTCGTTTGCAGTTCCCCTACTTCGTTATACGTACTATGAGATTCCGCGGACCTTCGTTATAGAGTTCTCTGTTCTCTTATTCTTTCTAATACCTCTTCATTTCTAACCTTCTCTATCCACGGTATCATTATCATTCGCCTGTACAGGTCGGACGAAGGAAGCTGGCGAGTGGTCGCGCAGGTACTTGCCCATTTATGACCACTTGGAACTGATATACAAATAAGCTTTCAGTAGGCGTAAATTGTAGTATTAATACAGATAGGACAGTAGCGTACTAGGAAATAATGTAGAAACATAACTTACCAAAAAGAAAAAATAAACCTATTGCTTTTGTTTTGTATTTAGTTTTCACATTCACTGTCATCGTGGGAATCTCTATGACTGTCACCAACATCAACAATTAGTTCTTCTGTTTGTATCTCTATTACTTGCTCACTGATCCCTGTTTTTAAATATTTAATCTACGCCCCTGATAGGAATACTGAAAAAAAAAAAAGGGATGCAATCGTTATACCTAAAACTGCCTACTTTTGCCACCGCGCATCCACGCCATTTTAAAATTTCCGCCCGCTTCCAGGGTCAGGCCTGTAACACCATATTTCGAACGCTTTTAACCTTTTCTTTTCCGTCGCGCCAACCATTCAAGTTTCGCACCCGTACAGCGCCGCGCTTCAAACATACACTTTTAACAATCTTCATCCAATTTCTAAATTAACTGTTCTCGACCATAGAAATGACTTCTTTTTACTGAAGGCGACTGGACCCTGCGCTATCCTCTGCTAGTGTTTCTACTAGTATTTAATAACTACTTTTAATTAACCGACTGCATGATACCTTTAAATTAAAAAATCTAATTATCAAGGCTAATAATTTTTTTAATTTATTACATCAAAAGGTACTAGGTGCCACCTAGCGAATATACTGTAAGTAAAACGCTATGAAATTGCGGCAGATAGCAACATCTACTGGCAGAAATACTCATTTGTACACCTAATTACCGTAGGATTTAACAACCAAAAGGCCTATTAAAAAGTTAAAAAACTGTTTCAGGTTTTTTGGGATGTTCCAATTTAGTTATCTCTGCCACGGAAGGCTTTATCTTAGATAAATTCGGAACAAGTGATGGGATAAAAAAGTAAGGAGTGAATGGATTATATGAGGATAATATACAATAGGGAGATATAAAAATATAGGAGAATAGATAAAGATAAAAAAACTTGAGGATATTAGATGACCTACTACGGTGAGACGTAATACTAAAACAAATTAAGTTACAATGTAGTTTTGTATCGTGTAATCTAATTATCATCAATCTGTAGAGAAATAAGTAAAATAATTGACGATAGTCCACAAAATACGTTGACTTTCTGACAAGCTCATTTGAAATTTGAAATAAAACGATTAACTTAACCACCGTTAAAATCTATAAACCGTTTACGGGAGTCATAAAACCGAAAAAAAAAAACAAACAAAATGATGAACGTATCGCTATTACGTGGATGTCAAAGTTGGTGCCTTTGGCAGAGGTTTTTCAACCGAAAAAAAGCTCGCGGACGTGTAACAAACGATCTGGTCACTGACGCATGGCGTAACATGTGCCAATGATGAGCAATTTCCTCAAAATACTATTTTTTATCCGTCGAATAGAAAAAGGAACATTCAACTATAACATCGATAAATCACGCCGGTTGTTAGAAATAAAAACCACGCTTCTGGCGTGTTATGTCGCGGATTTTAGCAGATTCCCGCATTATGTCCATGCCAATGGCACTTAACCGCTGTCTGCAGCTGTTTTGGAACGTTTCCAGCAATATTTCCGTTTTTATGTTTGGCTTTTTCTCGTATCGATTTCACAAACTAAGCGCTCCCGTTTCATTCATAAGTTCAAGAAAAACAATCTTTCCCAAGTTCCATATTCATTTATGTATTTAGACTAATTGAAAATGCCATAAACTCTTCATACGTACATACATAAAAACCCACCCCATCTTAACATACAAACCCTTACATTTCTGTTAATATGTGTAGATACATGATTGGTCTGTCATCATCATCGTAAGGGCATCAGTCCTAAGACTGGTTGGACACGCACTTCTCCATCCTGAGCTAATCTTCGCAATTCCCTGAAACTAGAACATACCACATCCTTAAGTAATCTAATCTAGGTCTATCTCTACCCCTCCTAACTTTCGTTTCTGCCTCTAATCTGTCTCTGACTAGACCTTCATGCCTGAGAAGGTGCCCTACCAACTTATCTCGCCTATTTTTTATTGGCTTTCATGGAGTCCTCTGTTCTATTCTTTCTAATACCTCTTCATTCCTCACCTTCTCTATCCACGGTATGCTCATCATTCGTCGGTAAGTGACTTCTTTTTATTGAAAGCAACTCGACCTTGCGCTATCCTCTGCTTTATATTCGTACTATCCCTACTATCCTTTCGTCCTGACTTATCTGAATTCCCAGATATCTAAAATTAGCCACTTCTTCTGATCTTTTATCTCCTATCTTTACATTCACACTTTTTTACTTTTTACATATAAGTATATTATATTTATAAAACTGCAAGAAGTTGCCGACAAACATACCTAGTTCTTGAGAGTATTCAATAGATCATGAAATATTGCATACAAGGGTTTTTTATTTTCTACCTTCAAAAATATTTCTTCCAAATTTCGTTGCAAAATGTTATAAACTCTTGATAACGAAATAATATTTTTTCCTGGAAGAAGATTTTCGAAAATGTCAATTTTTCAAAACAACTTATTATTAACCACTGTTATTGGGGCATGTTGAAAGTTAGATATAATAAAATTGTATAAATTTCTACATTCTTTCGTACGTGTACCAACGTCCCTTCAAAATGTTAAAGTTTACCGAGCGGGAAAAAACATGAATATGAAATGAAGGTTGAAAATAACGGTACCAATTGCTATTTCCCCCAGATGCATAAATATTCGATACTGTCATCCTAAATTTCTTTTCTTCGCATTTCGCATTCATCTTACGGCTTTCAACTTTTATGCGTCAAATTCATTTTATCTGCCTATCCAGAAATTCTCTCCAGCACTCTCCGGTTGGTTTTTCCACGAAAGCCCCATATATCTCTCTTGACAATAAAAGTTTTACTTGGCGATGAAATTCCTCTTGGATATTTTCAAAATCCACGCCGTTATTTTTTATTCACGAACGAAACACAACGAAAGATTAAAAGAACGTCTCTACCAATATATCACATTTGTATACTCGCAAGATATTTTCACAGTTAAAGTTAAAACATTTTGAAGTGAAACTTCTATATAGACGGGGTATTACGATCTTTTCTGTCACGAAAAAGCGTTACGGCCGTGTGGAGGGGATGGACAGTATATCGCGTGGTGTGAGGCGGCAGCGGTGGAGAGAGAAAAAAACTGGCGACGGCGGAGGGCAACGACAACGACTGTATCAGATGGATATAATGCTCAGCCGCGCGGAGAGCGGGGAGTTAGCTAGAGTCCCGACGACGTGTGCTGTGCTCAGCTGTTGTTTTCTTACCTCTGCTCTCCACGTGGCTGGGTGGGTATCATTGCTTCTAATTACGGTCTGTGTAAAAACCAAATCATAATTTGCAGTAAACCTGTGAAAATGAAATGTGTGTTGGGACATATACTAGAAGTGAAACTTCAACGGACAAGTGGAAAAACGAATCGGAACAAAATTTTTACTTCAAGTTTTACGGGCAGATTGTTAATGTACTTGTCCAATTTGAAAACCTATCCGAAAAACTTCACGTAAAAATTTTGTTCCGATTCGTTTTTCCACTTGTCCTTAAAGTACCACTTCTATAATGTGTCCCAGCACACATTTCGTTTTTTATTTTCTCACTATCTGATTACATCAATGTAAAAGTAAATATTGTATTTAATTAATTGATTACTATTTTCTTGTTGATACATCAACCTAGCTAGTAGCATAAAGTCCATTTGTTTCTATATTTAGGTACCTTAAAAGCTGTTACCCACTGTGGATTACCCATGGATATTAAGTTAAGTATTACGCACGAAATTATGGTGGGAATGAACCTCCAACATTGGCCGGGTTACTGTTGGTTTCCAATGCAGTAATTGTGACACATATTGTGATATAAAACTGTCATTGTCTCAAAGCGGAATACTTTCAGAAAAGTTCAGTTCTGTTGTAGCGAAACTTTGTCACGCTGACCATTCATTATTATGACCCGCTGTGAACCAAAACCAGGAGCCGCTCCAGCTGACAAAAGTAATCAAATGGCGATTTCGTCACTTTTTATATAATGAAATCGTGCACCATTAACACGAATCGTGACTGACATAGTGATCTAAACGACGCGACAGCGACGCCAAGCCCTTAATTAATTCCACTTGTTCGTAAATGGAATTTTGGTTACCTTTATCATTCTTCGAATTCAAACTAACCCTACTACATCTAAAGAGAATTAACAAAGAGATTTTTGCTAATTCGAAATAATTTAGAAGATGAAAATATTAAGAAAAGTAATTGAGCGTTCCAGAGAATCTTCTTCAATAAAAAATAGACGAGATAGGTTAGTAGGACACCTTCTCAGGCATGAAGGTCTAGTCAGAGACATATTAGAGGCAGAAACAGGAGTTATAGAAGTCAATGGTAGACCTAGATTAGATTACTGCTCGCAAATAGTTAAGGATATGGGTTGTTCTAGTTTTAGGGATATGCGAAGATTAGCTCAGGATAGGAAAGAGTGAAGGTGCATGTGCAACTTTCCTGTTTTCTAAC
>NW_020438869.1:223312-297564 GCF_000699045.2 Agrilus planipennis | reverse complement strand
AACCGATACACAAATAAGCTTTCAGTAGGCGTAAATTATACTATTAATACAGATAGGACAGTAGCGTACTAGGAAATAATGTAGAAACATAACTTACCAAAAAGAAAAAATAAACCTATTGCTTTTGTTTTGTATTTAGTTTTCACATTCACTGTCATCGTGGGAATCTCTATGACTGTCACCAACATCAACAATTAGTTCTTCTGTTTGTATCTCTATTACTTGCTCACTGATCCCTGTTTTTAAATATTTAATCTACGCCCCTGATAGGAATACTGAAAAAAAAAAAAGGGATGCAATCGTTATACCTAAAACTGCCTACTTTTGCCACCGCGCATCCACGCCATTTTAAAATTTCCGCCCGCTTCCAGGGTCAGGCCTGTAACACCATATTTCGAACGCTTTTAACCTTTTCTTTTCCGTCGCGCCAACCATTCAAGTTTCGCACCCGTACAGCGCCGCGCTTCAAACATACACTTTTAACAATCTTCATCCAATTTCTAAATTAACTGTTCTCGACCATAGAAATGACTTCTTTTTACTGAAGGCGACTGGACCCTGCGCTATCCTCTGCTAGTGTTTCTACTAGTATTTAATAACTACTTTTAATTAACCGACTGCATGATACCTTTAAATTAAAAAATCTAATTATCAAGGCTAATAATTTTTTTAATTTATTACATCAAAAGGTACTAGGTGCCACCTAGCGAATATACTGTAAGTAAAACGCTATGAAATTGCGGCAGATAGCAACATCTACTGGCAGAAATACTCATTTGTACACCTAATTACCGTAGGATTTAACAACCAAAAGGCCTATTAAAAAGTTAAAAAACTGTTTCAGGTTTTTTGGGATGTTCCAATTTAGTTATCTCTGCCACGGAAGGCTTTATCTTAGATAAATTCGGAACAAGTGATGGGATAAAAAAGTAAGGAGTGAATGGATTATATGAGGATAATATACAATAGGGAGATATAAAAATATAGGAGAATAGATAAAGATAAAAAAACTTGAGGATATTAGATGACCTACTACGGTGAGACGTAATACTAAAACAAATTAAGTTACAATGTAGTTTTGTATCGTGTAATCTAATTATCATCAATCTGTAGAGAAATAAGTAAAATAATTGACGATAGTCCACAAAATACGTTGACTTTCTGACAAGCTCATTTGAAATTTGAAATAAAACGATTAACTTAACCACCGTTAAAATCTATAAACCGTTTACGGGAGTCATAAAACCGAAAAAAAAAAACAAACAAAATGATGAACGTATCGCTATTACGTGGATGTCAAAGTTGGTGCCTTTGGCAGAGGTTTTTCAACCGAAAAAAAGCTCGCGGACGTGTAACAAACGATCTGGTCACTGACGCATGGCGTAACATGTGCCAATGATGAGCAATTTCCTCAAAATACTATTTTTTATCCGTCGAATAGAAAAAGGAACATTCAACTATAACATCGATAAATCACGCCGGTTGTTAGAAATAAAAACCACGCTTCTGGCGTGTTATGTCGCGGATTTTAGCAGATTCCCGCATTATGTCCATGCCAATGGCACTTAACCGCTGTCTGCAGCTGTTTTGGAACGTTTCCAGCAATATTTCCGTTTTTATGTTTGGCTTTTTCTCGTATCGATTTCACAAACTAAGCGCTCCCGTTTCATTCATAAGTTCAAGAAAAACAATCTTTCCCAAGTTCCATATTCATTTATGTATTTAGACTAATTGAAAATGCCATAAACTCTTCATACGTACATACATAAAAACCCACCCCATCTTAACATACAAACCCTTACATTTCTGTTAATATGTGTAGATACATGATTGGTCTGTCATCATCATCGTAAGGGCATCAGTCCTAAGACTGGTTGGACACGCACTTCTCCATCCTGAGCTAATCTTCGCAATTCCCTGAAACTAGAACATACCACATCCTTAAGTAATCTAATCTAGGTCTATCTCTACCCCTCCTAACTTTCGTTTCTGCCTCTAATCTGTCTCTGACTAGACCTTCATGCCTGAGAAGGTGCCCTACCAACTTATCTCGCCTATTTTTTATTGGCTTTCATGGAGTCCTCTGTTCTATTCTTTCTAATACCTCTTCATTCCTCACCTTCTCTATCCACGGTATGCTCATCATTCGTCGGTAAGTGACTTCTTTTTATTGAAAGCAACTCGACCTTGCGCTATCCTCTGCTTTATATTCCTACTATCCCTACTATCCTTTCGTCCTGACTTATCTGAATTCCCAGATATCTAAAATTAGCCACTTCTTCTGATCTTTTATCTCCTATCTTTACATTCACACTTTTTTACTTTTTACATATAAGTATATTATATTTATAAAACTGCAAGAAGTTGCCGACAAACATACCTAGTTCTTGAGAGTATTCAATAGATCATGAAATATTGCATACAAGGGTTTTTTATTTTCTACCTTCAAAAATATTTCTTCCAAATTTCGTTGCAAAATGTTATAAACTCTTGATAACGAAATAATATTTTTTCCTGGAAGAAGATTTTCGAAAATGTCAATCTTTCAAAACAACTTATTATTAACCACTGTTATTGGGGCATGTTGAAAGTTAGATATAATAAAATTGTATAAATTTCTACATTCTTTCGTACGTGTACCAACGTCCCTTCAAAATGTTAAAGTTTACCGAGCGGGAAAAAACATGAATATGAAATGAAGGTTGAAAATAACGGTACCAATTGCTATTTCCCCCAGATGCATAAATATTCGATACTGTCATCCTAAATTTCTTTTCTTCGCATTTCGCATTCATCTTACGGCTTTCAACTTTTATGCGTCAAATTCATTTTATCTGCCTATCCAGAAATTCTCTCCAGCACTCTCCGGTTGGTTTTTCCACGAAAGCCCCATATATCTCTCTTGACAATAAAAGTTTTACTTGGCGATGAAATTCCTCTTGGATATTTTCAAAATCCACGCCATTATTTTTTATTCACGAACGAAACACAACGAAAGATTAAAAGAACGTCTCTACCAAAATATCACATTTGCATACTCGTAAGATATTTTCACAGTTAAAGTTAAAACATTTTGAAGTGAAACTTCTATATAGACGGGGTATTACGATTTTTTCTGTCACGAAAAAGCGTTACGGCCGTGTGGAGGGGGTAGAGGGTATATCGCGTGGTTAGAGGCGGTAGCGGCGATGGGACTGACGACGGCGGAGAGAGGGCAACGCCTGTATTAGATCGATAAAATGCGCAGCCGCGAGAAGAGCGGGGAGTTCGCTAGAGTCCCGGCGGCGTGTGCTGTGCTCAGTTGTTGTTTTCTTACCTTTGCTCTACACGTGGTTGGGTATCATTGCTTCTATTTGCGGTCTGTGTAAAAACCAAATCATAATTTGCAGTAAACCTGTGAAAACGAAATGTGTGTATACACGCATACACATACTAGTAGCGTCCATTTGTTTCTATATTTAGGTACCTTAAAAGCTGTTACCCACTGTGGATTACCCATGGATATTAAGTTAAGTATTACGCACGAAATTATGGTGGGAATGAACCTCCAACATTGGCCGGGTTACTGTTGGTTTCCAATGCAGTAATTGTGACACATATTGTGATATAAAACTGTCGTTGTCTCAAAGCGGAATACTTTCAGAAAAGTTCAGTTCTGTTGTAGCGAAACTTTGTCACGCTGACCATTCATTATTATGACCCGCTGTGAACCAAAACCAGGAGCCGCTCCAGCTGACAAAAGTAATCAAATGGCGATTTCGTCACTTTTTATATAATGAAATCGTGCACCATTAACACGAATCGTGACTGACATAGTGATCTAAACGACGCGACAGCGACGCCAAGCCCTTAATTAATTCCACTTGTTCGTAAATGGAATTTTGGTTACCTTTATCATTCTTCGAATTCAAACTAACCCTACTACATCTAAAGAGAATTAACAAAGAAATTCCTTTTTGCTAATTCGAAATAATTTAGAAGATGAAAATATTAAGAAAAGTAATTGAGCGTTCCAGAGAATCTTCTTCAATAAAAAATAGACGAGATAGGTTAGTAGGACACCTTCTCAGGCATGAAGGTCTAGTCAGAGACATATTAGAGGCAGAAACAGGAGTTAAGAGGAGTAGAAGTAGACCTAGATTAGATTATTGTTCGCAAATAGTTAAGGATGTACGCTGTTCTAGTTTTAGGGATATGCGAAGATTAGCTCAGGATAGGAAAGAGTGGAGGTGCGTGTCCAACTAATCTTAGGATTAATGACCTCATGATGATGATTATGAAATTGGATTCATTTCTGAGTAGTTATCTATAAATGGGAATTGCGCAGTTGGACAGGGAGAGAAAAATTTTTTAGACGGTTTAATTTCTTCGCCTAGTCTGTATATACTCACATTGAAAAAGAGACAATGAATCAAACAAAATCAACCAGTGTATCACTTCTTTTGTAAGTTCAGGTTTTATGATTAACAAAAGCCTCTGCAACCAACAAAAATAACATGTACATTCGTTTCTTCCGTTTAACTAACTAACTGGCAATGATGTATCGAAATTACTTTGTCAGTCATTCGTTTAATTGCCTTCATTCACATCTACTCGCATTCGTCATGTTAGTGGACGAGAGCCAGTCAATCGATAACATCATCATTTCGAACCAGGCATTCGAATATGTTTTCAAATCGAATACAAATTCTTTTATTGACACTTGATATGCGGTTGGTCATCCAGGTACGTACTATAGTTGTCTAAAAAGCTAGTTTACATCGTCCGCTACACAACCGACAAATTAACAACTTTATACTATTACAGAACCGTTCGACGTTATAGAGATTCAGATAATTACCTACGGTCGATCAATAATTGCATTGAAGTATCTTCTATAGATGCGTACAAAAAACTTCAGACATTAAACATTATCATTCCTTATGGAAGTCAATTTATTAGAAGACATTCCTAATATATATATACATATGTACTTCTAGAAAATACCACAAATGGCGCGGTAAACGCCATCTATAGTACGATGCTACATTTTAGGATTACGTATGCTCCAACACGGTCCATTTTGAATATATGAATATCTACTTGCTGAAACGAATCCCGGCGTAGCTAACCTCAACGTGATAGGCACGTTACCATAATTGAATAAAATAATTCGAAATGGTCTGTATTCAGCCGAAACTGCCAGACGCGGATCGCGTATCGTACTACAGATGGCGTTTACCGCGCCATTTGTGGTATTTTCTAAAACGCGCTTTTAAGACGTCAGGTAAAAGTTGGTCTGTGTTCTGTAGGAGCTGTCTGAGACGCGCTGATGAGATCCAAAAAGATCGAAATCGCGATCTGCGTCTGGCAGTTTCGACAGAAAAGACAACTTCGAATTATTTTATTTTATATGTACTTCTGTCACACACGTAAACAATTTCCATTTGAAATACTCTTTTGTCTTCATCCCCATCCAATCCTTTAAATGCACTGGCATCTCATTCTACTGCAATAAATGCGAAACAAGTTGATATTTAATGTAACCTGTCAGTCCGCTCCTGTTCCATCATTCAGGGCATACTTGGACCGATGTTAGTTGAAGAAGGGCTATCGTGAATGTCACTGGACAATGATTAATACTTCGAGTTTGAATCGATTAAGTCCCGAACCAAGGAACTTGCTGAGAAGTTGTAGTGTGTGGTATGAAAGGGTAAGTAGGTACAGTGTGACTCATTGAAAACTGACACGAGCGGCAACCCGTCATACGTTTGCAATCGAAATTTAATAAATCTACTCCGACAACCCCCGAATGCATCTCAGTTAATAGACGCCTGAGCTAACCTAATCCTTGAAGAGAAAGTGTAGCCAACGAGGTATGCACCTATATATGAATATTATTTCAAAAGTTTACATATATATACGTTCAACACAATAATGACGTAACATTTGAACAAACTTAAGGAAATATTACAAATGGCGCAGTAAACGCCATCTGTAGCACGAAGCTACATTTTAGGATTACGTATGCTCCAACAAGGTCCACTTGTGTGGATATCTACTTGCTGAAAACGAATCCCGGCGTAGCCAACCTCAACGTGATAGGCACAATCAATACAGACCACTTCGAATTATTTTAAACTTAAGGAAGTTTCATTTAAAAACAACATCCATATACAATGAAGGTATTTCTCTATTTCTATTTCCAATGGACATTACCGTACATCTAAAGGGCTCTGCTGGCGCTGGTTGCATACTACAACTAACGGATACCATAAATCAAGCTTCTTAATGATGTTCATACGTGACAAACTCTACTCAAAACATTACGCGCAAGAACATGACGAGGATGTCCGCCGTCGGCTCCTCGACGCCGACGTGCGTCTCTCACTCAACTTTTTATCAACGTCACGCTAGAGACAATCTATCAGGGTGCAGCGGGTGAATGTCAATGCTAAGATAAGGACAATCAGTTTTCGAGGCCATCAAAACCTTCCTGCAACGCATATTTCATTTTCGCTACTAAAAATGCAATGGTCTTTTTCCTGATAGTTGTGAGTGGGTATTTTCAAGAATACTGAAGATTTGTAGCAATTTTTCAATGATGTACAGTGTGTTTATAAAGTTTTAGTGCGTATGGGGGTTATCGTCAAGTATTACTAGAGCAAAATAGGAAGAACGGTGGTATAATCACGTCCTACGACGCGCAATGATCAAAGGTAACCTTGAGCAGATAAGCGTTAGTCTGTTTCTAAATTCTGTGAGTCACTTTGGGTTCAGAAAAGCGGCTGCACATCATTTGGCCTTATAGCCAGGCAGTTATAAAGTAGACTTTGATCTTTTGAGTATCTAAGTAACCTCTAACCGCTGCATCGCTTACTATTATTCGATTATTTCTTTTCATATTGTCTGTACTACTCATGGATCATTTCCTAACTTAATAAGAGAAAGAAGAAAGAAGGTACGTCTATTGTCACACATAATTTACGAGGGTGGATTGATAAGTTTCCGGCCTAACCAAGAGATGACGCCACTAGGCCTACCTTGAGGTGACATTCTATAGTACCATCCTTGGATAGCTTGTAGCTATAGTTTCAGCCCGATCTCCTTGCTAGTGTAGGTTTGACAGCACGCTGAACAAGACGCCTCTGTGGTTTTCGTAAAAATGGAAAAGCAGGAAAATCGTGCTGTCATCAAATACTTTTATTTGAAGGGGTTAACGCCGAAGGAAATTAAAAAAGAGATGGACTCAACACTGGGGACATCCTCCCCGTCATATTCAACCGTTAAGCAGTGGGTTTCCGAGTTTAAAAAGGGTCGTGTGAGCACCTCTGATGGGCCTCGCTCAGGACGCCCCGTTGAGGTCACAACTCCAGATATGATCGAAAAAATTCATCAAATAGTGCTGGGAGACCGCAGATTGAAAGTGCGTGAGATAGCTGAGACCTGTAAGATGTCATATGAACGTGTGCAACATATTTTGCACCAACATTTGCATATGGAAAAGCTCTGTGCAAGATGGGTGCCGCGTTTGCTAACAGTCGACCAAAAATTGATTCGAAAAAACATTTCTACCGCAAATTTGTCATTGTATAAGCGTAATCCAAGCGAATTTTTGCGTCGATTCGTAACCGTTGACGAAACGTGGGTCCACCACTACACTCCTGAAACCAAAGAACAGTCTAAACAGTGGATTGGACCAGGGGAACCAACTCCAAAGAAGGCAAAAACAATTTTTTCGGCGAACAAGGTTATGGCTACTGTTTTTTGGGATGCAAGAGGTATTATATACATTGATTACCTTGCAAAGGGTAATACTATCACTGGTCAATACTACGCAGACTTATTGCAACGTTTGAGCCACGAGGTGAAAATTAAACGACCTCATCTGGCGAAGAAAAAAATCTTGTTTCATCACGATAACGCACCAGCGCACACGTCAATCGTTGCGACGGCTAAAATCAACGATCTAAAGTTTGAATTGATGCCGCACCCTCCTTACTCTCCAGACCTAGCCCCGAGTGACTATTTTCTGTTCCCTAATCTCAAAAAATGGCTTGGCGGTAAGAGATTTGCGGACAATGAAGAAGTAATCGAAGCTGTAAATGGTTATTTTGAGGAGCTTGACGAATCAGTCTATAGAGATGGCATTAATAGACTGGAACACCGCTATGAGAAATGTATCAGCCTTGGAGGAGATTATGTTGAGAAATAAAAAAAAAAAATTTTTAAAAACCTTGTTTTTCTTGGTCAGGCCGGAAACTTATCAATCCACCCTCGTATTTTATTGTCAACTATGTCAATTTTAATCGTCCCACCTGTCGCACCAAAGATTAAACATTTGCACTAATCATAAATGACCAGAAAATTTTCTCCAGAAATAGGAGTGTGGTCATCATTAAAATACATATTTAAAGTGGACTTACCGGCAACCTGTAATGTTGCGTTCCGACTTACAGCTGAGCCGGCAACATTCCTGGCAACACACCAATAGACCCCGCCGTCCTGTTCCTTTTTGCTGCTAACAGTTCTCAAGAAAAAAAGCGAACCCGAAGGTAAGAGCACGCGATGCGACTTATTATCTACGGGAGACGTGCGAACAGGTTCGCCATCCTTGAACCACTCTATCGTCGGATCTGGACGACCTTCGGCTTTGCAATTGAGGGTTACAGGTTCGTTTTTGGCGACTGTTATGTCAGATGGATGTTCCGTTATCCTGGGGGAACGATACTGTCCTGAAAAGAATGAAACAACGGTTAGAGGCTAATAGAATACAATAATATATGGATAATGGTAGAATCAATAACAAGTTCAAAACAGAAAGAAACTTAATATGAGACTTTGACGAAATCGTTTAAGATATGCGTTATTATCATCACTATCAGTCTTTAGATAAGTTGGACACGCACCTCCACTCTTTCCTGAGATAATTTTCGCATTTCCCTAAAAATAGAGCATTCCACATCCATAACTATTTGAGAACAATTAATGTAGGTCTCTTAGTTCCTGTTTCTGAATCAAATTCGTCTTTAAATATTTCTCATTGACTTCCATATTTTACTTGAAAAAAAACATCACCATAATCATCATAAATCTATTACAGTCCATTTCAATTTGTTAGAATTGTGACCTTGAAGAAATCTGCGCGAAGATAGAAAGAATACACACTAGGCGTGAGCAAGTCAGAAACAGTTGGAACAAGCTTGAACGAGCAGAGCTCTCGATGTGCCGTCTTAGAGATCGGCTAGAACTGTACAGTACTAGACGAAAATGTTTAGCAATTTCTTAAAATAAAAATATATATAAATTAACAATAGAAAACAAAGCAAAAGTTTTATAGGTGTGTAGAACTTTAAATTAATTCACTTGTTATTATTTTTGGCTAAATATGCTTTTAAATGAAGCTTATTCTTAAATTTTAACGAGGCAGTTTAAATAATTTTGGAAATGGTACTGTACACTTTTGTCTAGTTCTCGCTCGATGATTGGTGGGGAAATGAGCTCCGCAGACAAATATGATTGAATTTGGAATTATGCTACAGCGTATCCTAATAAAGGGAAGGGACATATCTCTAACTTCTTGAAACGAACACTACCTTCCACAAAAACTATTCCCATACAATACGAATCAAAACAATCAGATTTTCGGAAGTAAAAATAAAACTTTTTCAAAAGTTGAATCAATTTTGAATTACTTCTCTTGAGAGCAAGGAAGAAGTCAATCAGAAAGCTAAAATTCTTAAATAATAAAAGTAAAATTTCCACGTTTTTGGTTTCTGTTGACATGAGCTTGAATTCATTTCCATTTCATCTCATAAAAATTAAGTAACAGGTTTACTTTTAATATCCTTTCTCATATGTAATTCCCTGCCTACCTTTCCATCATATCCTGGAGGTATAATTTCTATTATACGTTCCTCTATATATCTTTTCAAGGAGTATAACGTTACGATATAAAAATATATTCGTCCCAAAGGACGCATCTGCAACGAAAATTGTGTGTAAACATAAAGTTCACGGAATGCGTGCCACCTTGTTATTCCCCGACGTAATAAAGCACAAGTCCCGTGCTTTTTTTTATGGGAAAGGGGGATTTTTAATACTTCCGTAATCGTTCTTGCACCAGCCGTAAAGGTACTTAGCCTTTAACTATTCGGTTTATGTTTTGTTGTTTTTTCCCTTTTCCTTTAATATTCAGGTAAAATATTACCGTATTGTAGAAATTTCGCATTAAATGGTCTCTAGTCTGTTTACGATGGTATAAAATTGTATATTTTTATTTTTTGAATTTCCATAAAAAACTCTTAAAAAAAGTTTAATTCAACAAAAGTACGTAAAGCAATTTCTGGATGTAAAGTAATCTTTTACAGGAATCCCTAGTAAAACGATTTATTTTTTAGTGCCTGTACAATTTACTTAAGTTAAAATACTTATATTATTAAAATAAAACGAAAGTTGTAGAAGGAACACAACTTATAAGCGAAACTCAATCCAAAGTAACCTACATCATTTTCTGTTTTTGAGTTTGTTTAATTGAGGCATCAAATGTAGGCGATGAAACAAAAATAATTGTCGCATTATTCGTATAAAAGGAGGGTGTAGGTCTTATATTATAATCGTCATGAGGTCTCCAGCTCAAAGACTAGTTCATCATCCATCTCCAACCACTCTTCCTACCTTGAGCCAATCTTCGCATTTCACGAGGACTTCAGTAACGTACATTAACTATTTGAGAACAGGAATCTAGCCTCAGTCTACCTCTATCTCTCTTTAAATCTTGTTTTTACTTCTAATGTATCTACAACTAGCCCTTCAGGCCTTAGAAGGTGTCCTACCAACCTATTTCTTATTGGTTTCCATGATACCTTTTATTTTCCGGCTCTTTTTAGTATCTCCTTACTCTTAAACTTTTTAATTGTTTTTCTTAGGTGATAATTCTCTATTAATCCACTTTGGCATTTTCATTATCGTTTTTCTAAATTTTGTACATAGAGTTCATATCTTAGACGTATTTTGCTTTGCTAAATCGTAATTCACTTCGATATCGTTCGCATAGGAATATATTAAGGATCTCCTGAATTTCCCCTCAATATCGATTTTCTTTATTAAAAAGCCCTCGTCTGATAATAATCCCTGCTTTAGGAGGTATCAAATACATTAATGTAGGGATTATGCTTATTATTTTGCTCCCCAAGGAGGATTATAAATTTAATACGTTCATGCACAAGAACGCTCACAAATAAATTGAAATTTATTGACTAACATCAATAAATAAAGGAAGATATAATTGGGCGTTTAATAAATACACACTAATAATTAAATTATAGATAACATTTAAAATCTGTCTGTCTCTATACGCAAGATTGTTTATTCCAAATTAATTATGACGTAAGAGGTATTGTTACAATTAGGATTCAAATGGAAATATGTACCCTTTTTTATCAAAAACAAGGCAGTTAATTCATATACACATAAACTTAATATCATAAAACATTTTCAATGACTTAATGATTTTTTTTATTGAAATATCTATATTATTATAGAAATTCTTCATTGTGGTGCCATCTACCACTACTATTATGCACCACGTACGATATCCGGATGAAAAATATAATTAATTAACCCAGGTTTAGTTTAGTCTGGAATGACGTTGATTTGTTAACGAAATTGTGTTGTAAATAACAATACACTATCAATAGTCTTTTTAGTTGTCATTGATAATGGCTAATTGTTATTAAAAAGAAGTAAATACCATTTCAATTTATAATTATCGCAAATAGTGAGGAAAAATTGTTGGTGCTATAACACCCTCGCCGGGAGTCGAACTCGGAACCTCCGGCTTTATTCACCAGTGCTCTGACCACTAAGCTACGAAAGGTGACAGCAATAATAACGACAAAACGTACTTATTAACTAACAGATTCGTCGAACTATTGGATCCATATCAATAATAAATGAAATACTTTTAAGAAACTTTTAATATTAATGTGAAAATTAATTTACTACAAAAAATATCCGATTATTATATAATCACTTATTTTTTGTAAATGCCCAAAAAAGTTCTTAACAATTTTTAACTTTGTAACAAATTTATCTAGTTATTAAAGCAAAATGTACCAAATATATACATAGGCATACCGATATTAAGATAACCTCATTAAATATTTTAATTAAGGCAATTTTCCCTCGTTTAAAATCTCATACAATTAATTAATTATTATGCAATGCACCAATTTGAATTAACGCCTGCTATTTAACTTACGGCGTTTGCAATGAAAAGCCATTTGCATGAAATTTTAATCTTTGACCGTTTGCAACTGTAACTGACGTTGCAATCAGAGTTTAGATTACAAAAAAGCCCGGATAGCTACATACATAACACACAACCACACATACACATGCAGACAAGTACATGCAATGATGTACTGCTAACGAAATAGACACGAACACACGCACGTCTAATTAGACGGAGCAATTGCGTTTAATTAAACCAGCTTCCAAGTTCGGAGCAAACTGTATTCGAAATAACCAAAAATAGCAATTCAACTCGCCACTGCTTGATTATTTATGAGTCTTCCTGTTAGAATCGACTTCCTCTTTCGTACACTGATTTTAAATTACTGAAAACATCCTTCACTCTCAAGACATTTATAATTTTTCCATGTCCAGAAGGCAATGAACGTGATTTATTGGTATCACTAATTCGCATTCCATTATGAATCGTTCTAAGAACATTGATGCTATATTCCTTTACACAAAAACATTGAAGATACTAAACTGAAGAACACTCTGTATGTACCGTTTAATTAGTAATAACAGTTTTGTGGCATCCGTAATGGAATGCAGTCAAAATGGTCTCTAGTCTGTTTACGATGGTATAAAATTGTATATTTTTATTTTTTGAATTTCCATAAAAAACTCTTAAAAAAAGTTTAATTCAACAAAAGTACGTAAAGCAATTTCTGGATGTAAAGTAATCTTTTACAGGAATCCCTAGTAAAACGATTTATTTTTTAGTGCCTGTACAATTTACTTAAGTTAAAATACTTATATTATTAAAATAAAACGAAAGTTGTAGAAGGAACACAACTTATAAGCGAAACTCAATCCAAAGTAACCTACATCATTTTCTGTTTTTGAGTTTGTTTAATTGAGGCATCAAATGTAGGCGATGAAACAAAAATAATTGTCGCATTATTCGTATAAAAGGAGGGTGTAGGTCTTATATTATAATCGTCATGAGGTCTCCAGCTCAAAGACTAGTTCATCATCCATCTCCAACCACTCTTCCTACCTTGAGCCAATCTTCGCATTTCACGAGGACTTCAGTAACGTACATTAACTATTTGAGAACAGGAATCTAGCCTCAGTCTACCTCTATCTCTCTTTAAATCTTGNGCTGAAACGAATCCCGGCGTAGCTAACCTCAACGTGATAGGTAGGTTACCATAATCGAACAAAATAATTCGAAGTGGTTTGTATTCCCTATTGTTTTTACATGGTGTTTGCGTTAAATGGTTGGTAGTTACACTTACAGAACACTCTGTATGTACCATTTAATTAATAATAACAGTTTTGTGACATCCGTAATGGAATGCAGTCAAATATTCCTGGAAAGAACAATAATTCATCGCTGCTTCCTAAAATATCAAAGTATTACTCAATATTCGTGGGTAGTTCGTCACAACTAGCGCCCGTCTCTCCCGAATGTTTACTCCCACTAACTACTTATCATTTTTAATTACAACATAACTACATAACGAACAGAGCCATCGGACAATAATTTAATAAGAGGAGCACTTGTTCGAAATTTACGGCCGGTGTTCTGACGTTTAAACGGATTTTATCACTTCGTTGGCACCAGATATCAAATTTCAGACGAGATTAATTCATTCAGTTGAATGGGCGATACATAGGCCACGCCATAAATTCGGTCTTGTCGCGATGAATGCACTTAAAACTTCTTTTTTTTTTTTCTTAACTTTCTAACGTAAATGGTTACAGTGTCGAATATGTAACCTAAAGGTGCAGTTGTGGAACAGAGATCTTGCTCTCCTGGGAATATTTTGTTAGATTATGGAGGAAAACGTTATTCCAATGTATTCCGGCTAATGAATTTTCACAAAATTAGTTCGAAGAAAAAGTAGGAAAGTCGCTGATTTTCGATACTTAGGAAGTCAGATAATTCAGGATGGAAAGAGCAGTAGAGATATAAAACAAAGGATAGCGCAACCTTTAACAAAATAAGTCACTTTAGAAATTCGAAAAAGATTGTACGTGTGTCTGGAGAACGACGCTGTACGGATGCGAAGGAAAAGAAAACGTTAAAAGCGTTCAAAATCACACATTACATGCGAATGATGAGGATACCGTGGATAGAGAAGAGTAGAAATGAGAAGGTATGGTACTCAATAAGAAGCAAACCAGATAGGTTGGTAGGACACCTTCTCAGGCACGAAGGGCTAGTCAAAAAGACCTATTAGAAGCAGAAACAGCGGTTAAGAGTGGTAGAGATATATAGACCCAGATTAGATTGCTGTCCACAAATAGTTAAGGATGTGGGATCTTCTAGTTTTAGAGAAATACAAGATAAACTTAACACAGGAGAGAGTGGGGTTTGCTACCAGTCTTAGGACTAAAGACTGTATGATTATGATAAATTTTTAAAAATTAATAAAATGTAGAGCAATCTCGGATTTTTCTGGTCTAATAAGGATTGTCTAGTAACTACAGGCATGGATAAATTTTGTTTGTAGAGCGACAGGATCGATGATATGTTCGTATTGTTTAATGAGCTCCTTACATAGCGTATCGTGAGATTAACAAGCGATTAGAAATAATCTTAAGACTGATGACCTACTCATTATTGATTTGTACGTTGCCCACCCATTCTCCCAATTTCAACTTAACGTCGAACAAGTTTTATTGGATATAGAGTAAGTAATACCTCATAAAAAACAATTTTAATGTCAAATTTATATAAATCCATAACCTCATGCAACTGGAAGCAGAATGGTCTATTATAACGGAACAGTCACAATTTTCAAATTCTAATAGAAACTATACACATTTTTACTGCATTTCATGGTACGCCTATTGACCATTTTGGTACAACATGGTGGCGTTGGTGGTGGTCATCATGGCTAATTACGATGCGTCGAACTCAACTGAACATCGACACGCATATTAAAACGCCAGACGTCGGAAGAGTTATTGCCTGAATTGGTCGGTCGCGTTACATTCTGTTGGAGGTGTGAATGTAATGACTGGGCTAGGGACATGTCTTAGACGTTTAATGAGAAAATCCTAGGTCCTTGACGCAACGCCTTTACACACCGTTGGTTATTTTCTCCTTAGTTCTAACTCTTCTAATTTTATTGAAGGCGATCATTTTAATAGAGATGCCACAACTGTTGGTATATAGATACTTTGTAACCAAATTCCCTAATGGTTTAAAACGTAAAGGATGTTGTAACAAGTGGAATTAAAGAGGTGTAATCAATGTTAGAAAATGGTTATCGACAGATACACAAGTTACGTTAGGCTTCAAAATCCCATGTACCTATCCTCTTTCTTATGAAGATTCATATTCGCCTTGTACGTTCAATTTAACCCCTTTATACAGCGGAGCACCCTCGGAAGGCAAAGCATCCGGGTGAAGTTGTGAAGGCATAAAAGATGGCTGATGGTGCCAGCTGTCAAAGATGACTGAGTAGAAGAGTAGTCATGAAGGGGGTAAAAACTTTTGATTCCCACTAACAATCCTAATGCTGGTGGGCGGGCAGTCCCTCTGGACTACGCCAGAAGGTAGAGCGGAAGGTTCTCTTCTACCTCCTTTCAGGAATCGTAGATGGTGATTGAAATGAGAAAGATAAAACGGACGAAATGAAGACAAAAGAGAATGAATGATTATCTGTTGAATATTACCGTTCCAGCATTTTCCTAGGAAATCCAAGGAAATTACGGAAAAACTTGGATCAGGACAGTAAGATTCGGAATCGAACAGAGGTCTTCCTGAATTCTAAGCGATAGTCTAAACCTTTAGGCCATGCTACTCGGTCGAAAATAAGCTTTCATAAGAAAATACATGGGATTTTGAAGCAGAACGAAAGGTTGCCTTTCTACTTAGGTACGTATGTTGACATACCACCATAATAGTATATGTATTTTAATATATGGAATCCAACCAGGAAGCACCCGATTAATTAATAATCAGCCTGACGGAAACCGTTATTTGCAAGTAGGAGATTGCCGTTAAGCAGAAGGTAAATAAACAAACCACGGGATGGAAAACAGACACCCATGTTTATGTATCCACCAGTCATTCTACCGATGACGCAGGTGACTCACAAAACCAGCGTCAGCCATGTCTTGTTAGAGAAAGGTGAGAATTACGCTTTGCAGACTTTGCTTGTTGTTGGTGTGTTTGCAGTTGGTGTAAGTAATTAACCTCAATTAATCAGGCTTAATTCGTATATTCCATTCACGTGAGAAAACAACGCGTGAAGTTTTAGAGGTTATACTTTTTCCATCATTACGACAGATTAAGGAAAGGAAAGATCGTAGTTTAGTGGTCAGAACATTGGTGCGTTAAGCCAAAGGTCCCGGGTTCGATTCCCGGCGGGGTTGTAACAACAGCAACAATTTTTCCCTCATTAATTTGAGGTAGTTTGTAGTGGGTAAATAAAAAATC
Organism: Agrilus planipennis; assembly: GCF_000699045.2. Lineage (NCBI taxonomy): Eukaryota > Metazoa > Arthropoda > Insecta > Coleoptera > Buprestidae > Agrilus > Agrilus planipennis. Next base: position 280,892 of record NW_020438869.1, on the reverse strand, counting down.
GAAAAAATGATTTCAAATTAGTATTGCAGATTAAGAAAAGATTATTGAAGTGCAAGATAAGCACATTTAAGTTTTAATTAGATTCTTTTACTTAAGAACATCAAAAATAAAAGGAGATATTAAATACCTCTGTTTTAATTGCTTTTGAATAATTAGGTGCACAATTGAAATATTACACCCTGTACCTATAAAATTTTATTTCGTGCGGCATTCTGGTTATAAAACTGAAGAGAGCCATCGTAGAATTTTATTCGTTTTTTATGGAACAATACCTCATTAAGTTGAGCCTGAGCAAAGTAGCACTTCTGGTTTATGACTAATAAAGCTAAAAATTAGTAGACGACCGTCCGCCTTCAAGCGACGAGGTCTTATTATACGCATACATAACCTAAAGACTGTTACATAATGTAGAATCTAGTATTATTTTTTCAATATTACAATGGTAATTCTACCATTTAAAAATTATCCCTGAGAAAGCAATAAACTGGGTAAATATTAATGTGAATTAATATTCAACCATTTGACATATTAGGTGCGTTTCATCGTAGTTGCTGCTGTTACCTTTCGTATCTTATTGGCACATTAAGCTAAAAATTCCGGGTTCGATTCCCGGCGAGGATTTGATAGCAGCAACAATTTTTCTTTGTTAATTTGAGGTAATCTGTAAAAGGTGAATATTAACATACATTAATGGTTAATTGAATTATTAGATATTTTATGTTTAATACTATATAAAAAAAAGCATGAATAATCTTCAAAAGAAAAATGAGTCTAGTCTACTATACTTACTCAAATAAACATCTCACCTATTTTAAGTATTTTTAAGGCGCAATTAAAGTATTTCCTTAAATGAGGGGTTGTTATGTTGATTTTGATTTGATTATCAATAAGTGAAAATGTCAAAGACTGCAGAGCTATGTGATTTAAAGAAAAAAAATAAAACTGACTGATTATAATAACGTTTTCTTTATTTTTCTCTCAAAACATGATCCTCATAAGGAAGTTTCGGTTTCGGACGAAACTGAGACCGTTGCCGAAATTCGGTTTCGGTTTCGGTAGTAAAAACCAGTTTCGGTCGGACACTAAATAAAACTCTTAACAATTTTCAAAATTATTATTTAATTGTGTTTCTCTGTTTGCAGTGCTGAACTTTGTTTATTTGACCAATTCTCCTTTTAGGTTTTGTATTTATAGTGGGGAATATATTTTATTTATAACTTTGTACTACTTTGGTTCTAGTGAGGAAATGCCGGATAAGAATGGGCATCCTGGTGTGATATGGTTGCGATAGTTTTATGGAGTCTCCACATAGGCAGCAAGTGTCCAGCGTCAGCTATTGTTATTATAATTATTACTGGTTTTGGGATTAGTCAAACTCCAGATGCGGGGGGTAATTCCCCTGTAGGATCACGTGGCCCTTTCTGTCCTCAAAGGAGGCTTCCCGTGACGTGCGCCACCCGAAGATACGGTATTGGCAATTTCTAAAATAATTTTCAATACATGATAAGAGTATGCGCATTTTTATGAATTCGACTTTAAGTTGTAGCCCATCGTTTTCGTCGTTAGCACCTATAACCACATCTGTTTGACTTCCAAGCCTCTTTCAAACCCCTTGCCCTTCACACATCGATACCCAAGAGAACCCAGCTGCAGTAGGTAAATATATTTCAGTCATCCGAATAGTTTCTCGTAATAAATTCGTCCAAGCAACAACGCAACCCATTACCAAAACAAATCGTCATTACACATCACATTCCCCCTTTATCTCTGTCAGGATGATTTCTCTTTTTTTGTTTGAAACAAAAAACGGAACGCATAACATCTCGTGTATATTACCGTTTCGTTGAGATGCGTGTACGAACCTGGAACGAGATTTAGGTCTGTTCGTTGGATGTGACGGGCCAGGGACACCCTCACGCAGGAGCAGCCGGGGAGAGAATGTTTTTTGGTGGCCGGAAACACGCTTCGGAAATAGGTGTTTAACAACGACATCTTTCACAACGATTCGGGGTCTTGATGCGGTTTCCATATAGCGAGTCAGTGTATCGTTTACGTTTTTTGTCTGACGGTACAGTCCTTTGAGGGTGATGGGCGTGAAATGGATTTTTTTCTAGAACGCTCCCGAATCGCTGCGGCGGCGAGGCGTTAAAGATAGCGGTAAAGGGGACGCAAAAAAAGCCAATTCGGCTGTGATCAAATGAAGTCGAGAAGTAAGCACCTCGTCCAAAGGGTTTTAAAAATAGCACAGTTGAAGAGGTTGAGACACAATCTTATAAAAATAAAACGAACATTGACACATAATTCGAAAAGAAGTAGATTTTCTACAATAAGATTATTTCTAACGCTTAAACATAGTTTTATACTAACAAGTACGGAAATTTTTATATTTTTTCAAATTTATGGTACTTGAAGGTCACCAATAGGATAAAAAAATTATAAAAAAATGATAAAATCGAATATAAAAGAATACCCTGCGCCTTATAATAGACCAAATTGCAGATCTGTGAGTAGCGAGTCGCGTAGCTAGTAGCACAGCATTGTGGTCTACCATCCGTCAGGTCACGGGTTCGAAAATCGTTGTACGCATCTCTTTGGTTATACTTTTTCCATCATTACGATAGATTAAGGAAAGGAAAGATCGTAGTTTAGTGGTCAGAACATTGGTGCGTTAAGCCAAAGGTCCCGGGTTCGATTCCCGGCGGGGTTGTGACAACAGCAACAATTTTTCCCTCATTAATTTGAGGTAGTTTGTAGTGGGTAAATAAAAAATCGAAAAAATGATTTCAAATTAGTATTGCAGATTAAGAAAAGATTATTGAAGTGCAAGATAAGCACATTTAAGTTTTAATTAGATTCTTTTACTTAAGAACATCAAAAATAAAAGGAGATATTAAATACCTCTGTTTTAATTGCTTTTGAATAATTAGGTGCACAATTGAAATATTACACCCTGTACCTATAAAATTTTATTTCGTGCGGCATTCTGGTTATAAAACTGAAGAGAGCCATCGTAGAATTTTATTCGTTTTTTATGGAACAATACCTCATTAAGTTGAGCCTGAGCAAAGTAGCACTTCTGGTTTATGACTAATAAAGCTAAAAATTAGTAGACGACCGTCCGCCTTCAAGCGACGAGGTCTTATTATACGCATACATAACCTAAAGACTGTTACATAATGTAGAATCTAGTATTATTTTTTCAATATTACAATGGTAATTCTACCATTTAAAAATTATCCCTGAGAAAGCAATAAACTGGGTAAATATTAATGTGAATTAATATTCAACCATTTGACATATTAGGTGCGTTTCATCGTAGTTGCTGCTGTTACCTTTCGTATCTTATTNATAAAAGCATTAAATTAAACCATAGGCATCTGCATTATACTGAATTTTAATTTTATGATAATTAATTGAGTACTCTCTTGCAATCAGCGGCTGTATCGTCGAAATATAACTTTTCCGAAATGATTGCGAGTAAAATTTAATTTTAAATTCATTTTACTGAGCATCATCGCATCAATAATAATAAGCATATTAACTGATTATCAATTTAACTCGTCGGGCAATCAAACGTTTGCATGGAACATAACGATAACCATCACGTTATATACCTTTTGGTATCTGGTTGTGGAATCTCGAACTTGTAATGGAATAAATTTTGCCGGCCGACAGTTTTACTTAAGTAATAAAGACGTCAAACTCATTATTAACTTTCGCGAGAAATATTCCTTTTAAATAAACAGTGACAGCGGCCATTAAACCGTTTTGAATTTTAAAGCGACAAGAAGACGACGAGGGCCCTCGTCGTAAAATTATATTTCAGTTTCAGTTGAAATGTAAATGCTTTTAATAATCTCCCAATGCTGATAAATTAAAAATGAAGAGATGATGCCCCCGCTCTAAAGTGTATACGTCCGCTCCGTTGGTACCCATGTTTAAATTTTCATGCGGAAAGTTGAAGTTTAAAAGTAAATTTAAAGAGAATAACAAATTGCGCGGAGTAGAGATAGGCACGAAGATATACGTATAAAGCGTTTCCTTTGAAAGCTGCTGCGTATCCCTACAAACTCTGAAAGGAAAATCAATATTCACTTAATCACTTCTGCACAGAACTGATGCTTTGAAAATTGAAAACAAGGCCACAGGGTACACTTTACCTACTTCCAAGTTCTGCTCATGATAAAAGATGAACCATCACCATCGATGCCAAGTCACTCAAGCAACAGACATTTTTCATTCACTCTAAAGTTATACTGTCTTAATCTGTTTACAAGTAAGTAGAAACCTAACAGGAGGTGCTAAAGTACTATAAAACAAGAAAATCAAGTAAATGTTCCAAGAGTACATCCTAGAGACAATCGGGCTCTGATAGGATAGCGCAGAGAAATAGGACATTGCAACGCCGTATTCAATAAGTTGCTAATTAGTAGCATTCGTGTTGCATTTCTTTTGTATTTTTGATTAACTTTTATCGCAATGGGCGTCAACATACTATGTGTAGTAGCGCAGTAATAAGCTGTTTAGATTCACTTTACACAACCGTCACTGTTTACATTCACCGTCGATGTAGCTTAATGTGTTTACAAGTAAGTAGAAACCTAACAGGAGGTGCTAAAGCACTATAAAACAAGAAAATCAAGTAAATGTTCCAAAAGTACATGCTAGAGACAATCGGGCTCTGATAAGATCGCGCAAAGAAATAGGACATTGCAACGCCGTATTCAATAAGCTGCTAATTAGTAGCATTCGTGTTGCATTCTTTTTTTGTATTTCTGATTAACTTTTATCGCAGTGGGCGTCAACACACTATCTGTAGTAGTGTAGTAATAAGCTGTTGATATTCACTTTACACAACCGTCACTGTTTACATTCACAGTCGATGTAGCTGTTTAGTTGTTAATGCAATTTCTCTGTACTTTGCCAATCCATTCCCAGGGTTTCTGATTGCAACTTCTTCTGGTTTACTCATCATTCGATTCTCTATTGCATCTAGTTAACACCATATAATGCTTGCTACTTATTTCAGAAACACCCTGTATATCAAAACAAACCTTCAAAGAATCCTTTATAATTGCACAAGCTGGGCAATATTTTCTCATATTTGCTCCTGAACAATCTTTTCATTGTTAGAACCATTTATGAAGATTCAGCAACAGAAGTGTTTGAAAACATGCAATAAATGGACTTCAGGAATTCCTAACCCAGACAGAAGTACCAACTTTCCTTATTTATGGAACCCTGACCACAATTTACTATCATACAGCAGAATATCCTTCAGCGTGTATCCATTGTAACTTTAGCATGCAAGTATTAATGTGATACTCATATTCTCGGTTTCCATGAGCTACTGTAAGCGAAGCGTACATAATAAATTTAAGTAGTATTTACAAGAGCCGGTGGCAGTGGCAATTTTTTATACGTTGTTCAACTGTCTACGATTGAACTTGACATTCCTTACTTGGGGGGAAAGGCGTGAGGTCGCTGACCACTCGGGAACTGGCATGACGTGTTTCGTTTCAGTTCCTTTTAGACATCTTACTGCTCTTATGATCTCTGTACTGATAAATATTTTCTGGCGAAGATGCAGCATCCATATCCGTAGTAGGTAGGTAACGCAATCTCGGACAACCATCAGATCGCGGCACCATTTGCATTAGCAGTTTAATTTAATTATGGTCTTAACACATTCGATAGGGAACAACGCCTCTCGAACTGATACATATCGAGATAAGAGTCTCATTTAAATGAAGAAGGTGATATAAAAACTAATGGCAACTGTTCGAAGAAAGTATGTCGAAATGGGAACACAGAAATGAAACCAACCGGCGGCGGTGCTTGAACGAAGTCAAACATGTATATGGCCAAGTTTCTCATATTCAAGAAAGATGGAGCCGTTTACCTTTGGAGATATGTAAACCAAAATAGATGAGTTCTAAAAAACACCAGTGATTCCACATGTAAGGGGTGCTGATATTATTTGAAATTAACTGAATCCCCTGGGTCTCTGGTTGAGCACGTTGCTGCATTTATTGTATATATATTATATATGTATATGACTAAACTGGCCCACACAAAGCAGTTCTGCGAAATGTTTTGGATACCCACACTGCTCCCTTCCAAAGATTTTTAATCGAAATTGATAGCTTCAAAGAGAACGTGGGTCAAGTTTGCTTCAATCAAAGATCGTAGGATTGAATTAACTTTCAAAAAATAGAAGAGTAAATAAGGATTTTTTTTCAACAATGCCTATCGCTGTTAATTGTTTTTATACCTACATTAACAACAAAACACGACGCAAAAAAGTATAAAAGGAGTGCTCTTCAATTAGTTTAGTCTTTTCCTCTGTTAATATTATGAAGAAGTGCTTTGTAGGTAGCTACATGGATTTTCCATTTCATAGCCTTTTTCATGTAATTATAAGGCCTTCTCTGTTAAGAAACATAACGTGAGTTTTTTGTTTATTTACGTTTACAGCGCCAAGTGCATAGGGTAACGGCCTTAATGGGAAGGTGATAGATACAAGAGCCAGTTGTTGCTTCTACAGATTCTATTCTCTGAATGATATGCAACGTGGAATGGATATGTTTAGAAACATTTTCTGGTTCTTGGTAAAATGTTATTTTTACAAAGCCCGTAGTCTACGAGGCGTCCTGACGAAAAATCAAACGTATCACGTAACACTGTTAACAGATACTACTTCTTAAAATGTATATACAACAGTATAAATAAAAGTGTACGCTGGGAAAATCGTACGTCTTTAAGAAAGGAAATTCGTGACCATGCGATCAAGTAACGTTATATCCAATTGTTAATTTGTTTTTTTTTTATATAAAATTGACGTTTTCAGATTTCAGAAGACTATTAATTATACCAGTAGTTCTACCACTATATCTGATCAGAACTCCAGAAGAATTATGGGAGAAGAAGGTATATGAAAAAGAAATAGAATGAGCCATCTAGCATCACTCAGTGGTATACATAAATATGAGGGTAATGACCTTACCGAAACCCCAACTGCTCCGGCAATGATGACGATGACGCATATTCAAGTGATACCGTCAGTGCATTGCTATTGCACCGTCCACTTGTGATCATCATGCAAATTCTGGTTTTTGCTTTATAACGAGTGCAGATCATTACCAATCATTACGTGCAATTGACCTGTCTACGTATCAGCTGTTACGAAGGTCACGAATAGGTATGTGTGTTTCGTCAGTTGCGATAATGAAAGGTGAGTGATGTTATATAAAATAACAATAATGTTTTCCTGTAGGATGAGCCATACTCTGCAAAATGTCTGATTGTTTTGTAGGATTGAGAAAAGGCGGAATCAAATAAAAAATGAATCTATATCTCCATCAATCTACATATTTAGTTATCAATAGTAACACATAAAGCAATTCCGCACCTGTATAATTTGTTTGGGATCAATATGATCGAAGTCGAATGTCTCACAAAACTCTTCCATGATTGGAAAGACAGGTAGGCGCGCCTGAAAGATAAAAAAGTGACAGGAAGCGTCGGTCATAAAACGAACGGACAAAAAAGTATGATTTACGCTCAAGAATGAAGGATAAAATAAGAAGTGTCACGGAATATCATCGGAATAATAAATAAGCGAGACGTTCGTGTGAAAAGATCAGATTGAGGGGGGGGGGGAGTGTTAAGTTGGGCGAGTGCGAAAATGCCATTAAATGACATCAGCAATAAATTTACTTTCACAGCAGTTACGACTCAGAAAACATAACCGAATGCACTAAAGTCGGCAGTAAACTTGGATTCCGACAAATGAAAGCTATTTTCAGATGACAGGTGCATCGCGCCACAACTAACGAATGCATCTAATGCAGAGAATGAAATATTCAAAACAAAACTACATTCACATATGCACGATGGCCCGCATCGGGATAATAATAAATTACGTCTAGTTACTGAACCGTGACTTTTAGAAACTGTTCTATTACTGCATCCTCATTTATTAAGTGCACTGTTTAATGCCGGTATGATCGAACGCCGCTGGCTGAAATCGATCCACGTAGCGGCCAGGGTCACAAATCAAAAACCCATCGGATAAAATTATATTGCAAGAAGTTTTTCTAATTATCAGGAAAGGTCGAGAACTGTTTTAATATATACGACAGGTATCTCGAAGACAGTCGATTAAAGACAGGTAATATAAATAGTGCGAAAACGGGAACTTCAATAAATTCATATCATGTTAAATGGGAGAAGATGTCAAATATACTTAAATTGTAAGGATGAGTTACAGAGATACAAGAGTGATACTTAGTTTGTATAAAGAGCAACAGGCAGTTATAGAGCTGGGTCTGGAACATAGAGAAGTAAATATTAGGAAGGGAGTCAGACAGGGATGCACACTGTCACCGCTACTTTTTAATCTATACATCGAAGACGCGATCAACATCATTAAAGACAGTACAACTGTAGGGATAGATATAGAGGGGCAAAAGATTAGTACGCTTAGATTTGCAGATGATATACAAGTATCAGCATCTAGCAAGGAGGAATTAGAGATAGCTTTCAATAAAATGGAAGCGGTACTGACAAAACGGTACTGTATGAAAATAAATAAAAGTAAAACTAAAATGCTACCTGTATGCAAGGGGAGGAAAAGTAGGGAAAGAGCGAATATAAAGGTAGGAGACGAAAAATTAGAAGAAGTGGCTGATTTTAAGTATCTAAGAAGTCAAATAAATCAGGACGGAAGAAGTGGTGAGGATATAAAGCAGAAGATAGCGCAGGGTTGAGTCGCCTTCAGTAAAAAAGAAGTCACTTTTATGCTCGCGAACGGTTACTTTAGAAATTTGGAAAAGATTGTTTGGAGCGCGACGCTGTACAAGTGCAAAACATGGACGATGGACGCGGCGGAAAATGTGTGAAAATTCTCCACCAGCAGTAGATATAGTGGGAATGAGATATCCCAAAATTTATTTTTCCGGATTTTACTACCTTTTGTATCTGAGTCTGTTAATGGCCAAGGCTCTCCATGATCGTCTAGTGAAGATTTAGAATTAAAAACTAATTGTACTATCGTAAAATAGCATTTCTCTTATTTAATTTTTGGAACGTCAAAATTTTTGATAATGATTGTTAACTTTATACCACCAAGTTTTGATTGCATTAAGTTCTTTTGAAAAGAAAGAAAGGTGAAATTCCGATTCTCTCTTTAATGAAACTTCTCTATCCAATTTCCTTACAATCAGTAATTTTTGCGTTAGCTATTGCGTGCGTCGTGACCATCCTGCGTGCGTGGTCTCGCCACGGCATAAATCAGCAGCTATTAGGCTCTTATCTATACATTAATAACAAAGGCAAGAAGGACTTTCATGCCATTACTAAACTGCACACCGTAATTTATTTATATCGTGTTGTGAATTACTGTACAAACACGAATAATTACGATAAAAGTTTCACTGGTCGGTATACGAAGGAGAACGGGGAGTACGAGCTCCTAAATTGTGGCCAGATTAACTGACGTGATAAATATGGGCGGCATGGACTCGTTTTACGACTAGGAAGTACCTTTTTTATTGCGACTTGGCTCCTATGAAGCGGTCATAATAATATTGTATGCTAATTCCTTGATTAGACGACGTCAACTAAAGGAATAGGAAGGAAATGGTCTTTGAAATTCTGAGAGAGAAAAGGAAGGAAATGGATATTAGTTAATTGGGAAAAATTACGAGCAATTAAATTGCACGTAAACGTGACATTAATTTGTTTATTTGAGAACTAGAAATAAACTAATGTTAACGTTCTATTTGGTCAATCACCTTATCAGTGAACTTCAGGATTCAGAAATATACAAATTATTTGTTTATTAACCAAACGACCATGGATAGAAAAGGTTATAAATGAGGAGCTATGGGAAATAGTACGACAACAGGGGGTAATTTAACTAATTACTCTTTAATTTATCTTCCCATTTAGCATTCTATCTCTTTGTAACTAGAACTAGAACTAAACCCTTCCATGAGCGGTATGAACTCATAGGGGATGGACTTGCTCTAGAACGATTCCAGAATGTAGGATCTAGAGACATCTGGTCTTCTTTCTTACAAGAGCATTCTATGCAACCCACAACCGCCCTCTTTTGGTGCTTTTTCACGTATGTTGGGTTACCTAAACCTGACCTATCGTGCGTTACTTCAGATAATGGTGGTCCAACTGTCTTTGACCTTACCGAAACCCCAACTGCTCCGGTAATGATGACGGTGACGCATATTCAGGTGATACCGTCAGTGCATTGCTAATGCACCGTCCACTTGTGATCATCATGCAAATTCTGGTTTTTGCTTTATAACGAGTGCAGATCATTACCAATCATTACGTACAATTGACCTGTCTACGTATCAGATGTTACGAAGGTCACGAATAGGTATGTGTGTTTCGTCAGTTGCGATAATGAAAGGTGAGAGATGTTATTTCAACGCTTGACTAAAATAACAATAATGTTTTCTTGTAGGATGAGCCATACTCTACAATATGTCTGATTGTTTTGTAGGATTTAGAAAAACCCTTCCATGAGCGGTAAGAACTCAAAGGGGATGGACTTGTTCTAGAACGATTCCAGAATGTAGGATCTAGAGACTTCTGGTCTTCTTTCTTACAAGAGCATTCTATGCAACCCACAACAGGCCTCTTTTGGTGCTTTTTCACGTATGTTGGGTTACCTACACGTGACATATGTGTCTAAATCTTCTTTTTATCTCTGCAGTTGCCCCATGTCCCATTCATTATGACCTATCGTGCGTTACTTCAGATAATGGTGGTCCAACTGTCTTTTTGTCCGTTTGTGTTATTGGTGATTTGTAATGTAAATGTGTAAAACATCTGACAAACCGTAATAGTGGTGCCACAAAAATTTCCGATAGGAATATTTGAACTTACACTTTCATGTTTAGAGGGCGATAAGAAAAGATGTGATATATCTAATGTTTACGTGGCGCTAGCCGGCTGGATAAATAAAGGGATCCATTATTGTAATATGTACATACATCCCAATATCTTCGTATAACAACAGACATCTACGGCCTAACTATTATTTGTCTTAGATAAAGTTGGATGTCTTAGAAACAGTTGGCATTTAAACAAATATGTAATGCAGGGTGTTTTGAAATGTTATACATGAAAAGGCCATCTCTTGAATTTCTACTAAAATTTGGGAAACATATTTCTTATCAGTTAGTTTTACATCTAATATTTGCAGAAAAGAAAACAGGGTCGGCTTTGTAACTGCCCTATTGGAATGATATCCTTAATCAAGTGTTTTCGCTTTCCTAAATTTCTGAGAATGTTGAAGTTTCTTTAAAGTCCGTTGCTGGTAACATCCTCAAATTTTGCTTGTCTACATCTCTTTCTGTTACACATTAATTGATGTAATGTGAATTCCTTTTTCTTTATTAGTGTCCGCTGCAATTCCTACCTGACATCTCTTTTCTATGTTTACGATATTTCCTATGTCTGGAGTGAATAAAAGTAGGCGTTCTATTAGCAAGTTAGTAGGTTGAAAGAAAGGAGTAAATATGACAGTTTTCTTGCAGAATATAGTTATTTTGAACATTTCAACTATACAAAACTTTCAAGTGGGGCAGATTTTGTGAAAGATAATGCAGATAAAACGGTCCTTTTCTTCGATATATTAATCCGATGATTTTTCTCTGGCAGTCGCTAATACTCCTGAAGAATGCGGAACGCGGAAAGATTATGACAAATACTGGGATTTTTGATTCCACGTTCACCATGTCGTGTATCATGTCCGCGGACTTGACAACAGGCATGTTTCAAATTCTACGGACGACGCAACGTTTCGACCAGTTCGTTGTGCTCAAGTTCTTTGCCATTTCCGTGATTTATTTTTTGCCCGGCGTCGACATGATTGATGACGAAGACCGTCTTGTAACGCGAAATGTAAAATAGTAGCAATATCCGGTGGCTAACAAGTTTTTCAAACGGAAACACTCCGTAATACCTTCATTTTCGGAATGCCATAATTAATAACGTGTTAGTTTGTGCCCGTTTGTCATGCCCCGCCCAATTTTGGTTGCGTGCGGTGCAACGGTGGCGCTACCTAGGCAGCCTGTCTCGAAAACAATATCCACGACCCTTATTAATAACCAGTGAAGTAGGCGCTGGTAGAATGTGAACTTTTTTGCGTGTGAGGTATATATACCTAAACCACCTTTATGTATATTTATATGCACATAAACATATGTATGCACACGCATTCTTCGAGTATTATCTGAACAATTTATAAGAGTACTTACTTACAATAAAGGATAAGAGAAGGAGTAATTTGTTTGACTGGACAACAACGCATGCTTTATTTTATACCCTTAGTATTATGTATGAAAAAACTCAATTGCAAAATCTTGATAACGTCCCAAGTAAAAATGAAAAAGACTAAAAGACCGCCGAATTAGCTCCAAATGTCTAAAAACTACTATTTTACCACCGAAATAGCGCCGGTGAATACGACAAAAATTAAAAACTCTAAAATACGACCAAAATACCTCTATTAAAACGACCGAAAAAGCGCCGAAATAGCACCGAAAACGGCTGCCTACAAAAACGACCGAAAAACCACCGAAATAGCACCGAAAACGGCTGTCTACAAGAACGACCGAAAAACCGCCAAAATAGCACCGAAAACGGCTTCCTACACAGCACAAGATACAAAAATAATGATTATGGATTATTAATTTATTCATAAAGTATTTAATAACTTTTATCAATTAAAATTGATATAAGGATATAGTTAGTGATGGTTTTTGTCGTAAAAAAAATTTTATATTAATGTTTATGAATATACATATATTTATATTCTCTTTTAAATGTACAATACTTCTCAGACTTTTGAAAATTTAAATATTACATTTCCGAAAGAAGGTCATAATTTAGAGGGCATTATTACGTATACTAACTTTAATGTCAGTAGGATAACTTTTGAATAATAACATTTTTTCTGCCTATTTGCTGTGGGTGCGACAGGTGCGATGATGCATTGAATTATAATGCACAGCCACATAATTATTATGGAAATAGCAATAATAAAATAAGTAATAATAACATTAATCATAATATTAACAATAGTAATAATAGTTCAAATAATAATGATAGTTGTTACAATATTCAGAATCTTTAATACTTTATAACATAAATAAAAGTTAATTAATAATTAATCAGTTTTTGTTATTTCATGCGAGAAGAGTACTGTTCCAACGCTCTTTTAGTAGAAAAACGGCGGTTTTTCGGTGCTTTTTTGGCGGTTTACTGAAATGCGGTGCTATTTTAGTGCTATTTCGGCGCTATTTCGGAGGTTTAGTCCTGCAAACGGGCCTTTTTTCGTCGTTTTTTGGAACAATTTACGGTGCTAATTTGGCGGTATTTTAGTTGAGTGAAAAATTAATGAATTATTTTTACTCGGGGTTATAGAAAAGAATCATTAACACACACCACAATCTACTGCAACTTTAGTTTTAGTTATGACTCGCTGTATTAAGGAGCTATTCAAGGAAGCACCTGCAATTAGGTGTTGTTTTGACTCAGTATTCTTCTACCTAGCCAAATAAATTATATTTTGTAACTAAAACTGTGCTTTTTATATTTAATGATTTTCTATTTCGATGTCGAAAAATTTGTTCAGACCATTCATTATTCTCTATTCTATTATTTTGTACTTATTGGTACACAATTAAAAGGATAACCTATATGTTTTCTTGTAGGATGAGCCATACTCTACAATATGTCTGATTGTTTTGTAGGATTTAGAAAAACCCTTCCATGAGCGGTAAGAACTCATAGGGGATGGACTTGCTCTAGAACGATTCCAGAATGTAGGATCTAGAGACTTCTGGTCTTCTTTCTTACAAGAGCATTCTATGCAACCCANTTATATTTAATGATTTTCTATTTCGATGTCGAAAAATTTGTTCAGACCATTCATTATTCTCTATTCTATTATTTTGTACTTATTGGTACACAATTAGTAATTAAAACACGTTGTATAATATGTATGGCGATTTTATAGACGTAATAGTAAGTGCATTTTCAAGAAGTTAAATACCTCATGAACAGATGTTTCTATAAATTATCGCATCCAATTTTAGTCGAAAACTGTTTGCATGTAGCATTTTCAAGCAGTATTTCTTTCTGCTACGGCCATTAACGACGCATTTTAATTGTGCCTGTTCCACTACTTTATTGTTTTAATAAGGACTTAACTGTTTCTTCGAAATTGTGAGCAACACCATGTGCCGTTGCAATTCTACTCTCTATTATCCTCTTATAAACTCTTGAGTCCGTATCGCCTGCCACATCACTCATAATAGGTACGAGTTAAGGAGTTGGGGTTGAAATCTTGTGATTTCTAAAGGTACTGTTCTTTTTCACATAATACCTCACAATCAGACGTAAAATCAATAAAAATGCAGTAGTACGATTAAATTTTATGACAGACAATTTTAGTTATTCAGATCAAAAAATTAAAAAAAAAATATTAGTTTACTTTACGCTTTACATTCCTCTTTCAACTTACTAACTAGACCAGAATGGTTGCTGACAGAACGCCTACTTTTACTCACGATGGAAGTCGATGGGTATATCGTAAGCACAGAAAAGAGATGCCAGGTAGGAATTGCAGCGGACACTCATAAAAAAAGAGGAGTAACATTACAACAATTGATGTGTAACAGAAAGAGATGCAGACAAACAGAATTTGAGCATGGAACTTTAAAGAATGTTCAACATTCTCAAGAATTTAGGAAAGCAGACGCTTGTTTAAAGATATAATTCCAACCAAACAGTTATAAAGCCGACCCTGATCGTTTGCGTACCTAAGCAACGTCTAACCCTGCATCGCTTATTATTATTCAGTTATCTTTTTTCAGTTTGTCTGTACTAATTATGAAGCATTTCCTAACTTAACAAGGGCGTGTTCAAAACGCAACAAATGACTACAGTGCCAAGTGGAAACTAAACTGAATATACGTCTATTCTCACAAATAAATTATTGCGGATTATACCAATTTTGATCATCCCACCTATACCAAATACGTTACTGAATCTCATCCTAAAGCAGAAGTCTTATCACAAGGAAGTATTGGTGTTATTTGAATAAGAAAACATTTTTTTTATCCTTCATGGGCATATTATTCCTACATGATCAATCTGTACCAAAGAATTTTGCTCAATTGAATACTTTGGACTAATCCCAGTCTATCAGATACCAATACGCGTTCAAACTTAAGTGCAGGCAGGTCGATCACGTAGCCATCAACGAACGGCTGCCGCTCATAAACTTCCTTTATAGCTGATGCATGTCATGAACTACCGGTTGATGAGTTTTACTACCACAGAACACAAACAGCCGTGCACTATTCGCCCCCGAGCAAAGTGACACAAGACCGTCGACACGGGTTAAAATAACTTACATGATGCCCGAGAACTTGTTCCGACTTCGTCGTATACGTTGCTGCTGAAAATATTTAAATTTAGACGCGTAAAAATAACAACTCAATCCTCCTGTATTCTCTTCTCAATGAATGCGAGTTGGAAGAGGTGATTTATACGTCGAAATGTAAAACGCCTTTCCTAACTGTTTCGAAAACGAATGAAAAATAAAGTTAAGATGTAAGTGAAACAGAACTACCGCTTTTTTTAAGGGATATCTTTCAAACAACCGAGACTTTGTTAGATTGTAACATTCGTTTTTCAAACATGTCCACAGTGTGGGAAATATCACTTCTTATTGTTTTACTAGCAATGCATACACCATAATAAATAAAACTTTTATTTTCTCAGGATTCTCATCCGTAAATAGTGGCCAATAATTACACATAAAGTAAAAACAGATTATATCTTCTATAAAACTTGATAGAATTAATTTTATCTATGAAGTTCAACTCACACTGTCGGTCAAATCATGAACAAGTCACGGTTCGGTCCTGTCAAGTAATCGATCTATTTCTCGGCAACGATATTTTGGTCTTTACCGATAGTTGTTCTAGTTTAAGGGAAATGCGAAGATTAGCGCAGGACAGGAAAGAGTGGAGGTACATGTCCAATCAGTCTTAGGACTGACGACCTTATGTTGATGATACCGATAGTATGAATCGGGATTAATACTAATAGCAATCCGAAAGAAGTACATGCACATCAATTAAATTAAAATTGTCGACATCCCACGTCCACAATTTCAAATTCAACCTCTGAAAGGATAAAAAGGGTTATGTTCAGTGAGACGGGCGTATTATAAAACGTTTCACTGTATACTACATACATATAAATATCTTTATCTCGTTGTGATATTTTTAATGTTTCACCATCATCTTGAAACACTTAAAAAATTTGATATTCATTCTTTCTCCATGCGTTCTGGCTACGAGCAAACGAGTGATATCCACAAACATCGTTAAAAGTAGACTGTAATGGATATACATAAATCATTAGGCAAAACAAGCAGGAAGCGTCGACCATTAGAGAAACGCAGGCGGTTTCGTGACCAGCAAAAATGAACGTTAAGTCAATACCAGAAAATAAATGATCATAAATTTAGAAGAAATCATTATGTAGCCCACCCTCTCTCTAACGATAACAAATAACGGAATAATTCGTTCACAAGGAAAAGTATTTTCGACTATTTCAAAATCATCATCATCATAAGGTCTTCAGTCCTAAGACTGGTTGAACACTTACCTCCACTCTTTCCTATCCTGAGCTAATCTTCGCATTTCTTTAAAACTAGAACATCCCACATCTTTAACTATTTGCGAACAGTAATCTAACCTAGATCTACCTCTACCCATCCTAACTCCTATTTCTGCCTCTAATATGTCTCTGACTAGACCTTCATGCCTGAGGTGTCCTACCAACGTATTTCGCCTATTTTTTATTGACGTTCATAGAGTCCGCTGTTCTCCTATTCTTTCTAATATCTCTTCATTTCTAACCATCTCTATCCACGTTATCCTCATCATTCGCTTATAACACCACATTTCCAAAGTTTCTAACCTTTTCTTTTCCGCCGCGCTCACAGTCCATGTTTCGCACCCGTACAACGCCGCGTTCCAAACATACACCTTTAACAACCTTCTTCGAATTTCTAAATTAACCGTTCGCGAACATAGAAGTGACTTCTTTTTATTGAAGGCAAGTCGATCCTGCGCTATCCTCTGCTTTATATCCCTACTACTCTTTCCATTCTGACTTATCTGACTTCCTAGATATTTAAAATCAGCCACTTCGTCTAATTTTTCGTTTCCTATCTTTATTTTCGTTTTTTCCTTACTTTTCCTTCCGGCATACCAGTATTTTAGTATTTTCATACAGTACTGTTTTGTCAATACCGCTTCCATTTTATTTAAAGCTACCTCTAACTCCTCCTTGCTAGATGCTTAATACTGCTATATCATCTGCGAATCTAAGCATAGTAATCTTTTGCCCCTGTATATCTATCCCTACAGTTGTATTGTCTTTAATGATATTGATCGCGTCTTCGATTTATAGATTAAAAAGTAGCGGTGACAGTGTGCATCTCTGCCTGACTCCCTTTCTAATATTTTCTTCTCTACGTTGCAGCCCTAGCTCTAAATCTACAAATCCTATGTACGCACTCTTTCTTTTTTTCTGTCGTTTCCTCTATTGTTACCCGTAAAGCTAGAAAGGCCTCCCGCGTTCCTCTATTTCTTCTAAACCCAAATTGATCTTCCCCTAATAGTTCTTCCGCACTTTTTTCCATGCTTCTCTGTCCGATTCTGTTTCTGTTTCAAAATATAGTATAACCTTTATTGACAAAATTTATCTGAAGTTTAATATAATACAACAGTTTCCTTTAATTAATAATAATAATAATAGTGATAAGTTCTTTCTTTGCAGTCTGATTATCTCGTCTGAGTCCCCAGCTCCTTCATCATGTCGTTTTCGTGTATAAGTCACACTCACGATACACCTGCTAGATTGCGACTGTAATAGGTATGTGAACGTGGCTTTTCCTCCCAAATCCCTCGGCTAAACTTTCGTTTTAACGGCGCGTTTTCATGGCAAGTTAGTTACGTGCACGAACAAAGTTTCCGACGAAGATGTCAGGACTACTGCAACCTCCTCTTATAAAGACGTAATTAATGGTATCACGAGAAGTAGAATACGAGATGTTTCGCTTTTAATCTCACCTTACCGTGGAGCGTCATTTTCTTAAACATTACAAGAGATGCTATCGCACAAAAAACTTTTCTTAATGGTACGGATCTTTCTCAGCTCTAGATTAAGTCTCTCTTAAGAAAGAACATTAACATTGTAACCGTCGCATATTACATGACATTTTGTATGAATTCAGTTGAATACGAATTACTTTCTTTTGAAATTTAATTTACTTGGTTCTCACGTCAGTAAATAGACCACCAGAATTATAATGCTCACAGAGACCTATGTTTTCTTTTCTTCAAATTGTTTAAAAGATTAACGACGTATCAGCTGTCGAGTAAGCATATTATTTATTCTGCCATCTGGCGGCATTAATTATGTACTATAATTGTATTATCAGCGAACACAGATACTTTTGGAAAATACCACAAATGGCGCGGTAAACGCCATCTGTAGTACGATGCTACATTTTAGGATTGATCCATTTAAATATATGGACCTTGTTGGAGCATACGTAATCCTAAAATGTAGCATCGTACTACAGATGGCGTTTACCGCGCCATTTGTGGTATTTTCTAAAACGCGCTGTTAAGACAGCAGGTAAAAATTGGTCTGTAATGTAGCATCGTACTACAGATGGCGTTTACCGCGCCATTTGTGGTATTTTCTAAAACGCGCTGTTAAGACAGCAGGCAAAAGTTGGTCTGTGTTCTGTCGGAGCTGGCTGCGACGCACTGATGAGATCCAAAAAGGTCGAAATCGCGATCTGCGTCTAGCAGTTTCGGCAGAATACAGACCACTTTTTTTTTTTAATTTTATTCACAGATACTTTGGTCTGTGTTTGTTAATACTACCTACGTGATATGTAGTAGTATTCATAGACAGCACTATAAATAATTTAATTGAAAGTGCTTGTTGTATATATTTAATGATACTAACTTAATTTAAACCAATTTCGTAGTTATTACTAAAAGGGGATATATATATACACACGAGTTTTTAACGTATCAATATACTTTATTTTACTTATATGTATTATACTAGAAAATACCTGACGATGGGTAGAAGTTAGCGATTTTCTTACCACCACTGGATAAACTGACTTACCTGAAACAAGAAAAACAATAAGTTACTACATTCAAGATGCAAATTTTATTACAAAAGAAAAAAGAAACTGAGCGTTTCGGAAATAGTAGGATAATAATCCTCAAAATTCTGGAACAGCTTCCTCCACGTTTATTCTAAGTAAGTTATAGACACCTTTTATGTGAAACTTTAATCTATAAGATTTCATCTCCTGAATCATTAGATAGTAATACATATGACTATCAGGTCTAAGTATTTAAATTAAACTCTATGGTTTCAATGAATCCTAGTATATCGATAATAACTATTCATGGAAACCAGGAAGCATCAATTCAAGAGGAAAAGAAGAGAGGATGTGGAGAACCTTTTGAAGCACCTGAAAGAATTTTTTAATCTATACATCGAAGACGCGATCAACATCATTAAAGACAGGGATAGATCTACACGGGCAAACGATTAGTATGCTTAGATTTGCAGATGATATAGCGGTATTAGCATCTAGCAAGGAGGAGTTAGAGATAGCTTTAAATAAAATGGAAGCGGAATTGTGTAAATGTGGTGTAACAGGCGGATGATAAGGATACTGTGGATAGAGAAAGTTAGAAATGAAGAGGTATTAGAAAGAATAGGAGAAAAGGGGACTCTATGGAAGTCAAAAAGATATAGGCGAGATATGTTGGAAGGACACGTTCTCAGGAATGAAGGTCTGCTCAGGATGTAGGATGTTCTAGTTTTGGAGAAATGAAAAAAAGATTAGAAAAGAGTGGAGGTGCGAGTCCAACCAGTCTTAGGACTGACGATCTTATGATGATGATGAGTGGTTCTAAGGAGAGGGGAGAGTTTTCTAATTATCCTTTTTGATTATATTCCGAGAAGACAAACATTAAACTAAGGACGAAATGTTGCAAACGACTAAACGATTTCTGCCCACTTTTCCTTTACCACTGCAATTTACAACGATATCTTGCCTAACTTCGTCTGTTTATGGTGCACGTATAAAATGAACGCATCTATCCCTTCGCTCGGATCATCATCAACGCTAATGATCTGGCTGGCTTTCCGTTGATTATGCCCCCCAAGTCGAAACGGCCGAAATGGCATCGTGCATCCTTAATAACGCGCGCAACTTCACGTCAATCGCTATTCAGATCAGCATCGTGAGTCTAATCTCTACACAATTTATGCGGTTTCCGTAAAGTGAAAACGTGTGCTGCACGCAGAACAGTCACCGCGACAAAAAGGAAACCGCTCGCTCTCGGCGGTCGTTCCATCGTTCGAAATGTTTACACCGCAACATCGTAAAAAACCATTTCACCTTGGCAATATTTAATGAACACTTTAATAGATAGTAAGAGGAAATTGTGAATAAATTTATAATCCAAGCCTCCAACAGAAAATGTCCCCAACGGAAGACATACAATGGCTTTAAGATTCTTGGAAGTACAATGAAAATATTCATCACAATTATACATCAGTGACTTCCCCGGTCAAAACACCTCTTTGGACGGCCGCACCGATGACTGCAGCTTCGTCAGGATTTGGTAAACGATCGATCGGGTTGCTCGCCAAAGATCTGATGGGCGTTATTTTGTAACATGGGCATTCGGGTCGTACCTCTTATTACCAATATAATATCTTAACATCGTAACGACTTTAAGCGTCTTCTGGTAAGGCTACATAGTCTTCTTTATCAATCTGGTACCACTTTCGATTTTGGATGGAATCAGTTTCAGATTCATGCGTTTCAAGCCCTTTGTTAGTTGGATATTACACCTCTTAGTAGATTCTTTCAAACGCTGTATAGCTATAGGGCCATATTTGAATTCGACAATTATCTTGCCTTTATCCTTGTCCATTCTACTTTAAAATATGGCTGTCGTTACAAATATTCTAATACGTTTGCAAATTTTGGAAGCAATTCCAGTGTTTCACGTAGTATACTGACCGCGACAGTTCCTTTGTACAATTAGATCCCTATTTTCATGTAATCCCAACTGTCCCCATCCATACCTTCGTCACCGATGAAAAGGGCTTTGGACAGTGGATGAAAATCGGTCTCGGTTCCGATTGACATTCGGCGATGACGATATTATAAACGCGTCCGTTAGGCAGCCCCGATGGCAGTGAACTATTGTTGGATATTCAATGGGGGCATTATGAGAAGCGATCAGCGGGGCCTTTATAGCATAACAGAACAATAATAGTCGACGTATTTCCGGGGAACGGAGGTCTCATCTCTTTGTCCCCGATGGACGCAAATGTGATGGCCGAGGTAGCCGTAGCTGCGGACGAACGGATGACAGCGATTTATCGTTTGTATGTATACCTATGGCTAACTCGCGGTCTGCACAAACATGATGGATACCCCCGTATACAATAAACAAGCAAATGGGAGGAAACATGGTACAATTCACCGCAGGTAGGTCCGGAACCGTCCGTCGCAATGGATTTCTAGCTAATACGGTTGTACAACGTAATATAAGCAAAACATAAGGGAATTATACTCCGAAGGATGGATTCAAATGGATAAATTCAACGCTATTCTCAAGTATTGTAAATTTACTAATAGGTAGCGCCTACATCATCCATACAGTCTATACAAACTAATCCAGGAAGTAATGGCGCAACACTACATTGGATATTATATATAAAAGAAATTATGAGTGGCGTCAGTACAGGGCAAAGTAGTATTACGTAGTTAGCATCAGCAATTTCTTATGCTGAAGTGTACGATGTGTTGCATACTTATTTACAAACAACTGCTTTAAATTTAATTTTTCAAACAGTTTTTAACACAAAGAAAGTGATTAAACAAATTGTTCACAAAGTGAATTTCGGCCACTCGAAGCAATGGTGCAGTTGCAGTAAAAAGTGACTGATAGGGAGGAAGTTCTAGTTTAGTTAAAATATAGAAAGCACATCCTCTTGTCTGGGGTTCTTATCACTTTTCTCGTTGATACATCAGTGATAGATGGAAGAAGATAACTAACGATAAAGAGAACTCAAGATTTTGAGAGACTCAAACTCCGCGCTGAAGGAAGATCCGAAAATCTTCACCAAGTAATTTCCTTTTCTGATGCGTATTAAAAGAGTTATTACGAACTGAAGAGAGGTGTGTAAAAATATCTACGTATCGACCGTATGTAATAGGAAATTAATTGAATATACGTATTTTTTCAGTAACGAAAACGTTGGAGCGCGTTTTATTGATTTATCGTCGGGTCACGCACATGCCGATTAAAAGGGTGATTTGTGGGTTGATAATAGAAACTCATTTGTTATGGAAAGCACATGTTTATAAATACGTTTTACACGGGATTACAAAACGTATACTTCTGGTATCGTTTCAACTGAGAATGCGTGCTTTATAACGTAGCTTTATAATAATGTCAAAACAACTACATTTGCGTGATCAACCTATGAGTACCTAATAATTAATTAATACAAAGAAAAGGCAGAAAAACTCAAAATATACCCCTTCAAAACGTAGATACATCCTTAAAGTCTAAGGTGCGATCTTATATCAAGAAAACCAAGAAATGGATATCAAAAAAAAAAAAACCAATGGCCAAATTTTTTATAGGAAGTGTCTAGTGTCTAGTGTTTAGCTTCTCATTGCTGTTATTACTGTTAACGCAAATGACATTGTAAGTTTTGATACATCGAAGCCAATCTGTGCACTTTAAGATTTTGGAATATCAACCAAGAAAGTAGCACAGCACATGGACCTTGATACAACGATTCTCAAAGTATACACATCCTCGATATGTCTATCCCTATGATGTGTGTGTTTGCACAACTCCCAACAGTCAACGTGCGCGCGCAGTCCTTACCGCCATTGATGAGAACGCCATATTCTAATACAATGGGTGCCAAGATCCACAGTTTCGCATGCGGTATATTGCGTTTAGCATTAGGGCTGATGATGTTTAGCTATATGTATATATATATTATCATCATCGTCATTGTCATCACCACCGTCACCTTCAGCGTCATCGTCATCATCATTTACGGCGTCATCGTCGTCGTCATCGTCATCATATTCNTTAAGAAAATCAAGAAATGGATATCAAAAAAAAAAAACCAATGGCCAAATTTTTTATAGGAAGTGTCTAGTGTTTAGCTTCTCATTGCTGTTATTACTGTTATCGCAAATGACATTGTAAGTTTTGATACCTCGAAGCCAATCTGTGTACTTCAACATTTTGGAATATCAACCAAGAAAGTAGCACTGCACATGGACTTTGATACAGCGATTTTCAAAGTATACACATCCTCGATATGTCTATTCCTATGATGTGTGTGTCTGCACAACTTCCAACAGTCAACGTGCGCGCGCAGTCCTTACCGCCATTGATGAGAACGCCATATTCTAATACAATGGGTGCCAAGATCCACAGTTTCACATGCGGTATATTGCGTTTAGCATTAGGGCTGATGATGTTTAGCTATATGTATATGTATATTATCATCATCGTCATTGTCATCACCACCGTCACCTTCAGCGTCATCGTCATCATCATTTACAGCGTCATCGTCGTCGTCATCGTCATCATATTCATCATAGGGTCGTCAGTCTGCTGACTACAGTAGGATACATTTCCACTTCTGAAGGAATTTTCTTAAAAGTATAACACCCCACATCATTGACTATTCCCTAACACTAATCTAATTTATTTCTTCTTTCGGCCCCCTTGTGTATCTCATATGCCCTAACTGATGTCTCAGATCACCAACTCCTCTAATTTTTTTCTGCCTGACCTATTAAAAGTGATTTGACACTGTGCAATTCCTTGGTTTTATCTATACTGCATTTTTATCCTGACTTATCTGACTTTCTGGATATCGAAATCTGTGACAGTATTAGACGCTTCTGAAACCACAACGGCCTAGACAGAATAAAAAAAATTGCAAACTATTCGTAACGGTTAAGATACAATGGCGACTATTACTACAGTGAACAACATTACAGAAAGAACAAACATCAAATGAATATACGATTTGAGAATTGTGTGCAACGTTTTTGGAACAACTAGTACATTATTTATTAAAGAAAACAATTTTATCTGTCTATCTCCCCACGAATGACTCATAAACACAAACATTCAAATTTCTGGCAAGTGTTTTGTAGTCAAGTCTGCATTCGAGTCTGTCTGCTTCTCCCAGGCTGATTCAAAGAACCTCTCGGTATTATCTGAGATGTTTGTAAATACGTCAGAGCCTCAAGAGCCGTTCTCATATTAATTCAAGAAGAGTCGCCTGTAAATGACCCTGTTTCACTCTGATAATTGATCGTGAAGAACAAACAAGAGAAACTGGAAACACGAACAGAAAACGCATCGGACTACAAATCAAGGTCCACGACATTCAACTACGATATACGACGTATAACGAAAACTCGGTGTTTCTATAATTTGATTCCGTTTGAATTATTACCCAACATCCCGACAAATCAACAATTAGGTTGTATTCAGAGTAAGGAACGAATTAAATTATAATTTAAAGAAATTCGAGTACTAGAAACTAAACCTCAAATAGTAAAATAAATCAAGATCGTGTCGGACGCTCATGCGATACATAGAGTTACGCAGACGTTAACCTACTTCCACCTAATTAATACAATAGTGATGTGATGTGAGCGAGCGCCTCGGGCGTCGATCGATACCACCGACATCTTTGCACAACAACGCAAAACAGCGCGATAGAAGAAACTGACAAGAAGCTTTCCGGAAATATCAGGAATGTTCGACAATAATATAAACTGCATCCGACGAAAGGCAATAACGAACTAAATACAGATGATCTACATAGTACATAAACGAGAAGTCCGGAGGTGATATAAATAACCAATTGTTGAAATAAATGTGTAGATGTAAAGATAGATTGCATATGTTAACGCCTGCTTAAATAGAGCTAAATATACTAAACAATTCGATGGTATAAACGTCAAAACTTATCGCCAACGTTACTCAAGATTCTGAAATAAATATATTGGTCGTATAATAGTATAGAATAGGATTTTTAAAGACTTGCTGTACACAGAAATCCGTCCAAATTCTTTAAAACCAATCAAAGCGTCTAAAAGCTCGTCGTTCATTCCTTACGTTTTTAAGCTTCTCCTAGTAATCTGATTCTAATATAAATTCCCGTGCAAAGGATCGTTCGCGGAATCCGGAATGAGAAAGAAAACAAGGAAAAGGAAGCTTCAAGAAACTTATCGGCTGTGGATATTGCTATAGTGTGCAGCACGCGATGCGATGTAGGCACATCCTCGTGCGCCATTTTGAATACATAAAATGAAAAATAGGGTGCATATTTTATCGACGTAATTTGTCTGACACAAGAATCTCTTTGAAAATCGAATTACCGTCAAGTTCATTACAGATTCCGCCAGAATTCATTACGTAAATGAACAAACCACAACGTATACAGAAACAATGAAACAGCAGATATTTCTAACCAATACAATACAAGCACAGTGTCTCTGAAAAAGTTTTTGTCATGTTTTTTTTAATGATTCTGATTTTATTAGTTGTTTATGTAACCACTGAATCCGGCTCGAAGGACCAAAAAATGTATCATTTTAAATGGTTGAATTTAAGATTCTATATAACGAAATTAACTAATTTATAAATTCATCTTCTGCAATACGTTAAATGGAATGCTTTTTCATTTATTTTCCTTCCTCCTGTAAATTTTCTGCTTTCAATCATGAAAGTACCCTGGGCGTCCCTTTCAGAATTTAACTCACAAAAGTGAAAATAATGAATACAGATGCAAGAAAGTAGCAAAAAGAAACTGGCGACAATGGCTGTCAGCCTTTTGAATCATGCATGCATTGTCGTTGTAATATCTGCGTGGAACATTAACCTCCGAGTCAAGCTGTAAACTGATCGTAAAGTTAGGACCCGGTCGCCCTCCACCCTCCGAAACACCAAGGAAAAACACTTTTATTAACATTCAACACTGGACAAAGAATAATAAAAAAAGATCGATCATATGGTTCGATCAATAAAATAGAATCCTAATCTTTCAATAAATGTAACAAAAAATGAAATTGTAACACAAAAAAGATGAATCTTTATTTTAAATAGACGACCTCATGATAATGATGAGTTTTGTACTTCTACATAAGATTAATCCCAGATTAATCAAAATGGAATTTACTAGTACCAGAATTTGTTACACCCAATCGCAAAAATTACGCTCAATACAAAATTTCTTGTGTGATTTTTCAAAATTCCACATATTCCTTCTGGTGTAAGTATGAGATCTTAAAGTAATGTTCGCACTGTAAGTTATAAAAGATGGAACGGGACGGGCGGACGCATTTCAATCCGTTTGTAATTCATTAACCGAGATCCATATGGTCGCTTCGCTTTGATCTCAGCGACCATTAGGGTCTTCGACCAAAGAATAATGCACGTAATATAATAGACTTTATCCGACTATATAAATTGTAATTCGAGAACAACGAGTGGGGCGTGCGAGACATGAGACATGCAATTTAATTTTGATTAATATGTGCGAGGAGATACCCATGCATTAACCACACGCACACACACCAACATGAGTACACCGTGCATTCGATCAAATACTAAACAATCTACGACAATAATTTGGATATGGATTTGGATAGCTTTTCTTAAAATAATCAAACTTTACAAAATTCGCCATCTATCGGCATGCGTAGGAGGATACACTGGCCAGTGGCGCAACTATAGGGTGGCAGAATGACTAAAATGCGCCTCAAGCCCCTAACCTGAAGAGGATCCTGGCCCGAGAGGAACAGGAGGTACTTAACATTTATTGATAAAAAATATTAATTTTGTATTTAATCAATTTAAGTTAGTTATTAACTCAAGAATATAAACGAATTATTTAAATAAATCATCAAGATTTGAACGAATTCATAAGAAAAATATATCGCTCAGTTTTAGAACGCATCTACTGCAACGCATCATCCACAATAAAATGAGTTTTCAAAGTACCAACCTTAAGAAGGTGAAAGGGTGGTCAAAAGTTTAATACATGATATAACATCACAAAAAATTTCAAAGGTTGCGATAGATTGTGCAAATAACCTACACAGTCCAAATTTAGATGGATTAGTTGTAATATGTTACTTTACATGGTACTCTAGGTATTGATATTGTTGAAAGAAAAATACATAAATGGGGCTAATCCACCAAAAATTGGTTAGATTTGTAGAGAGTAGGCTGCCAAATTTGATCCTTTTAAGAAAATACACATTCTTGGCAAATTGGTAGGTTAAATGGTATTTTCTTTAAGGAAAGAATAAAAATATTGTTTCGTAAACATAGATGTCGAAGTAATCAAGCCATATCTTTGGAGAAACTTCATGGTCTACACTTTCGAATATCCACCAAGATACATCACATGTAAGAACAGACAATAGTTACTTATTTTAGTGTTAGGACACTAAAAAATTAGATTTTATGTTTGTATCAAATACTAATAAAACAAATGAGCCTCCTACAAACCAGAATAACTAAAACTCTCAAAAGAAATTATCTTCCTAGCTGTTACATCCATGTAATTTATCGATTCGTCGCTCTGTAAAAGATAATGTAAATAAATAAATAAATTCGGATAAAAGCCCCATTACTTTTTTTCTTTCAATTTATGAGTTGTTTCGGCTTTTCATATCTGTTAATAATAGAGTTAAACTAGGATTTATGAAACATTAAAATTTCTAAAATTCAAACAACTGACCATACGTTCCATTCAAAAGCTGTGCAGCTAAAATGCAAATGGTTCCAAATGGTTATGTAGAACATTTCTTCGACTTCATAAATATTCTTAAAAGCGTGTTCTGTTGAACAATGTATGTAGCTTTTGGGAGGTCTTTATAGAAACGAAAAAGTTACTGATTACCGTTATTACGAAAACATACTATTCTTCCAACAAATAACATTCATGGTTCACAAAAATTTGTTTTTGGATTCACCCCAATTTAAAAAACAAATAAAAAAAAACAAAAAGAGATTTTCTGAAATAGCAGAAACTCTGGAAGGCCCCTTAATACTCCAACAAACTTACGAAATGAGTTGGGAAACTTTTCACCAACTTGTTAGGTTAGGTTACTTCTTTTCCTCACCAAGCAAGCCCCACGGCATTGTCATATCAATTTTAAATCATTGTACTATTTGGTCAGAAGAACACAGAATGACGAAAACTTTTCTTGATCAAAAATCGCATCAACTAACGTCAACACCACCAACACGGTAGCATGGTAGAACGCAACTGATTGCTCTGTTTCGTCGCTTAAACGGACGAGCTGCCTATGAGTAAAAATTTAATCATTTAGCCAGTTTTTTATTTTATGTGCATTCAAAAGCCTGTGTCTAACTTTTTGGATATAAAAGATTGCCAGTTTATTTTAAGGGATTAACAAACAAAACTGAATTTCAGTATGATTAAAAAGGAAGGTGCTTTTATATTGGCTTTCATACAAGGACAAAATGGAGGTTGACGAACAAAAGGATTACAAATTTAACCACTTTAGAATGACAAAATGAACCCTTTGTTTCGTTAAAAACGCTCATCTCCTTTTTGATATAGGTTTGGAAGAAGAGCAATTTAGAAGATGCAACATTAGCGATGGTATCGATGTCGGATGATGGTTTTCATTCGGTATGAAAGATACGTAAGTGGCACCAGCGTTGCCTTTTTACCGATCTCTCCCGAGATAGTGCAAGACAGCATCAGATAACCACACAATGGAACAACTTGGGAGCTTATAAAGTATAATGTTACAACAAATAGGGGCGAAAGCGACGAAACATTCCTGCTTGCAGCTTGAACTTAGAAGGTTGGTACATTACGTTCTCTGAAGGTATAACCGAGGCCTAAGAATTTCAACCCCTATTCAATGGCTGAAGTTGCAATGAAGATGTAAGGATTCAGCGTAATAATATCACTCGCATTTCAGCTAACCTTCGAATGAATTAATTACAGAAAGCGCCTTTGATACATGACACGAATTCACAGAAATTTTGAAATAATGACTTATACAGGGTGTTTCTGAAATAAGTAGTAAACGTTGGGGGCTTTTACCTGTTAACTAGATGAAATAGGGAATTACATGGTGGGTAAAATCAAAGTGGTTAAGGGACAAGAAAATTGTAAGAAAACCAGACGAAGTTGATATTCCGAGCCGGTCCTGGACGTGAATTTGCAACATACAGAGAAGTTGCGATAACAACTCAGAAAGTAGATCGATGAAAAATATAAACAGTGACATTTTGAGAATTACATTCAACACAATACAATTACTGAATAGTTATGATTTACATCAGTGTAAAGTCCATTACTGAACACAAATATCTCAAATAAAAATCACAAAATTGTTGTATAGGATTAGAAAATATTGTGTAAGTAGCATTTGTGACACCCAACAAAACTAAACAACACACATACTAATGCTGTCGAGCGGGTAACAACACCAATCAGTATTGTAATGTAAAACCGGGGGGTACGGCGGATGGTATTATTTTTCCAGAATTTATCTGCCTGATACATAGTCCAAGAAAATTACATAGAAACTAGGACCACAGTAGGAACTGAACCGGCGCGAATGCTACACTTTCATATAGTTCGCTAAAAAAGTCCTGAGGACTAGATGATAATATATTTCTTATCATCAACTAACCATAATGATACAGCGCATCGATGTACGTATTTTTATTTACTTATTACTGGTAAGTATAATTCATTATTTATCGATTTTTAATGCACCCATTTTTACTATCTATATGAATGTTTAATTAGATGATCTTTTTAATTTTTTGTAACAACTAATTCCGAGTACTTAGGAAAACAATTTATTTAGCGTTTATTCTAATACCTTAGCATTTAAAAAACACTTGCCTTGTTTTCTCGTTTAAATTTTGTGACCAAAAACAGTTTAGACAGGCGGTTAAACTTAATTAAGTTAATTGGATTTTTATGTCCAAACGTAAAACTGTTTTATGTGATTTTTTAAGTATGTTGACTGTTCGATTATCTGCTGCTGCAAGGCCTTTTACAATTAGTATCAAACTCCTTTAAAACGGTAAAAGAATCGATGAATCAACGCTAATCTGCCCTATTTTCATTCAGTGTTGAAATAAATATCAACCAAACGATAAAGCGGTTCGTTTCGTTCAAAACTATTAAATTCATGTCGAAACAGGAAGAAAATAAAATAAATTTATAGCAGGTAAGATCGATAGTAAGGTTAGAAACGTTCGAAATGTGGTGCTACAGGCGAATGATGAACATACCGTAGATAAAGAAGATTAGAAATTAAGAGGTAGTAGAAAGAGTAAGAAATAGGTTGGTAGGACATCTTCTCATGCATGAAGGTCTAGTCAGAGACATATTAGAGGCACAAATGGGAGTTATGAGGGATAGAAGTAGACTTAGATTAGATTATTGTTCGAAAATATGGATGTGGGTTGTTCTAGTTATACGGAAATACGAAGATTAGCTCATTATAGGAAACGAGTGGAGGTGCGTTTCCAACCAGTCTTAGGACTGACGATCTTACGATGATGAAGATTGATAATGAAAACGTTGATAATGTAGTTAAAA
The DNA here is from genome assembly GCF_000699045.2 of Agrilus planipennis. Lineage (NCBI taxonomy): Eukaryota > Metazoa > Arthropoda > Insecta > Coleoptera > Buprestidae > Agrilus > Agrilus planipennis. The sequence continues at coordinate 250,046 of NW_020438869.1, read as the reverse complement.
CTTCCTTAATAAGAATCAAAGGGTTATAGTATATGTACATACAATGGTCCGGAAATTTGCTACTTGCACTGTACATTTTCGTATTAACTTGAAAACGTTTGTAAAATAATAACAATCTAATAAGAAACACTTTATATGTAAATTAGAAACGCAAAAAATAGTGATTTTGCCGGGTGCCGGATAACCGTGAACCCAGCATTAGCATGATGATTATTATTGCTGGTACTGGTTTTTTCTTTTGCTCTGGTAGAATTACCAGGCACTGCTGATTATCTGGCGATATGTTTCCGGTGTCCGGCCGGGTTTTAAAAAAAGTGTAGGATCTGTCGTGTACCGGATTCAAACCGGATAATATAAATTAGAAAATACGAAATCGATAAACGTTCTTGCGTCGAGATACAGAAATTTCAACTGAAGTGGTGACATACAGAGCAAGTGTTGCACTGATAAACGACCTAAATGCAAACAGTTATAGTGATAACAATTAATAGCATCAAGTGGAGTAATTACGCATTTTATTATCTAAACAAATAGTTACTTACTAGACGGCGTGTCCAATTGAAGCAATTTATAATAATGATTCTTCTTATCAGTGTGCGAATGCGCTCTATTTGTTTTTCAAATGATTGTAGCATTGCACGTAGTAATACTAAGTATGTTTAGTCAATTTAAAACAAAATAAAATAAGAGTTATTGCAGTCCAAAATTGGATGGATCCAACTAACCCTAAAATATAATTCTGCAGTCAATGTTAGTGAGTTAATTGTACCAACTACAGATAACCTCAAATTATTGAGGAAAAATTGTTGTAACTGTCAACGCCAGGGGTTCGGGGGGTTCGATTCCCGGCAAGGAAGTGAGAGCAGCAACAAGTGAGAGCAGCAACAATTTATCTTCATTAATTTGAGGTTCAATTCAAAAATTATTCATTAACATTAATTAATACTACAAAAATTCAAAGTATCTCAATTCTGTAGTCGTCATTATTCTACTTCAGTCGCGAAAACCTACGCAATGTAATGACTGCATCTTGAATGACCGACATTTGTAATTATTTCTATTTTAAAAGAAACGTTGTATTATTATAGGTCATACGTGCTAGTTAAGGGTAATTACACGAACTAAAAAAGTGTAATAATAACATGGCGGCATGTTGCATATACCTACATACATAGGATGTGCGCCTTAACGTATACATTCATACAGTACGTGTGTACATACATATATTCATTTCATAACGAACCAGCCCACCATATTGTAATGTAAATGAAGAGAATTAATTCAAACTTTAATTTGAAATTGTTCTTTTCTATATGCACCGCTGCCCTCATTTCAGTTTGCATCTTCGATTGTGGCTTTTATAAGGTAATTTAAAAAATTTATAGAGGTCACAAACTAAAAACAACATTTAAGCGAAACAAAGAATATTAATATTTGAGGATTCATTATGATCTATACAACCATTACCGAAAAATAGAGGTAATTTAGAATGACACGGGCGTTGGCCTTGAGTTGCGAAAAAAAGTGAATAGTAACAAGATGGTTATAACCTATATCGACAATTTAATAATACAAGATATTGGCTTATAAAAGGGCCCGTCCAAATAGAGTAAAAATATGATTGTTGTATGGAATGTTTTTACAATAATAGTATAATACAACACCTTGATTTTTAAAAGGGCTTTGTCGATGTAGAGTTCAATTAAGTTCAAACGGTTTTGTAGGCAAAAAATTAAATGTTTAATAATATTTAGTAATGATAATTGTGAAAAGATCGTGATCAAAAATACTTCAGTTGCACCAGGTGTCTATACACTGCCTCTATTTGTATATTAAATAATCTTTCTCACTTTCACGTACTATATATGGAACAATAGCATGCGAAATAATCTAAAAAAAATACTCTCATAGGAAAAGTGGCTATTTAAAAAAATCACACATTAAGACACAATAGGTACCTATGGGAGTACCGATAATTGAACTCAGGATTTCATATTTGAATAAAACTTTCTCTCACAGAAAGATTGTAGTTTCACTGTGCAAGAATCCAAGAAAGTAAAGGTATAGTATGTCATTGTACCTATTGATAAGTAATATAAAACCGAAGTGTCTTTTTTTTATACGTTCTATTTGTGAGATATTCTGAAGAATGTCAAAAACCATGTTTCCATTTTATATACTAGGTAATGTACTTTAAAAAAATTGAACGAAATATAAGAAAATCTATTGAAAATATAAAAACATATATAAAAAAATGCTCAGTTTTTTAAAGTATAATCTGTACGTCGTTGTTTTGAGATTTTTAAAGGCTTGCAGGCTATTATTATTCCTTTTTATTTCTTTTGGCTATAATATTTGAATGCATTATGTGATGCTTTAAGAGATAAGATCGACAATAATGATTCGGAGAGGTTATAGGAGGCTGATGAAAGTGCCCTGGATAGAACTAATTATAAATCAGGCACTACTGGAAACAGATGAGCAAAAAAAAAAGAAAAAAAGGAAGGACAGTATAGTAGGACACAGGCAAAAGCAGCAATAGAGGCATAAACGGAGACTTAGATTAGATTATCGTTCGCAAATAGTAAGGGGTGCCGAATGTTGTAGCTTCCGGAAAATTCAAAGTGTGGAGTGGAGGTGTGTGTCTAATTAGTGAATGATACAAATAAAAAAATATTGAAATACGATTTTTGGAGAGCAAGTCATTCATTACTATGCAGTATCAAAAAAACAAAACACACTTTTTTACATCCCCTCGTACAAACAACAATGCGAAATCGCGTTCTTGATTGTGGCGTGTTCCTGGAAGTACCTAATAGGTGTTCTGGAGGCAGCTCTTACAACCACATCCCGATGTAATGGCTGTTTTCAAACCTACCGGCGTTGTGTTCCTCAGCTAACTATTTAAATACAATGGTCTATTAGCTATGCCAAAAGCTATTTACTAGATGGTCTAGCGCTGCCATCGTCGCTTCTAAACAAACGACGCATTGTTTAACACCTTTTTATTACAAAAACATTACGATATCACGTGTCTCCTGCTTTCCTGGACGTTGCGTTTTATTAAATTTGTTTTCGTTTTCGACTGTTAACTATCAACATAAATAATGTAGGTATACCTAGTAGTTAGACTAACGGTCAATCATAAGTCAGGTATACTTCGTTTACTTTCTGTAGCGATGTCACCCTTCAGTTTAACCGGCGCAAAGTAGAAAAGAATAGCACTAGGTCAGAAAAGGAAGGAGACAACTCTCGGCCAAACTCTTAACCGGCGAGGAGCGTATAATCCGTACAGTACTGCACGGAAAAATTGACCATTTTATCCACTACAATTGCATTGCTCAAATGTGTTGTTGCTGGTACCATTTACTATTGAAAATATCAACGAGATGTTTATTTGTATTTGAAGACATATTAAAGGCTTTAACGCTTGTTTTCGACTCGCAACACTATTCATGATTGAACAAAACTTTCGGCAGGTACTGTATGAAAAAGTGTGTTTAATGAACAACAGTCGAGAGTATAATGAGCTTTTTTTCTGCCTACCTACGATTTTGCTAGCGCGCATCCAAAACGTAAAGTAAATGAAGGCAACTGTTGAATTAAGAGATTCCTTTGCTGTAATATCAACTCACAATCAGTGGAAACATTTTGGACGCAATTTACTATTGATCTGATACCCATAACACGTACCGCTCTGTAAGAATGTACTTATACACCCAGGGCTATGGTAGTAATGCAATGGAAATGCATTAATAGAAATTAGAGAGGAGGGAAGCCTGCTACTGTTGGCGCTTGAAGAGGCCAAGGAAAAAATCGAGTTATTGATGTTACATGTTACATCACGTCATTGGCGACTACTGTAAGACTTGCATTATCTTTTAATAGGAAATATCCCATACAGAGTACATCGACTTTCCCCATTCATAAGTCCATTATGACGTTGAAGTGTACAATACTTTTGCAGAATCCATTACCATCCCTGGTTCAACAGAATCCAAAGTTTCGAAGTTTTAGAAAGGGTGATTTTTCGTAAGGATCTATTGGAGTCTTTCTTCTCCAGGTTTTTGCTGTTACTAAATATGCATCAACAAAGGTGACGAAAACTTTAGTAGCCTTTTGATAGGAGTAATTTTGTTCTTATTCGTGCAAGATTGTACTTGCCCATTGAATTCTGACATTTGTAAGATACCTAGGTATCCTAACATGACCAAGTTATTGAAAATGTGCTAATTATAGTTAGAAATATATAGGGTGTCCCAGTTATAATAATTAATATTTATACCACAGATTCCTACGGACATTTGGAACATAAAATGTTATAACACTTTTGACTTTTGAAACATAATAAACAGTTTCGATGCCGGCCCTGCACAATCGCAAATTAATAACGATTTCCAGCTGATCGTAGAAAAATTCACCTTCAGTAGGTCGGAATCAGCTGCTTTTTGGTTATTGTTTATGTTTGGTATTAAGTTACGGATCAGCCGAAGAAAATGCACTCGCGTTAAGGTCCATTAGACTGAAACATGTTAGAAAAACTACGTACCTATCACAATCGAAAATCCCATGATCGTAAACTGAAGTGGACCTAATGTAGCCCATGACGTCGAGTATTATGTTATTTTAAATAGAAAAGAAATTTTAACGATTACGGAATAGTTAGAAGCGGTGCACAAACAACCCTCACCACCCAGCGTTTGGTAAAGGTTTGTAACATAACGTACTAGTGTACGAAAACAAATGTATGTGCTATGGTTGTAAAAGTTGAGACAAGATGCAGACCTACACATGTGTTAAACTGCTCATTCTGACGTTAGTTTTGCCTGGCAGGGCTCATTAACCCCACGTGGGGTAATACAAGGATGTGTCCAGAAGGACCAAGTTAGTTATTTTATTTTCATTAAATGTAAAAAGCTAAATATTGATATAACCTCGTATAATTACACTACTGGAAGTGACTCGAAAAAACACACATAATGTTGTAGATTCTAACAGGTTGTTCAGTTCGCTTTGGATTGTTGTGGAATTTACTTGTTTGTTAGTGTTAGTTTATTTATTTGGTGGTCATTTCATAAAAGACTATTACAATAAAGGCAATTAGTAGTGTGATAGTGCATTCTAGTAGGGTTCTTATTCAACCGTCAGTTGGTGGTGAGTTACATTACCATTGCCTATCGTATAATTCGAAATATTCCTGGTATCTGGGCCAAAATTCGCAGCAACTGGGTACGTCGCTGTCAGTGTTGCATTGAAGCGAAAGGCGGACAATTTAAACATTTTTTATAAAAGATAAGCATTTCTTCTTCACTTTTACCTTTTTTTTACAAGGTGGAAGTGATCCAGGCCCGTAATGAAACAAATTGTACGTTCAAATTTACAAAGACGATTTGCGAGCTCAATTGTCACTGGATTGGAAAATTGTATAACACTTTTTTGTTGTATTTTGTGTCAGGAAGCCATGGTCTTTTTTTAATTATTACAAATGGGACACCCTATATATTCCGTTACCGTCAATTCTATACCTGCACTCAGTCTTACAACGGAATTGCCCAACAATTCTTTTAAGTTAATGATTTAGTGGAATACTATGTATGCAGTCAGTCAATAGCCAATTAACCAATAAAGTTGTGTAACTACTGACTTTTTGATCTCTATATTATTACTGCCGCGATCGATTTAAATGGAACAGAAGCACATACTAATTAGGCGCGAGAAGAAATTCCTAACGTCGAGTTTTTAAAGTGCCCCTAGTAACATTAGTTCCAACAATACGCGTGTACCCTTCAGCCTTATTTCTAAATTATAAGCTAATGTCTTGCCAATACACGAACATATTATGTACATGCATTAAAATTCCTCAGTTCGTTTTTAAGCGATCGTAATCTAGACTAAAGATCATTGACATCCTGGATTTGAATTATTTAGTTCATGCGCCTGCAAGACAACATTTAAGGAAAAAAAGAGCAATGGCAACCGCATTCGTATTTTGTAATACTAAAAACAATAATTACTCGAAGGCTACTACGTTCTTTTGAACTAAGAAATGATTGACAAAACGACAATGAATAGAGACAATTGCTAATGAATTCATTTGTTGTTGCAGGAAATATTTTATTACAATATATCTTCTTAAATTCGATTCTGTGATACATTTGCATTGTATAAAGATGGGGAGTCATTTTAAATAAACAACAAAATAGGCATTAATTCACTGCTTACAATTAAATATATTTTTCAATAAATTTCTAAAGCTTAACCGCGACTATTAAAACGTGTATAATGAAAAATACAAACGTTCTCTCTCTCCTTATTACTTTTCTAATTTAATAATTTTATCAGATTCATTCCACAAAATTATAAGATTCTTCTGATGGTTATGTCTCATGATTTAATATCGATGATTGAGTTACCACGAAAAATTATTTTTAGTCTAATTTGAAACCAATGTTTTATTGTGTTCTTTCAATCGTATCTTGAAGCTATTTACTGTTTGACCAACATAAACTTTTTAAAGATAAGTAATTTATTTAACTGACGATTGACGAAACTGAAGTAATGAAATTTATTTTGAAAATTGTAGTATTAAAAAAAATATGTTGAGTAGTCTTAAATAAAATTGCCACTGTACCCAACTCTAATCGTAAATATTTCATAATAATTGTAACACAAAGGTCGGTTATCGTGATTTCGATTATTTATTGTTTCTTTTCCTAATTAATAACAGTTTGAGAACATCCGACTTTTTTTTCTGTGAGTTAGGTATATGTTTATCGTCATATAGTACAATTAGGTTACTGTTATAAATTCCCAATCGTGTTCGACCGCTGCGACACAAAAGACGCCATTTAGATTTTATGAAGTCATTAAGGGTAACCAGGCGTACACTGGCTCATTTACTAAAAAAGTCGATAAAAACAAATACTAATTAGCTGGCAGTAGGATATTCTGCTGTTATCTGATGAACCCGGAGCCCATTATAAGTACGCATACATATACATATTCTACATATCTATATGTATACACATATGAGTAATGGATGTAATTTCGCTTTAACATCTGCGATCGATAACAATATGTATGGCGGAAATTGGTTTAAGTCATTATAATTTGTGATGTACTGAAATTTAATCATCTTAACGAGTGATAAATATAATGATATGAGATACTACAGTTCCTGTAAATAAAAATTAGCATAGTAATTATTGTATACTATATATATATCTGTATTTCGCAAATGAAAATGGAACATTTTATACTTCAATTACTTTCTCTAGCGAAGTGCCCTTTCCAATATCTTTAATGCGCGCTGGCAAAATCATAGGTAGGGAGAAAAAAGCTCATTATACCCTCGAATCTTGTTCATTAAACATACTTTTTCATACAGTACCTGCCAAAAGTTTTGTTCAATCATGAATAGTAGTGCGAGTCGAAAACAAGCGTTAAAGCCTTTAATATGTCTTCAAATATAAATAAACATCTCGTTGATATTTTCAATAGTAAATGGTTCCAATAATAGTACATTTGAGCAATGCAATTGTAGTGGATAAAATGGTCAAATTTTCCGTGCAGTACTGTAAGGATTATACGCTCCTCACAGGTTAAGAGTTTGGCCGACAGTTGTCTCTTTCATTTTCTGAACTAGTGCTGTTCTTTTCTACTTTGAGCCGGTCAAACTGAAGGTCACATCGCTACAGAAAGTAAACGAAGTATACATATTTTTTGAAGGATGTGCCACAAAACTCCACAAATTATTACCTATAATGTTTCATTGCTAAAAGAACGAGAACCCTTTAATTACCTTTTTACAGAAACCTGTAAAATTTCTAGCAAATTTACCTATATAGATTTAGAATACCCTATATAAATAAAAATGAATCGCTAAAAGTGCAAAACTCCAGAACGGCTGGACCAATTTTGATAGTTTTTTTTTAAATATTCCTTTGAGGAAGGTTCTTATGAAGAGGAAAACAGGAATAATTGTCCAGAAAAGTCTAAAAACCTCCCTTTTCTTTTTTCATTCAAACCACACAGTAAATTAAAACATCTGGGTAAATGTCTAGATGAAGGCCACCACTCCCGAAGGGGAGATCGAAAGAGGAGGTTTCCCCTCCACTGTACCATAAAAAGTTCGTGGCGGTCTCACCCCGATAAAAAGTTATGGGGGTTAGATGGTGGTGGCGGTAGGGGTATCGAAAGAGGGTAGGGGGGATTGGAAGAGTGTGGCCGCCTGAGTAAAACCCCATAAATAATTTGCGGCGGTCTCACCCCTTTAAAAAGTTGTGGGGGTTGAAAGTTGATTACTTAAAAAAATTATTTTCAAGCGGGTGGAGGTGGGGGATCGAAAGAGGGTGGTCACTTGAACAAAACCCGATAACCTAACCTAACCTACCCTATTGATAAAGATATTTAAATAATGTTTTATATAACTTTCTCAATATTTTTATGTATTTTTCATTAGTTTTACCTTTGAATATTGTTTAAGAATGACTATATAAATATATACATGCCTAAAAATTGGCATATTTATTAACTTTGAACCCCTATAACTTTTTATGGGGCTGAGACCGCCACGAACTGTTTATGGTACAGTGTTGGGAGGACCTCCTCTTTCGATCCCTCCCCATCCCCAGGGGGTGGGGGCCATCATCTATACCTTTACCTGAAATAGGTTTTATTTATTTATTGTTTCTATTGGACTGCGACAGGCAAATAACTTTTGACAGAACGAAGTTTGGTACTTATACAAAATGAAAATGGTAGCAGCATGTTCTTATTCTTCTTCATCTCAGTTGAATAGTCTACGTAGATATACAAGAATTCGCTTTCAACTTAACAGTTATTACCTAATGCTTTATACATCCATATGCATACATAGGTATACCAGTGAACTATTAGAGGCTTATGGTATGTACTCTTGATAATCCGTCGGATTGTGAATTAATCGCGTGAAGTGTAATGATATAAATTAGGAATGAGACATCTAACTACACGTATTTTTACTTCATCCATTATTCTTAGCCGTGACATATCAACTATAAAACTAGTTTAACGTAAGGTCCTGGAATGTCTTCTCGCTCGCCTATTTTCTTTTTTAGCTCAACGGACGACCACTTCGTTTTAATGAACATAAATTTGCTTCTGAACGCTATTTTTCATTCCTACCTCTTTGCAGTTGTCATAAGACCTAAAATAGTGTCACAAAAAGACTAATGACCCATTCCCACCCAGAATGCTCTCTCTTGTATTTCACATGAACGTACCTGCACCTATACATCACTATCTTAAACCCATCTAAAACTGATAGATCACTAGACAACAAATGAAATAATATCAAGGTAAAAATAAACATTCAAGAGGAGAAATTAAAAGAAGAAGACAATAAAACTATGGCACCTATGGAAAGAGTGTTTAGATGTTGCTGCTTTCAAACAAACACTTCAACCTCTTGAGCTATGTTTTAATTAAAACAAGTACTTACAGGAAAAATACAAAAATTGTTAACACAAATGTCAAGTAACAAGTTCGTTGATATAAAGTTCAGTTAATACAAAAAACAGTTCAAAATAAGTTCGCGTTACTAAATCCGGCTCGAAGGACCAATGTTCCAATTAAAACATACCTCAAGATGTTGAAGAGTGTGTTTAAAATCAGTAACATCTAAACAGACAGTTTAGACTGATATGAACTTTCGGTTGCAGTTTAACATGAATCACGTTGGCAAATCACAAATTCAACCCCCACATTAAAACATACGTGTATATTGTAGTTAATTTGTGTAATAAATTTATAATGAAAGAATTATTTTTGTACAGCCTGCCAATTCTGAGAAATCGAGGATAATCTGCTAACATAATACCATACAGATCGCATATTACTTTCGGTTGATATCGGACTCAGAAAACGACCTAATTAGAATCATGTTTTATAGCTAACTTGTAAGAGAATAATTAATTTTGTAGTCTTTAGATCCTGAGAAATCACAGCACGATATCAAGCTATCGAATTGTCCGAATCTATAGACTCTATAAAATAAATTCCGCTGGGACATATCTCTGATCTGCAAAGAATCATGTTAAGCTAGCGGATCATCCGATCCCCAGACCGAGCGGCATGGCCTAGAGGTTTGATCCATTGCTTAGCATTCGGGAGGACGCCGCTTCGATTCCGGGTCCGTCTGCCTTGGTCCAAGTTTTTCTGTGGTTTCCTTGGATCATTTAGGCAAATGCTGAGGCAGTAATAGTCCACAGATAATCTTTCATTCTCTTCTGTCTTCATTTCGTCCGTCTTATCTTCCTCACCCGAACCACCACCCACCCGAACCACCACCCACCCATTCCCACGATTACTGAAAGCAGGCTGAAGAGGGCCTTCCACCCTACCTTCCGGCGTAGTCCGGAGGGACTGCCCGCCCACCAGCATTACTGGCTGGTAGGAATGAAACACCCAAACGTTTTTTTTTTCTGATCTCCAAATATTTACAGACTCTAGAAACTTGATTCTTGTACTACAAATTAACTACGAAAAGTTATGCCAATTGGATCTTCTCATCCTGTCTCATGTCATTCGGAAAATTACAGTGACGTACTACTGACTTTTCTTAGCACTTCCCGTAATACGTCACGTCTCTGTCATAATTAGGTATCCTAGTAATAGGAATCCACTAATAGATAACGTTTAATGATTTAATCAATTCATGCAATGTAAAAGTTAAACAAAACCATTATTTGTCACTTGTATCAATACAACGAAAACGTAATTTTCTCCTTCGTTAAGTGTGGAAAACGACTGGCGGGCGCTAAATAAGTTAGTAAACAACAATTCCAGATAACAATTATGGCAATTAAACAATTAAGGAATTAGTCTGAAAGCATACATGCGCCCCGAGCGTATAATTATGGCTTTGTCATTTTTTACCGGACAACGAACAGGTAGACAAATAATTGGCCCGTTCGTGCACGTCCGTTTGGTTCCATAAATTTCACAAACTACCGCATTTTTCGTTTTCAGCACGTCCTCCTTCGAATATTTTAGGCAAATTAACCGCAACCAAATGCAGATAAGATCGTGAAAATGCCTGGCTGCAGCCTCAGAACGATTATATTAATTACACAATACCAGGTAGATTATACACATGTCCGCGTTGAACGTATATCAGGGTAGTGTTAACATTCTAGAGTTACGAACTTTTATTAACGCAATTACCGAATAATGAGTGTATTAACCTCGCGAAACAACACATATACAGTATATCACGTGGAGATTGTTTCATTCAACTAAATTTTTACAAATACTTCATCAAAATGTAAAAACAGGTAGAAAAAATTGATGAAATTGTTAAAATTGTTTAATGAGCCACAATGAAAACAATACAAAGAATGAGATATGCATCCCCGGAATGCATCAAACGGGTTTGGGTTGCCTATAAACAAATTTACAGGATGTCCCATTTATAATAAGTAAAAAAAAAAGGATTCTTGACACAAAATACAACAAAAAAGTGTTATACAATTTTTCAATCCAGTGACAATTTAGCTCGCAAATCGTCTTTGTAAATTTGAAAGTACAATTTGTTTCATTACGGGCCTGGATCTAGGCGACTAACGTCGCTCAGGTGAGCTAGTGTGGATGTAACAAGTACCTACCGGGAAGAAGCCGTATGCACTTCCACCTTGTAAAAAAAAGGTAAAAGTGAAAAAGAAATGCGTACCTTTTATAAAAAATGTTTAAATTGTTCGCCATTCACTTCAATGCAACACTGGCAGCGGCGTGCCCACTTGTTGCGAATTTTTGCCCATATACCGGGAATATTTCGAATTATACGATAGGCATTGGTAATGTAACTCACCACCAACTGACGGTTGAATAAGAACCCTACTGGAATGCACTATCACACTACTAATTGTCCTTATTGTAATAGTCTTTTATGAAATGATCTCTAAATAAATAAACTAACACTAACAAACAAGTAAATTCCACAACAATCCAAAGCAAACTGAACAACCTGTTAGAAACTACGGCATTATGTGTATATATTTCAGTCATTTCCAGCAGTGCAATTATACGAGGTTATATCAATATTTAGCTTTTTACATTTAATGAAAACAAAATAACCAACTTGGTCCTTCTGGACACATCCTTGTATTACCCCACGTGGGGTTAATGAGCCCTGTCGGGCAAAACTAACGTTTAACACATGTGAATGGTCAAAGTAGGTCTGCATCTTGTCTCAACTTTTACAACCATAACACATACATTTGTTTTCGTACACTANATGAATTTTCAGAATAATATTTCATATTAAAAAATAAAAATTAGGTTTTTGCAGTAGGTTTTAATAAAGAACATACTTTGACACATTTAGATAATGAAAATAACCAAATAAGCTCGATATGAGCCACCCTACAACATGTAAGAAGGTTTTGAAATTTATCCAAAAATTACTACTACGTTGCCTGATGATTGTCAGTGGTCAACCGTAGATGAACTAAATGTGTACCATGATGTCCCTTTAATATCCGTCCACTTAAATAATTTCGTAGCAAATTGAATAAATTAATGTGACATTAATAGAACATAATTAAATTTGATACAGCCCAGAACAGATCGTTGAATTATACCAGGATGATCTCCCTCAAATTGATAACATTAACGTAAACACTCCTTCAATCATAACCAATTAAATTTAATTCGGTATTCTTCAAACAAAAAAAAGAAATGTGGAGTTTATTTTTAATGTTTAAGTAAATTATGTTTGGTGGCGTTACTTTAAACCACAAAATGAGTAGATACAGTACATAAGGTACATACCGTATCATTTATTCATAGAAAGTTTTACTTCGATGGTGCGTCTTTATCTGAATTATATTCATGCGAAATATGGACGGTGAGCGCGGCGGAAAAGAAAAGGTTAGAAGCGTTCGAAATGTGATGTTACAGGCCAATGATGAGGATACCGTGGATAAAGAAGGTTAGAAATGAAGAGGTATTAGAAAGAATAGGAGAACAGAGGACTCTATGGAAGTCAATATGAAATAGGCGAGATAGGTTGGTAGGACACTTTCTCAGGCATGAAGGTCTAGTGTCAGACATATTAGAGGCAAAAACAGGAGTTAAGAAGAGTAGAGGTAGACCTAAATTGTTAAGGATGTGGAATGTTCTAGTTTTAGGGAAATGAGAAGATTGGTTGAGGATAAGGAGTGGAGGTGCGTGTCCAAGCAGTTTTAGGACTGACGACCTTATGATCGTAATCGACCATGTCATCATCGTCATCATCGTCATCATCATCATCATCATTATCATCATAGGTTTTAAGCCCGAACATCGGTCTAGTTCTTCATCCCTTGAGCCAATCTTCGCATTCATTAAAACCTAGAGTAGCCTAAATCTCTATTTGCTAACAGTCTAGGTCTGCCTCCTCCGAACTCCTAATTCTGCTTCTAAAGTTATGTCTAGCCCTTCATAATGGTAATCTAGGTCTGCCCCTGTTCTTCTGAACTCCTAATTCTGCTTCTAAAATTATGTCTAGCTCTTCATGCCTGAGAAGACGTCCTAACTACCTATCCCTAATTGACTCCCATAACGTCCTCTGTTTTCTCACTTATCCTAATACCTCGGCATTTCCAACCTCCTATATCCACGATATTTTGAACATCAACAATACCACATTCCGACGTTACACACCCATACAAAGTCGAACAATCCTGCATCGTCATTTTTGGGTCACACACACGTGCTGGATTGCTTTTCTAAAAACCCGTCCGAAAAATCTGTTTATTGTACATTGATTGCTGAAATATAAATCGTACAGACGTAGGTCCATTAAGAGTTGCAATTCGGTTCTTCCGTCGTCTATATGGCAACAGTAAAGGCATTACATCGCTGGTTTTTTTTAATGGCTTCCTATTTCGAATACGTACAGCGTGTATATTTACCGTTCCGGTACATGCACTGAACCATAAAACGAGTTGCAACTGCATGTGCACGTAAAACGTTTCTAAGTGTAATCAACACATACCTCCTATAGGCATAACCTGCGCATGCAGGGCCTGCATCAAAACTGTTATAATTTTATAATTTTTTATTTTGCTTCAAAAGTCAAAAATGTTATAACATTTTATGTTCCAAATGGCCGTAGGAAGCTGTGGTATAAATATTAATTATTATAATTGGGCACCCTATATATAAAGGCAATAGCGAAAGGCTCTAGATATAAATTATGGTCGACGCCATAAATAAATAACAAGTAACAAATGTCCAAATCGCACGCGATTGATACTGCCTGTGTTCAAAAAGTACAAAAAGTAAATCAAATAGGCTTCTATTTATTAAAAATAATAAATGCGATAGCGAAAGTCACAAAATATAAATTATGCTTGATGCCAAATACGTACAAAACCAAAAACACATTTACTATCACAGCGTCAATTGTACTTAATTTCTTTTCAGATAATTTGTTTTCCCTTTTTACAACCAATTACAATTAGTTGAATCCATTAAAGTTACAAACAGGGCTACTACCACGCTGGTAAAAACACGTCGATCTGCTATATAACAGACGAGCCATTTTAGGAAAGGGCTTCCATACGTAAAAATACGTAGGTACCTATACGAAATGCAACGCTATCTCGATGGATCAAAATCTATAGCCGAAACTCACTTAAATATTTATAATGCGTTCTGCTGCCATGTTCATCAAACCTAAAATTGGTTTTGTCTGATTCCTGGGAGTTGCTCAAGGCAACGACAAGACCAGTTTTTGCGAATACTTAGATGACCGCGTAACGAATGGCCTACGAAGAGAACACGGTCGAGACATATTTTTTTCTACGTCTCACCGGCTCTTTGGTCGATTAGATTTCTGAAAAGAATGACAAAATCGAAACCGATGTAATCGCGGTTAGTCGACCGTGAATTGAAGGACAAGAGCTTTTTCCTGTTGTAGATTTTTTGTTAAATCAAGTAAAACACGATATACATTAAGCGATGATCATACAACACCTCACTAATGAGTCGGGAATCACGAAACAGTACGATGCATTAGGGAAATACCATATCAGGAATGTCATAGATACATTCTTCCCTTGGTGCATAACATACTAATTTTAAATGTCAAATCTGAACAGTAGCTAGGCAATTACCCTTGAAAAACAAAAAATAAAATTTTTCCTCATTAATTTGAGGAAGTGTGTAGTGGGCAAAAAAGAATTCAGGAAATGAATTTTCAAAATAATATTTCATATTGAACTAACTCACTTCTAAAAGATGTCTAAAAAATTTTATGTATGTTTAATCATAGTATATATTAGTTCGACGGATTTGTGACCTAATAAGTACGGTTTGTCGTTGTTGCTGTTGTCATCTCTCGTAGCTTAGTGGTCAAAGCATTGGCGCGTAAAGCCAAAGAGCCCGGGTTCGATTCCCGGCGGGGGTGTGACAACAGCAACAAATTTTTCCTCATTAATTTGAGGAAGTGTGTAGTGGGCAAAAAAGAATTCAGGAAATGAATTTTCAGAATAATATTTCATATTAAAAAATAAAAATTAGGTTTTTGCAGTAGGTTTTAATAAAGAACATACTTTGACACATTTAGATAATGAAAATAACCAAATAAGCTCGATATGAGCCACCCTACAACATGTAAGAAGGTTTTGAAATTTATCCAAAAATTACTACTACGTTGCCTGATGATTGTCAGTGGTCAACCGTAGATGAACTAAATGTGTACCATGATGTCCCTTTAATATCCGTCCACTTAAATAATTTCGTAGCAAATTGAATAAATTAATGTGACATTAATAGAACATAATTAAATTTGATACAGCCCAGAACAGATCGTTGAATTATACCAGGATGATCTCCCTCAAATTGATAACATTAACGTAAACACTCCTTCAATCATAACCAATTAAATTTAATTCGGTATTCTTCAAACAAAAAAAAGAAATGTGGAGTTTATTTTTAATGTTTAAGTAAATTATGTTTGGTGGCGTTACTTTAAACCACAAAATGAGTAGATACAGTACATAAGGTACATACCGTACCATTTATTCATAGAAAGTTTTACTTCGATGGTGCGTCTTTATCTGAATTATATTCATGCGAAATATGGACGGTGAGCGCGGCGGAAAAGAAAAGGTTAGAAGCGTTCGAAATGTGATGTTACAGGCCAATGATGAGGATACCGTGGATAAAGAAGGTTAGAAATGAAGAGGTATTAGAAAGAATAGGAGAACAGAGGACTCTATGGAAGTCAATATGAAATAGGCGAGATAGGTTGGTAGGACACTTTCTCAGGCATGAAGGTCTAGTGTCAGACATATTAGAGGCAAAAACAGGAGTTAAGAAGAGTAGAGGTAGACCTAAATTGTTAAGGATGTGGAATGTTCTAGTTTTAGGGAAATGAGAAGATTGGTTGAGGATAAGGAGTGGAGGTGCGTGTCCAAGCAGTTTTAGGACTGACGACCTTATGATCGTAATCGACCATGTCATCATCGTCATCATCGTCATCATCATCATCATCATTATCATCATAGGTTTTAAGCCCGAACATCGGTCTAGTTCTTCATCCCTTGAGCCAATCTTCGCATTCATTAAAACCTAGAGTAGCCTAAATCTCTATTTGCTAACAGTCTAGGTCTGCCTCCTCCGAACTCCTAATTCTGCTTCTAAAGTTATGTCTAGCCCTTCATAATGGTAATCTAGGTCTGCCCCTGTTCTTCTGAACTCCTAATTCTGCTTCTAAAATTATGTCTAGCTCTTCATGCCTGAGAAGACGTCCTAACTACCTATCCCTAATTGACTCCCATAACGTCCTCTGTTTTCTCACTTATCCTAATACCTCGGCATTTCCAACCTCCTATATCCACGATATTTTGAACATCAACAATACCACATTCCGACGTTACACACCCATACAAAGTCGAACAATCCTGCATCGTCATTTTTGGGTCACACACACGTGCTGGATTGCTTTTCTAAAAACCCGTCCGAAAAATCTGTTTATTGTACATTGATTGCTGAAATATAAATCGTACAGACGTAGGTCCATTAAGAGTTGCAATTCGGTTCTTCCGTCGTCTATATGGCAACAGTAAAGGCATTACATCGCTGGTTTTTTTTAATGGCTTCCTATTTCGAATACGTACAGCGTGTATATTTACCGTTCCGGTACATGCACTGAACCATAAAACGAGTTGCAACTGCATGTGCACGTAAAACGTTTCTAAGTGTAATCAACACATACCTCCCATAGGCATAACCTGCGCAACAACTAACTAAAGTGTCTACCATGTACCTACAGTACACCAAGTAGGTAGGACTAGCAGTAGGCTAGGTGTGCTGTGGTATGACATGGTTGTGAATTGACTACGTAGCGCAGAAACTCATGTAAAGGCAATAATTTTTATTAATTGCCCGGTAAAGTATTACGAAGAGCTCCAGTCATATAACGACTAATTGGCACCTTCTAGTTCTTTAACTATCTGCAAGAGGCAAGTCGTGTGGTTGTCGTATTTAATGTAAAGACGGAACATTTATCTTGCTTATAATGACAAAAAAGCACTACCTGACCTTATTCATTCCCATTTTAATTAATTACTTCTACATTTCATTACTATTACTTTATTTCATCTCCCAGAGCTGCGGAATCCACAACTATGTATGACATGGTTCAATAGGTGGATTTAGCCCAATAATGTAATCAAAAGAACCTTCAAAGTATGAGTCTTTTCTTCTGAAGGAATCATTCGTATATAGGAGTACTTAAAACACGTCCACGTATTTAAAGATGAATATTAATCTGGTGCATTTCTTAAACATTGAAGGAGTATGGATTACCATGGTTTATCAACTTCAACTACTACCACTCAAGTATTTTAAATTTTATTCAAGTGCGATAACTAATAACCATTCACAAGGTACACAAAACAATAGAAAATATTCAAAGTGAATTTCTTAAACGAAAGTCACACCGTCTTTTTCATTGCACCTTAAGAAAATTACTTTCACAATTCCCTTTCACATTCAGAAACTTAGGAGTTAGGCCAAAAGAATTACTTGAAGAACTTAAAATATTCTCAAGTGCAAAAAGCCAGTTATTACAGTAATTTTAGTTGGAGTAATTTGATCATTTACTTCATCATCATCATCATAAGGTCATCAGTCCTAAGACTGGTTGGACACGTACCTCCTATCCTGAGCTACACTTCGCATAACTTAAGCAAAAAAAAAGTACAAAAACTAACTCTTTGGGGAGTAACTGTGTGGTGGTATTGAATAAATTCAATAGGTGCAAATAGAAAACTAAATCAGAGATGAGATAGGTAAGAGAAGTTAGACATCTTGGGAAAGACTGACTTATCTATAGTTGTGCCATTTGTACCTTTTCTGAACAAAAATAAATAAAAATCAATTGTACATAGTTGCACTATTAAAAATAAAACTAAATTTGAAAAACGATGGAACATGATGGTATATTTTAAAAAAAAAGAAAAACTTTATTTTCATGTTTTACGACAACTTGGGTCTTGTTCATTTACACAAAAAGCTGAATGAAATATTTTTTTTATTGCAGAAAGTTTGTTAATTCTTCAGAGGCATTTTAAAGAATTGCTCCGAAATTCAATTCAGTACTCAGTAGAAAATATCGACGATAAAAGCAATGCTAACGTGGAAAGTAACTCAATAAACATTTACAATATCCAGTATTTAAGCATCCGTTATCACTGCAAATTCGAAAGAAGTCTCACGATCAGTTTCTTCTACGACAGTTTGCAGAATCACAGTGACTCTGCTCGAATATTTTCATAGAAAATTACCTAACTATTACAGGCAAAATATTAAAAAATAACGTACCACGTGTACTGGTCACCATGAAAACGACCATTAGAAAAAACACAACAACGTAATCCATCGAAAACCCCATGGTAACGCCGCTTCACACCATCACCACCACCATCAAGTAGCTATTTCTTTTAAAGTGTAACTAATAACGTAATAACCACTCACAGATATCACAAAACAACAGAAAGACTTCAAAGTTTTTTTCCCCAAACGAACGCGACCACCATCGCACAAGAAGAAAATTAGCCCTCCAGGAGTAAGTAGAGGAACAAAAACAGAAAAACAAAGATGAGCACGCTTCCTATTTAATTAATTATTACTCTTTGCTTCTTGGGCGCCAGCCATCCATTCACTGGTCGCCAAAGTCAGAGACGTAATTAAAACTTTATTAATTAGCACCGCGCGTCTAGGCAGAGAGATGCTGAGGATCGACGGCGCTACGCCAGTCACGACGACGCGACTCTCAAAACCTTTCGCGAAAAGAAGGAAGTTGACGCACATGAACACCCTACCGCTGAACAGGCCAAACGGAACTGGCTGTACTTCACCGGCCCAACTTCGAACAACAGTCGGAGTGTGTGGCGGGCGGTGAGGCGGCAGCATCAGCACCGAAGCGCCTCTTGTCTGGGACGGTGGCTCCCCACTGGTCGCCACGACTTGCGTTATTTGTTGTTGTGTGTGTGAGATAGTCGCCCTGCGCCCCATGTGCACCACCAACAACAATATACACAGGGTGGTCTTTATATAGCAAAATTGAAAATTTATATACATGCATGCGAAGACTCAGTTGGTACAAGGCTCACAACCAGCCTAATAAATCCTTGTTTAGTTGATTTAGACGTTACTGTCCCGAGGGCAATAAGGATTCAACTGATTTCATGTAATTTATGACAGAAAGTAATTGCTTGCTCTCTTTCTAAAAGTGACGCTAAAAGTGAATAACATACTGTCCAAAAATTTCTAATATCCCAGAAGGTTAAAGAATCAAGAAAGTACAGTGATTTGGTTTGACATGATGGCCTACTTTATTATACCAATCTTGGAATTATTATTGTTCAACTTTTTTAGCTGATTTTTTTATCGACACCCCTGTTGCATTTTAAAGTTCCTTGATTGTAGCAGGTATAGGTTATTTTTTTCGTAATTTCGAATCTATTCTCCGTTCTGATATCCACGAAAGGAATAGATACCCTTTTTCCAAAATCCTTATGAGACCCGAAACATGTTTCAAAGAATTGGAATCGTCGCTCAAGGGCTTGGAATATCAAATAGAAACCATTGAATTGCTATGTTTAACAATGAAGACTGTTTTCAAGGTTTCATCATTCTTTTTATTCAGTATTAACTTTACTGTACCACGACTTAGACGTTACAGAAATACATTAATAATCTTACCAGAAATGCTTCCAACTCCATATATTTACATGCACACCCATTGACAACTAAAATAAAAGGAGTGTTCATCTCGAATTTACAAATGATAAGATAAAATGGTACTAAGAATTCTATTTTGATCTTCATTAATAAATTGTTTCATTTGTTTCCGATTCCGAATCTTATTCATAAATGAAAACGTTTAATTATCTAGAATAAATAACAATGAACTTGATTACGCGTGCACCTAATACAAAACCAATTCAAGGCTTCTTCTATCAGACCCTTTCCTTCTTCTTTACTAAATAATATTTTGGTTTACCATTCCTCCCTTAATGAGATAATAATACTAGCAGCATTCAAAAACATTAAAATGTCCAAATGGCGTTATTATGAAGTGGTGCGTCAGAAATCCAAACGTTCAAGAAGTACCAATGTGCTTCACCGTGTTTAGTTACATCTTCCAAATCAAACAAATGAAAAAAGCCGATCCAAGCCCAGTAGCGACAAGCTATCACCTACTGGCAAGCAACTGATTACTCTTTCAGCATTTTTGTAATGTAATCGATCTTCGGGGTCCAATATCCAATGGAGCATGAGGCGACGGATTAAGTAGGCTCATGTAGTTCACGTCACGCACGAGCTTCAATTTATGCACCGTTAATTCGTTACCATCAAGAAGGCTGGCTTGAGACGATTACCTAACAAATTATTTCCGTTCAGCTGTTAAACTGGGCGTTTACATTTTTGACAGCGGCCGAACTAGCACAGGAAACGCATACTTACATATGAAGTAAAAATTTGCCTGTGAATTGTACTGCGGAAATGCAACAGAATCAACGATCGGAACGAATCTAAATGATACCGTACCTGTAGGAATAGTTTTGCAACATAGATATGCCCCGTGGCAAAAAAATCAACCCCATAACGCGGGAGTGCCGACCATGCTGATGCTGTGGATTCCAGCACCCTTGATACGTAAATAGTGAATGCGGAGAACCCAAAACCATACACATCAGACCTAAAGTAGTACACAAATCACCACGATTTTTGTCTTTGTTCTGATAAAAATCTGTGGAAAACGGTATTTTTCCACTCCTCCTGAAAGGGTATTTATTAATACTTCATAAACTAGAAACGTAAAAGGGTGAAACAGTGCTGGGAGTTAAAAAGAATTCCTGAGTTGCAACATGAAAGAAGTTAATTTTGTACAAAAACGATAAATGCCTAATTGTTTGAGACACATCCGAAAAATCTGATTCGGTGCAGCCGTTAAAAAATAAAGATCAGATAATCGAATGAAAATTGACTATGGTCAGCATTTTGAAGAGTGCTTTATTTCTAACCGTTTTAGAAACGGTTAGGTACACTTTGTGGTTTTTGATTGCCAATTAATTGAAAATGGTTACGTAAAAGGCTACAGACAAACAAGTGCTGCAAACAATAACGTAACATATTTTGCCTTCATGGGAATACCATATGGAGAACCCCCTGTAGGATCTTTACGATTTCAGATAAGTGAAGGATATCATTATTTGTTTTTCTTGGTCAAAATCTGAAGACATGTAGGCGACTCTGCACTAGATTTCACTATCTTAAAAACTAGTCATCTGACTGCCACACAGTAGAGTGCCATTGTTGGTCTTCTGGGTCAAAACTTGAAGAAACTCAGGTATCTCTGCACTGGGTCCATTATTTTAAATGAACTCTATAGATGGAATTTTTCTGAGTTTTATTATTTATTAGGATCCAAAACCAATGTCATCATGGGATGGAGTAAAGACAGACACCAGAAAAGGTGTTAAGTAATTTAATTTATTTTTGCACCCTAAATAAATAAAATAGCGCAATTTTGAATTTGAAGCCAATATTTCTCATTACTAAATGCTAAGGTAAAGGTATAGATGATGGGGGTGGCGGCGATCGAAAGAGGAGGTCTCCTCCACCACTGTACCATAAAAAGTTCGTGGCGGTCTCACCCCCATAAAAAGTTATGGGGGTTCAAAGTTAATAAATATGCCAATTTTTATACATTTCTAGGCATGTAAATATTTATATAGTCATTCTTAAACAATATTCAAAGGTAAAACTAATGAAAAATACATAAAAATATTGAGAAAGTTATATAAAACATTATTTAAATATCTTTATCAATAGGGTAGGTTAGGTTAGGTTAAGTTAACGGGTTTTGTTCAAATGACCACCCTCTTTCGATCTCCCCTACCCCCACACCCTTCGGGGGTGGGGAGCCATTATCTAACCCCCATAACTTTTTATGGGGGTGAGACCGCCACGAAATTTTTATGGTACAGTGATGGGGGCGACCTCTTCTTTCGATCCCACCCACCCCATCATCTAGACTTTTACCAATGCTAATTTTATGAATGAAATTTTAAGATGATTAAAGCTACCTTGTTATTTTCCTAGTTTAGCTATAAATATTGTATGTATTTGCTTTCATGAACAGACGACATTTGCAACAGGAATTCCCAGAAAGACATTATTCGAGCGTTGTAATCCCACAAAGCAAATTCTAGCTGTTGCGAAAAGAAAGTATACTGCGTCAATAGATACATCGACTGATAAATACAAGTGCGATAAGTTTTGCAAGTTCCGTCTTTGTATAATGCGTTTACAGACGTTTCTGCAAATAAAACATTGAAAGCATGACGTTCGCCTAATATAAATAGACCGAAAAACCGGAAACGTTCAATGTTTAAACGTTTATTAAATATCCAGTCACCGAAAATAACGTGCGCCATTAATTTAATCTTTGGCTTGCTTCTAGATAACATCTGTGAATGAGGGACGTTAGAATTCAAGAAATTTTAATGTAAATAGGCACGACAAACATAAGCCCGTTAATCATACTCGTTACTCTGTTGACAAATCCAGGCGCAATGCGTGAGTGTGTGCACCCGGCAAACTTAAAGTTTCTATCTCTCCGTGATAGTATTAAATCATTGTGACTTTCGAAACAACTACGACTTGTTATTCAAATTACAACTCTTGTCACTCTTAGGTAAAAGATTTTTAAAAATCGCTTATGAAAATTTTTTAAATGACAGTCAATCGTATATTTTAAAAATGGTAATATAATATTTAAAACTATCAGCATCATTATAAAGTCTTCATTCAGAAGGTTATTAGTTATAGATCGACCCACCTGTGCTCCTCCTAGTCCTAGTAATAGATACAAAACAGTAATTTCCGGGGTTTACCGTAGGGTACAATTCCTTTCAGTTGACCCACAACAGGATTTTTAGACATTAGGTATTTAGAGAGTAAAGTTATACTACTTGAATATAAAGTATCATCACCATCATATGGTCCTAGTTAGATACGCACCTCCACTCATTCCTATCCTGAGTTAATCTTCGCGTTTCCCCAAAACTGTTTAACTATTTACAAACAGTAATCTAATCTAGTCTACCTCTACTTCTCTTTACTCCGATTTCTGCTTCTAATACGTCTCTGACTAAACCTTCATGCCTGAGAAGGTGTCCTACCAACCCATCTCGCCTATTTTCTATTGACTTCCATAGAGTCCTCTGTTCTCCTATTCTATCTAATATATCTTCATTTCTAACCTTCTCTATCCACGGTATCCTCATCATTCGGCTGTAACATCAGCAGTATTTTTGTTTTACTTGAACATAAAGTAATGTTATATATTTAGCATGTTTTTATCAAAATAAATATCTGTTAAGCAAACTAAAACAAAAAAAAAATTGTCTGCAGTAATTAGAAGTATATGTAAAAGATCGGAGTCAAAAGTCAAAATACACCCAAACAATTTTGTTTATGAAAAACCAATACCGACATTTCGCTTCTAGTTAGGAGTCTTTTTTGAGATAGACTTTTAAAATCCAGATGCCTTAATTTTAAACAAGTGCGGTGTGTGATTTTGGTCTAAACCTAGGAGCAGTTGAAGAGGACCAGGGCCCTTTTTATGATTTGATTACGTCCTTGTGAAAAATAACAATAGAGGATTTGCCACTGCGTTTTTAAATTGTTGATTACCAAGCCACTCAAATTTGTTGTAGTCGTTTTATCTTATATCATAAGGATATAAACGCATGTAATCTTTACAATTACACATTTCTTTAAGTACTAATTGAAGTTTCGACAACCTATGTAAGCACCTATAAACGAGGATACTGTCCTTTGGATATACGTTTTGATGACACAAAAAATGTAAGATAGATCTAATAATACGAAGTTATTCAAAATTATCTAACTATAATTGACATATCATCCTTAATCAATAACAGTTTGTCATGATATTAAGTTTATTTAGATAAATACGTCATAACTCTTTACCTTAAGTTCCCACTGATCGTCAGATTTTAACTTGAACACCATTTTACTATGCTGGGTAAAACAACTTTAATAATTTTTGCGGTCCTTCTGGAAGGAATTAATGGGGTAAGCAATACTTGAATAGTGAATCATTAGACAATTTATATTAAAAATATTTCCCTGTTATAGTACAACCTAACCATTAAAACACAAAATGGTTACGTAAAAGGCTACGAACAAACAAGTGCTGCAAACAAGAGCGTCACATATTTTGCCTTCAAGGGAATACCATATGGAGAACCCCCTGTAGGACCTTTACGTTTCCAGGTAGGTGAAGGTTTCACTATCATAAAAACTAGTCATCAGACTGCCGCTAGATACAGTGTCATTGTTGATCTTCTGGGTCAAAACTTGAAGAAACTCAGATGTTTGGCCATTATGTTAAATGAACTCTATAAGTGGAACTTTTCTGAATTTTATTATTTGTTAGGATCCAAGACCAGTGTCATCATGGGATGGAGTAAAGGAAGTAACAGACTGGGCGAATTTTTGTGTTGTTCTTGAAACATCTTTAGCCGGTAATCCTGTTGTTGGCAGTGAAGATTGCTTATATCTAAATATTTACGTTCCAAAAACAGAAAAGGTATTAAGTACCAGAAAGAACTTCTTAAAAGCTCGTACTAGAAGCTAAATTTTGAATTTACAGAGAAACGAAGAACTTTCATTACCAGTAATGGTTTGGTATCATGGAGGTGGTTTTGTGCGTGGTGGATCTCGTCCAAATCCCTCGTACTATATTGAAAAACCTGTTATAATTGCTGCAGTTTCATACAGATTGGGTATCATGGGTTTCTTGAGTACTCTTGACGAAAATGCGAGAGGCAACGCTGGTTTAAAAGATCAGACTTTAGGATTGAAGTGGATCAAGAACAACATACGGTATTTTGGAGGAAACCCGGACAGGATAACTATATTTGGGCAAAGTGCTGGAGGAGCTAGTGTTGAGTATCAACTAATTTCGCAGAAAAGCGCAGGTGACCAGAGCTTTTTTATGAATGTCTTAAATAAAGAGCAGCAGCAATAAAAGAGTAGTAGTAGTAGTGGTAGTCTTTTGAATTCTAAACATCTCAAGACTGTTTGATAATTTCGGTTCTGTTGATACACTGATACATTAATGAAACACAAGCCACTAAATTACCTAAATTATTTTGTTTCTATTTTCAGGGCTTTTTAATCAGGCCATATCACAAAGTGGTAGTACTTTAAATGAATGGGGATTCCAAGAAAACCCCTTGGAATTAACATTGAAACTTGCAAGACGGTTTAACATAACAAGCAATGATACTAAACAGGTCATTGCCGGATTACAAAAAATTGACATGGAAGTACTTATCAAAAACTCTCAGGTTGGTCTAGTACCTAAAGCATACTATTATGTAAGCATCTTCCTATTACTTTTATTATTTTTGCTTGCAGCTTGACGGAAAATTTCTACCGAGCGTAGAAGCTGAAAGCAATGAGGCTTTCATTAGTCAAAGTTCTTACGATTTGTGGGCTGCTGGTAAATATCACAAGGTACCATTACTTATTGGCTACAACTCAGAGGAAGGTGCTAATAATAAAAGTAAGTAACCACAATTCACTGATATGGTCACCATCTATACCATCTATATAAGCTCTAGTCTGATAGTAGAAAACCCTTTTTGGAAATTAGAAATATATTAGTTTTCTGCTTCTTCTATATTCGTTTCTTTGGGTTAAACTTTTCCGAAGTTTTTCTTCTATCTGCATCTTCTCGCATGTGGGGCAATGGTTAGCAATTAAATGTTTGTAGTGTTTTGAAGCAAATGGTACTTACTATTCGTTTCAAGAAGTTGGAGATATGCCTTTTCCCTTTATTAGGATGCGCCGTAGCATAATTCCAAATTCAAAATTCGATCATATTTCTCTGCGTAGCTCATTTCTTCACCGATCATCGAGCGAGAGCTAGACAAAAGTGTACAGTACCAATTGCAAAATTATTTAAACTGCCTCGTTAAAATTTAAGAATATGCTTCATTTAAAAGCATATTTAGCCAAAAATAATAACAAGTGAATTAAGTTAACGTTCTACACACCTATAAAACTTTTGCTTTGTTTTCTATTGTTAATTTATATACATTTTTGTTTTAAGAAATTGCTAAACATTTTCGTCTAGTACTGTACAGTTCTAGCC